>NW_027316167.1:35202893-35480393 GCF_026437365.1 Eucyclogobius newberryi
TTAAGGAGCAAAAGTAGACTCTGCACTATCTGTGTCCGGGCTCGTCTGCTGCTGCTGCTGCTGCAACTCTTCAACCACTATTTAGAGACACTTTTTACATCATTCATCATCAGGTTTTTGAGGATTTTACTTTTGACCTGGCCGCGTGGCTTTTCATTGGACAGTTGGTTGGATCACTGTCTCTGTACAGCTTGTTTTAGGCGATTTAAACTTTATTTGATCGTCAAAAGTCTCATTGAGGTCAAAGATATTTGTCGCAGGTTCGTTACAAGCCTACAGCCCACAGATCCATTATATTCACTTCAGAAGATCAGTTAAAGCAATCTATTTTCCTGTTGTTTAAAACCCTTTTGAGCAGAAACATGAAAAGCTTTCTTCCCACACTCAGACCTCATCCTGAGAACAGACAAAAGCGACAGCTCTAGGTACCAGCTTCTTTTTAAAATAGGCCTATGTGAGAGGGGGGCTAACCAAGAATACATGGGTAAATAAGTGAGTAGTACACTGAGGGTAGTTATTCCTGTACTCTATACTAGTCTAAGTAACTCCCGACACAGATGGATCAGAATAATGAGCTGCATATGGGACTGTTGGAAAACAAAACGAGTCAATTCAATTTATTTTTGTAACACCCAAAATCACAACAGAAGTTGCCTCGAGGGGCGACAGTGAAAAAAACAGATTAAACAATGTTCATAGGGACTTGGTAGTGTCCTGTGTCCTTAGACAAAATGTCTCAAGTCCTTAGACCCTCCTTCTCGGCCAGGAAAAACTACAAAACCTCTTTGGGAAAAAACCTGGAGGAGTTCCACAGTGAAGGAGAGATCCGACTCCCTCAGACGGACAGGCTGGGAAACTAGGTTTTTATTTCTGTTCCTAACTGGCCTGACCATAAGCGATTTCAAAGAGGACCGTTTTAAGCCTGGTCTTAAATGAAGAGACTGTGTCGGCCTCTTTAACACAAACAGGAGCTAATTCCATAATACAGTAGCTTGGTAGCTAAACGCTCTACCTCATACTGTGCTTTTAGAGACTCTTGGGACCACCAGAAGGCCAGCATTTTGAGAGTGAAGCGCTTTGTTTGGATGATATGGTACTATGGCATCTTTGAGGTCAGATGGGGCCATGTAATTTATGGCTTTGTAGGTCAAGAGGATGATTTTAAATTTGATTCTAAACTCGACAGGAGCCAGTGAAGAGACTCAAGCAGTAGTCTAATCTAGACGTTACAAATGCATGGATACGTTTTTAAAGGTGCCATAACATGCTTTTTTTTACGTTTCGTAGTCTATCCTAAGTGTATAATTGATAATAATAAGGGTTGTGCAACACCCTTAACATAATAGTTAAAGGTTGAATGGACGATTTTTTTCAGCAAATTTTGTATCATATTTCCTCGTGGCGTGGATAAATCATTAGTCCTGCCACGTATCAATCATAAAACGCACCTATCGCTCACCTGCAGCCGCGTGCGGTTCCTCCTCACGTTTCCGCGTGCCTAAGCGCATGGATCTATCATCATATAGTTCCCTCAGTGTACGGGGCAAAATGAAGATGGAGAAAGACAGTTCGAGCTGACGCAGAAGTGGACAGAAATTTACGGGAGACGAGCAATTCGATGCGCTCCGTTGCGCTAATAAACAAATGCACGTGTGTCTTGTATCAGTCCGCACGGGGGAGTGCGCATGCGCACTTCCGCTTGCGTTCTCAAATCGCCGAAAAATCGTCCATACCGCCTTTAAGAAATATCACCCAGACCTTGGACCCCCTCACCAACCCGGAAATGCAAACGGCTTGGTTTGATATTCGCCCCCACCCTTGCGAAGAGCAATCTGGCTCCCCCGCCCAACCTGTGACGTGGGTGAGGGGGGATGATGACGCGTGCTTGCCCTTATGACGCGGTCTTGCCCCACCGCCCGTCAGTTTGGAGATTCGCGGAAAGGACATAGTCTGTACTAAAGCTAAAAACTGCCGGAATCAATAAAAAAACACTCTGGGTACATGTATGAAGCACAAATAGCAATGTAAGAAGGTTAAAAGCTCTGAAAAGTCGATTTTGCATGTTATGGGACCTTTAAGGATCGCTTTCATGCAAGATTTTTCTTATTTTAGCTATATTGCGCAGAAAGAAATAAGCTGTTTTACAGGCTTGATTTATATGAGCTTTAAATGAGAGCTCCTGGTCAAATAAGACACCAAGGTTTCTTACAGTAGAACTGGAGGCTACACTGACATTGTCCAGTGTGACTATCTGCTCGGATAGAGCGTCTCATAGACGTTTAGGGCCTAGTACAACGACCTCGTCATCCAGGTTTTACAAACTGGTACCTATCAGATAAATAGGATTTAAAGCAGCTGAGGGCTGTTCCTCCGACACCTACATCACATTCTAACCTCTGCAGTAGAATGTTGTGGTCGATGGTGTCAAACAGCAGCTAATTACAAATCATTTGTGACTTTAACTAGTGCAGTTTCAGTGCTGTGGTGGGCTCTGAACCCTGACTGGAAAACGTCAAATAAGTTGTCCTGGAGATGGCGACAAAGCTGTTTAACTACAACTCTTTCAACAATTTTAGAGACGAAGGGTAGATTTGATATAGGTCTGTAATTTACCAACAGGGCATGATCAAGATTAGGCTTTTTCAAAAGATCCAGAGTGTGACTTTATTTACATTTTGTGCAAAACCAATCAAACAGGGAACAGAAAGAATTACAGAGAGAATTATCACTCACGTTCACATGGATATAGAACATTTCAAGCTATCACTACTTTATCCCAGGCTAACACTAAGTTTGATATAAAGTCAGAGAACTCTCATAAAACCTCTGAATAGGGACCAGGGGGACGATGGATAACTATGAACAAAACTCCTTTTTGGCTTCTCCAATTTGGACACGTGATTATCACAACGAGTGTTGGCCCTGCAACGAGTTGGCCACTGTCCAGGGTGTGCCCCGCCTAAGGCCCGAAGTCACTGGGATAGGCTCCAGTCACCCGCGACCCCGAAAGGGAACAAGCGGTAGAAAATGGATGGATGGATGGATGGATGGATGGATGGATTATCACAACGGATCTTCCTCTCTTTTCTTTTCTCTTCTTTTTCATGTTTGTTTCTCTTCTCTCTTCTGCCCCGCCCCACTCCTTCTCTCGTTCCTCTCTTTTTCTCATCATTAACAGTGCAGTGCTTAATTGTTGAGATATGCTGATCCATATTTCAGAGTTACAGTGTGGGTACAGTGTTCATGTTACAATGCGCTGAGTGGGCCTAATGCGCTGCCTTGTGTGGCTAAATGTTCCATCACACTTAAGACGAGCGCTGCGCTGAAAGAAAAAGGTCAAACTTATTTAAACTCCAAAAACCTCTTGATTCATTGTTAGAGTTTGATTTTACATCTCTCTGCTCCACTGTGCAGCTGTAGATGTAAGATAAAGGTTTAAATCAAACTTGTATAATGTTTCTGGTGGTGGTGGGAGGCTCCGTGCATTATTTATTCGCCTGGAATGTGCCGCAGCGTGGCATTAAACTGTATTTATCCCATTACAGGTCTTTCATTGCTGGTGGCGTCACCCGCCTGTCGTCATGGACTCGTTTAATGTCATACTATGGAAAATCCTAAGCAAACTTATAATGTCCCCTTTAGTCATTAGTCGTCAGAGTGCTTCATGGTCAGTAGATAACATGTTAAACATGTGACACAATAGACCAACTACTACAAAAAACTGCAAACATAAGGATGAACGAAAGGCTCTATAAACGCTGTTTAAACACAGTTTAGTTGTGAAGTTAAATAAATGATCACCTTAAGTCCATAAATGCTACACTTTCTCAGGTCTTTATGAAAGAAATCTATTGTTATTGTAGTTCAAACTAAGTTTTTTTTAAATCAAGAGACATGTTGTTTGAGGGCACTTGTGTGTGCTCTGGTGGCACAATTGTGTATTACATTTTTTGCAAGTATGTTAAAAAAATAACAGTTGACTTGTAACTCAGGTGAACATGTAATGGCGGTTGGCCCATACAAAGTTTTTGCATTGTCTTTTATTCTTTTACATGAATAAGCTCAGTATTTAGTGTCTTTGCCAGGAGCAAAGTTTTTGTATTTTTCAGCTAATGTTCTTTGATCCAGTGAAACCCGGCTCCCGCCTGTGTTTCCTTCAGGAGTCTTCTGTTTTAAATGTCAGAGCTCCTTTGATTATTCCGGCAGAGAGGAAGAAGATGTGTTTTAATGAGCACTTCTGTGTTCATAATGGCACCAGCCGGTTTACTCCTGGAGACAATCAATGTTCAACAACGTTTGTACAAAACGCTGCCACAGTAACACAGCGAGGACCAGCACAGTCCACTCAGAGGTCCAGAGTCCCACCCACAGCGAGGACCAGCACAGTCCACTCAGAGGTCCAGAGTCCCACCCACAGCGAGGACCAGCACAGTCCACTCAGAGGTCCAGAGTCCCACCCACAGCGAGGACCAGCACAGTCCACTCAGAGGTCCAGAGTCCCACCCACAGCGAGGACCAGCACAGTCCACTCAGAGGTCCAGAGTCCCACCCACAGCGAGGACCAGCACAGTCCACTCAGAGGTCAGGAGTCCCACCCACAGCGAGGACCAGCACAGTCCACTCAGAGGTCCAGAGTCCCACCCACAGCCCACAGCGAGGACCAGCAAAGTCCACTTAGAGGTCCAGAGTCCCACCCACAGCGAGGACCAGCACAGTCCACTCAGAGGTCCAGAGTCCCACCCACAGCCCACAGCGAGGACCAGCACAGTCCACTTAGAGGTCCAGAGTCCCACCCACAGCGAGGACCAGCACAGTCCACTCAGAGGTCCAGAGTCCCACCCACAGCGAGGACCAGCACAGTCCACTCAGAGGTCCAGAGTCCCACCCACAGCCCACAGCGAGGACCAGCACAGTCCACTTAGAGGTCCAGAGTCCCACCCACAGCGAGGACCAGCACAGTCCACTCAGAGGTCCAGAGTCCCACCCATAGCGAGGACCAGCACAGTCCACTCAGAGGTCCAGAGTCCCACCCACAGCGAGGACCAGCACAGTCCACTCAGAGGTCCAGAGTCCCACCCACAGCGAGGACCAGCACAGTCCACTCAGAGGTCCAGAGTCCCACCCACAGCGAGGACCAGCACAGTCCACTCAGAGGTCCAGAGTCCCACCCACAGCCCACAGCGAGGACCAGCACAGTCCACTTAGAGGTCCAGAGTCCCACCCACAGCGAGGACCAGCACAGTCCACTCAGAGGTCCAGAGTCCCACCCACAGCGAGGACCAGCACAGTCCACTCAGAGGTCCAGAGTCCCACCCACAGCCCACAGCGAGGACCAGCACAGTCCACTTAGAGGTCCAGAGTCCCACCCACAGCGAGGACCAGCACAGTCCACTCAGAGGTCCAGAGTCCCACCCACAGCGAGGACCAGCACAGTCCACTCAGAGGTCCAGAGTCCCACCCACAGCGAGGACCAGCACAGTCCACTCAGAGGTCCAGAGTCCCACCCACAGCGAGGACCAGCACAGTCCACTCAGAGGTCCAGAGTCCCACCCACAGCGAGGACCAGCACAGTCCACTCAGAGGTCCAGAGTCCCACCCACAGCGAGGACCAGCACAGTCCACTCAGAGGTCCAGAGTCTAACCCAAAGCCTTCTTACTGAAATCAGGAAAAATCTGTTTAGTCCTCCTGTTTTACAAAGGAAAGTTACTTGTGTCGACTACAACTGCGGTCAGAGAAGGGCGAAGTACTCAGTTTTGTGACTTTTTCTCTCTTTTAACCCTGTTTTAACATTGTTCCTCATCACAAACACGGCTGGAGTACATTTAGATTAATTCAGTTTGATGAATCCTGGTTAGAAAGTCCTGTCCCTCCGAGCCTCAAAAACAATCTGTTCATAATCTCCTTTATAACGGTTGTTTTTTTCCATCTGTGACGTGGCTCTGAGAATTTTCTGCTGTTTTAACTCCAGAAACAATCTCCGGACTAGTTGTGAGACTTTCTCTGCTGAAATCATGGAGTGTAATTCCCTCTGCAACCAGTAGATGGTACCAAAGCTCTTTTAGTCCCGTGGCAAACAGCAGCGATCCAAATGTAATTTTGTTTGCTAAAATAGTTTTATTTTTTAGTTCTACAACATGAGATGCCAAACTTAAGTTACTCAAGAGCATGTTTAAAGGCTGAGAACAATACAAATAATGCAGAATATTTGTCCTTTAAGTAAAAGTAAAGATTTAAGTGCAAAAAGAATTCTCAAGTAAAAGTATCACATATAAAACTCTAAGTAAAAGGATTGAAGTACATGTTTAATATTTTACTTTTAGAGTAAAAGGAAAAATTGTTTCATGCAAATATTTTATAACATTAAAGCATTAAATGTGGAGAGTTAAGTATATTTTAGTTGAACAAAAACTCAAGACTTGAACTCGGACATCACCGTGAACGTGTTAAAATAAAAACCACCAAACAAAAGTACTTTATACTTTCCAGTTTAGTTAAAAACCATAGTGTAGAAAGTACAAACCCCCGGTTTAGGCCTGTTTTTGGACTGAACTAAAAGGACCAAATGTTCTTCTAAATTCATCACAATTATTACATTTTTACACACGTTTGAAAATATTTTGACCTGAATAATCCCAAAAATCCCCAACATCCACTAACCGAACAATCTTGACATCCCTAATGCAAAGACCCTGTCATTATGTATAATATTCTCACTATATTTAATATTAAACTCACAGATCTGGATCATTCTTTCAACATAACATTGATTTCAAACCATTTAATAACAGAAACATCTCACCAGGACAAGCAGCGAATTTTGTCTCTTTTTAAATGTTAAGTTAAAAAGCAATGACTTTTTAATTTTGCACATGATTAATGGATTTAACTCTGGATATGTTGCATTTATAGTTCATAAAGCCGCAGGACAGTGAAAAACAGAATAACGATGCAATTGTTTTGGAAATGGGCCCATTTATTAATAAGCGTAAACTGTTCTCTTATAATTATTACACGGCAAGAAATAAGCTTTAAGATTAACTTTTTGGCCTGTTTTTGCTTAACAAGTAAGATTTATTCAACTTTATGGATTAGATTGTAATGTTTTATGTCCACCAAAAAATAAAGTAGATGTAAAAGCTGAAAATTAAATAAGTTTTTGATATTTCCCCCATATAATTCAAATTCACTTCATAAATGTTACTTAATTCTTACATATTCTTTATTCTATTACTTGTTCTGCATATTACAAAAAACATCTTAAAAATGTGTGGAATGCAATGACAGTTTTATTAACAGTTTCTCAAACAAACTGTAGATAGTGCGTTACTGTATTTCGCGTAGAATTCCCTCCTCGTCTGATCACAATACAACCTCAATTACACTCGCTCTGTCATCGTTCCATCCGAATATAAAGTGATATTTTCGCTCTTCTTTTTACAGTTCATTGCTTTCTGAGCGAATGAACTTTACACATTCACAGACACGTTTAAGCACTTGCCATAACACTGACGTCTGTGATCTTTGGCACAGCAAAAGACCAAAAGGAAATTGCATTCTGTTCTTTATTTCAAACATGAGTTGCAGTTGACGGGCGCAATAAAACGGAAAAAAGGAAATTAAGTTTAGCTAAGTTTGAAATATTCATGACACTGAGACTCAGAATGACATCCAAAATGTCACGTGTTAAATGTAAATTTCTGTGACATAAATTCACATGAGTTCTTAGAGCTAGAAGTGGATGAGGAGGAGGTGGAGGTGGAGGAAGAGGGCTTTGCGAGCTGAACTGCTGAATGGAGGAGGAGTTTAAACCGGCTGAGCAGTGATTGGTCGCTGCTGAGCCTGTCATTACAGCAGAACAGTGTTCAGGCTGAAACTAAGAGAAATCATCAGGTTCAACATTTGTGAAATTTCCTTTTAGATATTTCATGGCAAAGAAATGTGAGATGAGGTTATGACCTCATCACATAGTAGATCCTTCTAGAGGAGTTCAGTGAAGAACATGTAGTAAATGTATTATAATCATATACTTCATTTATATAGGACTTTTATGCCGCATTCCACTAGACACACACTAGAACACTCTCATCTCAGAACATCTGACAGTTAAAATATAAATGATTTTCCCTTTATCTCTTTTTGTTTTTTTGGTTGATTACTTTGAGCACTTTCCTGTTTCATATTATTCAGTTGAGTCGTGCTAGACATAAAGTGTACATATACTTTACATCAACTGCTCATAGTGTTTCTGACTTGACGACCAAACAAAGAAACATCTCGCCGAGTTCTGACCTCCAACGCTGCATTTGAAAGACTCTCTGAGTGTGACGTGTGCTAGTCAAATGTGTCAAACCTTTGAAATGCCCAAAATAACCAAATGACCAAATCTCTGTTCAGGGGTGTAAATCTCCCACGCGCAGTTAATTAAACATCATCGCTAGTTGTTATGCATTGACTTTTTTTTGCAAAGAGACTTTAATTGTCTCACTCCCTCCATAATCCTCCTCCTCTTTTGTGTTCCGCCTCGCGCTCCTTTGTGTCCTGCAGGAGGAGGGCGGGTCCCGGGGGCGGTCTCGGGTCGGCGGGGGGCGGGTTCGGGGGTCGGCGGGGGGCGGGTTCGGGGGTCGGCGGGGGCAGGTTAGGTCCATGTAATTGAATGGGACAGAGGGGGAGGGGGGGGAGGTGCGGTCCCTGCTCCCAAACACAAACTGTGGAGCCGCTCTGCAGATAAGCCGATAAAGGACTGCGTCTGCTGCCGTCTGCACCTCAACCAGGTCGGTCCGTCTGCAACTACTGCGTCCACCTCGCCGTTCAGTTAATCGTCGGTGTCATAATGTTTTTGTTGTCCATAGGCTTTATTAGACAGGAAAGGACAGAGTGAAATGTGGGATGAGAGAGAAGGGAGGACATGCAGTAAATTGTCGGAGCCGGGACTTGAACTCACGACATTTGGGCTGCACCTGGAGCCTGGCTTTAGAGTTCTTGAGTCAGTTTCAGCAACATATCTCTCTTTGAATTGTGTTATTGACGTGATCTGTGGATATTTGTGCGTTTTTATGTTTGAAACTGAAAAAAGTGGCCTTCGTGTTTTGTTCTTTAATTTTAATTAAATGACAATTTCACTTTAATCAGCTACACTAGATAAACCGAAACCTAACTTTGGATATTGAGTTCACTTTTCTGAGTTCAATACTTGTTGAGTGTATTTGTCTTACGTCTTTGCTGGATTTGGGTCATTATCGCAGAAGTAGCTGGAGATTTGCTGTTGCTTTTAGTTACTTATTCACTGGGGAGGAAAGTAACTGTAATTGAGCACGTTTTTGAGTAACTGTAAGTAGTGTTTGAGTAGCTCTTTAAACATGTACTTGTACTTAACAATAGAATTTAACCCATTTAAAATTCATGTGAGTGTTGAGAAGAGTCCCAGTCCTCCCTGTTCACGTTTCTCACGGTTGAATCTTCCTCTGTCCACAAACAGAAGAGCAACTCAAATCAGTCTGAAAAGAAATTCAAATTTATTTTAAAATATTTATTGAAAATGCGAGAAACTGTGTTAAAAAGTAACTTGTAACATCTACGCTGAGTAGTATTTTTCATGGACTTTTTACTTTTGCACAATTTTGGCAGCTGTACTTGTAATTCTAATTGAGTACAATATTAAACTCTAGTTTTACCTGCAGTACTTATTCACTTCTTGCTTCACTGAATTAGTTTTATATTATGTGTGCATTTTCCCAGGAATCAGACACTTTAGATGCTTCAGGTTGCGTCCGAGTTACTTTTCTATGACTTATGGGTCTTAAATCAGGGCGACTCCAGTACATTCACTGAGGGACAAAGTTCTCGTGGGGAACACGGCATTACCACCTTTAACACAGTTTTGAGTTGCACAAAAACTCTTTTTGTGAACAATTAAAATACAAGGATTAAACTAGGACTAGACTAGTACCAACCAGGTCTGAACAAGGACTGTTAAACAAGGACAAAACCCACCAGGCTGAATAAGGACTAAATGAATGAGTTAAAAACTTAGGACAGAGTACTGTACTTTTCTAACTTTAAGCTGCTACTTTTTCCCCCACGCTTTGAGCCCGCGGCTCATAAAACACTGCAGTTAATTTATAGATTAAATAGATTTTTACTGGCTAAAGGCCACCAGTGGGCACTCTAGCAGGAAGCGCAAGCATTTGACACACTAGAAGAAGACGTCAGTGGATAGTGGTCACTTTATTTTAAGCTTCAAAACGCTGTGTTTTATTACAATCAGACTCATATTTTCACTGGGAAATGGGCCTAATGAGGAAGTGAATCCAGACGCGGTGAAACACATGCACACAAGGAGCGCGGACATGCGATATACGGCGGTCTGCAGTTTAGAACCTGCCGTTGTGAAATGAGACTTTCTTGGCCAGACCTGACCATCTTTCTGTGTAAATATCATATCAACGTAACACTCACTCGATAACTACGAGCTCAGGAGCAGATGGAGCAGATGAACCAGATGTGAAGACACAGACACAGGTAAATCAGCTCATACAGAGTAATCAAGGACAGAGGGGACAGAAGGGACAGAGGGGACAGAGGGGAAATTAGTTTAATCAGACTTGTGGCACAGCAGACAGCGGGTGTGCCGCGATACCCCCGGTTCAAAAGATAACCGGCATGTGTAATTATCCCATGTTACAACGTAGGCACCTGAGGCTTGTTGACGGGTGTGGCCTGTATATGTATAATTACTTGTTTCTTTGTAAATTCCTTTGGAGCGGCTTTTATTCTGGAGCGTTGTACAGCCGAAAAGTAATCCTTGACCAAAAAAAGTATGTCCAACCCAGGAGTCGTAATTTTTTTTTTTATTTGTAAATAAATTAATACATACAAAAAATATATATATTATTTGAACAATGGGCTCTGGGCCAAATCTGATTGTTTGGAGGGCCTGATCTGGCCCGTGGGCCGTATGTTGATTTGATGCTATTTATTCAAGACTCTAGAAGAGGAGAATAGACGATTTATTAAGGTGGAATGTAAAAACAAAGTTAGTTTTCTGACTCAAAAGCATTAGATGTGTGTTTCTTTTTGCATGGCGGCTCTTTTGTGGCGTTTCTGCAGAATCTGTGCGTTTGTCATTTAGATGACACCACTTAAATATTCATAACATTTTTTTGCAAATCAGCATATCTGGCTTTGCCACAAAAACAGTGTCATCAGCACAGACTTTAATACTGGATTTTTGTCTCCACAAATGGCACTTTAAACCGAACATTAATTGTATTTGACAACGCTTCTCACACTGTGGTCAAGGTCCCATTGATAGAAGGATAAATGCAGATTTTCAGCTTCAAACAAATACTTTTTAAAGCTGAAGTGAGTTTGTAAATCTACCTCCAGCTCTCACATCTCTAGTGTTCACATGTACGACTGTTTTTAGAGCAGTTTTTTTCTGTCAAAGGTGGATCAGTCTTCAGCTTCTCTGGCTTTTTATTATTATTAGATGCAGGAAAAGCGTCTCTGTTTTGGTCACAAATGCTGTTCATTATGGCTTATATTTCATGGGGGAAGAACAAAATGTTACTAAATTACAATAATAATGTTTAGTGCTCCCGCAAAACCTACTTTAAAAAGCTCGTGATCATGTCCTAATGTTTTCTCCATTTACACTCTGGAAGATGTTTTCATTCAGGCACGTTTGAGTAATCTTTATTCTGTAACACTTCATAATAACTACACTTGCCCTAGTAAAGCATAAACACAGACTTAATTCATAGTGAAAGAATAGTTTATTAAGAATGAGTTGGATTTAGTAACTACTGAACTAATACTCTAACACTAACTCATAAACCTAAACTCATTTAAGTCGTTACAAAGCCTGAAAAAAAAAGTTAATTCATGAAATTCATCATGTCTTCTTTGTAATTATTCTTTTGTTTGTTCAGTTTATAAAGACAAATTAGGTTGTTTTTTATTATTCTTTTCTTTGTTTCCTTTATAAAGATGAAGAAATGTGTCATGGTAAAAAACAACCTCATTTGTCTTCATAAATGAAACAAACAAAAGAAACAATGTTCACTAGAAATTAAATATTTGTCTGTTTTTTCTTTTCCTTAGTACTCAGGTTCTTTTTTAAGACAGTCAATCAGGAAACAACAAGCTAATAGCATCTCCACACACTGCAGTGATTTAAAATGTCCTTGACATAATGTGAAAAACAAAAAAAACAAGTGTAAAAAGCCTGGACAGTTACGATTACCAAAAAGATCCATTTTGCAGAAAAAGTCGACATATCTGTCCATATTTGAGTTGGTTTAACCTCTGCTACATGTATCATTTCTTGTATTGTGCTGATGAACTTGGAACTCCTGACCCTCTGGTTTGTGGGTGAACGCTGAGCACGTTTCATTGTGCGGATGAAGCGTCATTTATAATGTGTCGTTCCTTTTTGGCGTCGGTGTCTGGCTCTGTGGCGAAAACTCTAACATCAGCACATATTCCAACACCGGGATTTATGTCTTGTCTTCCTATTTAATTAATTTATTTACGTTCTCTTCTTTCTGCCGTTTCTTTGTGTCGTCTGAGATGATCTGGACATGTTCAGAGGACAGAGAACACATGGAGCGATACCATGACGATATTTGAAGTAGAGGTCGGCAATTTGAACTACAATGCGTATCCTGATGATGATCGGATGATGTTGCATCAATCTAAAAAAAAAAGTGTTAAAACGGTATTATCTACCCGTCAGATGTGGTCTCGTGCTGTTGTTAGCTGTTGTTTGTCTTCAAATCTCTTTTGCCTGTTATCTTTGTTTCACTTTACATAACCAATTAATTTTATTGCACTTTCTAGCTCCACTGTTGTTGTCTGGCGGCATTTGAAGGTTTAATCTGTTGAATTCACATTGTTTTCTATTAAAAAAAAACGTGGCACCTTTAGCACGTCAGCACGGCAGAAGTCAGATTAATGTGGCGTGTTTGTTCGGACTGAAGTCACTTTACGCTGCGGACATGGGATTTTCCGAGTTCCGACTTGTAAAACGCGTTCACAGTTCAGCAATCCTACTGGGAAACTCGGGCAACATTTCAGAACAGAGTTTCCCCGAGTTAGCTAATCCAACATGGTGTTTGAGTAAAGTTTGACATTTGACAGTTAAAATATTGATAGTACTTGTGCTATTTTACATTTAGTTCCTCCCTTTTGTCTCGCTGCTGTTTGTGAATCTGCTCCTTCTCCGTGATGCTAATGTTGCTAAAGCTAACACAGAGCTGATGTCAACAAAAGCAGCTCTTCACTCTCAGACTGCCTTATAAACTGCAAATGTAACAACACTGTCCCGGTTTATGAAGTTACTAAATTGGATCTGTATTTTAGCAGTTTGGAGCACTTTTCTGGTAAGTCGTTAATGTTCATAAACTTTAATCCACTGCTCAATGTTTTTCCGATTTGACACTGGAACACAGAGAAAAAACACGTTCTCAATTGTTCACAGTAAAATCACGTTTGTCCAACAGAGTTAGTGTAAAAGCATCTGTTCGGATCAAGATGAGATTACAGCCTTTTCTCTGCCTTTCTTTTTAAAGTGTTGTAGTCTCTGAGAAGAAGGAAGTGTGCCGTTGGCACGCTAATGTTTGTTGGCATGCTAATGTTTGTTTAGCATGCTATTGTTTGTTAGCTTTACCCAGGACGGCACAACTCTGGACTCAGACACTCGTAAAAAGGGCTTTTTAACTTAACTAGGTGAATATTTCAGATGTTTAGAACGTATGAGGAAAGTGACTGACACACGTGGAGCTTGACGAAGAGTTTGACATTAACTTTGTTCATGTTTTAAGACCATAAACGTCAGCTATAGCTGCTGTAATGTCAAACGCAACATAAAAACTTCAGATTAAAATGTATAATGAATATAAGAGTGTTTACCGCCGTGTTTCTCAGTCAAAGCGTGTGTAATACTTTGATTTAAAACTGGCATAATAACTGCATTGCTTTTGTTTCTAAATTAGCGCTGAGCACATCTGCATCGATCCTGTTGCTCATACGCATACGGTCGTTCTCTCAGGGAAATGAACGTCTGAAATCAGGAAGTGTTTTCTTTTTGCGTTAAACATAAGTTACAAAATTTGATTAAAATCTCAATCCTTTAATTACAAGTGACGTGAATTTAAAATATAATTAATTGGTGTGATCGTAATAACCTTCATTATTAATCATGAACTCAACTCTTTTCTATCCTTTCCCTTTCTCTCTCTTTCCTCTTTTCTTTCTCCCTCATCTCTATCTCTTGTTACTCTCTTTATCTTTCCTCACTTACTCTTTCTCTAATTTCTCTTTCCTCTCTCCCTCCTTCCCTCTTCACACCTCTGCTCTCGTTTATCTGTGACTTTTCTGCTGTTCGTAAAGGTTTGATCACAGAGAAGTACATGTTGGGTTAGAAGGTGACAGTGCTTCTACTAC
The DNA here is from genome assembly GCF_026437365.1 of Eucyclogobius newberryi. NCBI lineage: Eukaryota > Metazoa > Chordata > Actinopteri > Gobiiformes > Gobiidae > Eucyclogobius > Eucyclogobius newberryi. The sequence goes on from NW_027316167.1 coordinate 35,217,340, forward strand.
TACTTTAAGGATAATACTTCAATTGTTGCTGTGAAGAAATGCAAAATTAGAATATTGAGTATAATGTCTTTTTATTTTTTTATAATTGATTTTGCATTTAAAGACACCACATAGTGCACTCAAAACATCAAAGCAATATAATCATAAGTTACATAAACTTATACATATCTATATACACTGGTACATGTACATGTATATACACATCAGGTGCTGTAACATTGGTACCCACCACTTGACCGAGGAACCTAGCATCCCAAACTGAGGCCCACCCCAACTGGAACCAGCGCCGAGGGCAAACGCACGGGCAAGTGCCCCCAAGTAACTTCAGGGCGGCCCCGACCCATGCCGGAGCCAGTACTGATCCACAATGCGGAGCTCACAAGGCCGCCTTCATCCCGTGTCCAGGAATCCACTCGACCGTCCAAGAGAAGGCACGGAAATTGGGATCAAGCCTCTTACCCAGCGTCAAGCCGAAGCTGGGACTCCAGCACCGCACTATACATATACACATACACACATACATACCTACACCCCCTAAAAAGAGAGGAGAGGAGAAAGGGAAAAAATAAATAATAATAATAATAATAATAATAAAAAAATAATAAATAATAATCAGAGTATAACGTCTTTGATTGCAAATATTAAAAAGAGAGACAAGTGTAACAAACGGGTTTATAAAGTAATATTTCTGTCTTGTATTTGTTTGAAAACTATTTCCCGTCGTAATTCTGTACTGTTTATGTACTTTAGCTGTACTATTACTGTACTATTACTGCGACACTCTTGTTCTCGTCTCTGGTCTTGAATGTGTAAATCTGTTATTTCACCCCCTGTGGCTCGAATACTACAAACACTAGTGTGGGTAAAAGGCCTGATAAGAGTTTGTAGTAAAGTGAAAATGTGCACACGGCGAGAGGCTGATCCGGCTCATGAATAATGCACAGAGCGAGTGAGTACTGAGGCGGGCGCGGAGGCGGGCGCGGAGGGAAGGCTATAAGATTTCCTGAAAGAGTTTTGTGTAATGAGTTATTTTAAATAGTATTAATTTGTTGATGTTCTTTTAAGAAATATGTGGTTGAATTAGCATGTAAGCTATTGACGGGACGAGAGCGGGACAAGAGCGGGGCTTTTGAGGGCCTTTTGAGGGCCTTTTGAGGGCCTTTTGAGGGGCCAGAGCGGGGCCGGGGCCAGAGCGGGGCCAGAGCGGGGCCAGAGCCGACAGGAGAATAATTCATACTGATTCAACGTTTCCTTTATTACATTTTTTTTTTTTTTTTTAAGGAGACCTCATTTTTACACAATTAAAGCTATTTATAAAGTCATTAGTGTTGCTCCAAATGCTGCTGCAACATAATTAAGGCAATGTTTTGGTTCCACACAAAACCTACTGTACATTTAATATAAAGGCCTGAGCACTAATGAGTGTCCCACATGAAGAGATTACGCCCACTCTTATTTATGTTCAGTTCAGCTCACAATTTCACTTGTAAAAATAATGCAAAATGTGAACATACAGTGAACAGTGAATATTATTCACTCATGTATTGGCAAATATCAGATATCGGCTCAAACTACCACAACAACAACAACAGCATATACTACTACTGCTTCTACAACAACAACAACAACAACAACAACGGCAACGGCAGCGGCAGCGGCAGCGGCAGCGGCAGCGGCGGCGGCGGCGGCGGCGGCGGCGGCGGCGGCGGCGGCGGCGGCGGCGGCGGCGGCGGCGGCGGCGGCGGCAGCAGCAGCAGCAGCAGCAGCAGCAGCAGCTACTTCTACTTCTACTTCTACTTCTACTTCTACTTCTACTTCTACTTCTACTTCTACAACTGCTTCTGCTTCTACAACTGCTTCTACAACTGCTTCTGCTTCTACAACTACAACTACAACTGCTTCTACAACTGCTTCTGCTTCTACAACTACAACTACAACTGCTTCTACAACTGCTTCTGCTTCTACAACTGCTTCTACAACTACAACTGCTTCTGCTTCTACAACTGCTTCTACAACTACAACTGCTTCTGCTTCTACAACTACAACTACAACTGCTTCTGCTTCTACAACTACAACTGCTTCTGCTTCTACAACTACAACTACAACTGCTTCTGCTTCTACAACTACAACTACAACTGCTTCTGCTTCTACAACTACAACTACAACTGCTTCTGCTTCTACAACTACAACTGCAACTGCTTCTGCTTCTACAACTACAACTACAACTACAACTGCTTCTGCTTCTACAACTACAACTACAACTACAACTACTTCTGCTTCTACAACTACAACTACAACTACAACTACTTCTGCTTCTACAACTACAACTACTTCTGCTTCTACAACTACAACTGCTTCTGCTTCTACAACTACAACTGCAACTGCTTCTGCTTCTACAACTACAACTGCTTCTACAACTACAACTGCTTCTGCTTCTGCTTCTACAACTACAACTGCTTCTACAACTACAACTGCTTCTGCTTCTGCTTCTACAACTACAACTGCTTCTACAACTACAACTGCTTCTGCTTCTGCTTCTACAACTACAACTACAACTGCTTCTGCTTCTACAACTACAACTACAACTGCTTCTACAACTACAACTGCTTCTACAACTACAACTGCTTCTGCTTCTGCTTCTACAACTACAACTACAACTACAACTGCTTCTACAACTACAACTGCTTCTGCTTCTACAACTACAACTGCTTCTGCTTCTGCTTCTACAACTGCTTCTGCTTCTACAACTACAACTGCTTCTGCTTCTACAACTACAACTACAACTGCTTCTGCTTCTGCTTCTACAACTACAACTGCTTCTGCTTCTACAACTACAACTACAACTACAACTGCTTCTGCTTCTGCTTCTACAACTACAACTGCTTCTGCTTCTGCTTCTACAACTGCTTCTGCTTCTACAACTGCTTCTGCTTCTACAACTACAACTACAACTGCTTCTGCTTCTGCTTCTACAACTACAACTGCTTCTGCTTCTACAACTACAACTACAACTACAACTGCTTCTGCTTCTGCTTCTACAACTACAACTGCTTCTGCTTCTGCTTCTACAACTGCTTCTGCTTCTACAACTGCTTCTGCTTCTACAACTGCTTCTGCTTCTGCTTCTACAACTGCTTCTGCTTCTACAACTGCTTCTGCTTCTGCTTCTACAACTGCTTCTGCTTCTACAACTACAACTGCTTCTGCTTCTACAACTGCTTCTGCTTCTACAACTACAACTGCTTCTGCTTCTACAACTGCTTCTGCTTCTACAACTACAACTGCTTCTGCTTCTACAACTACAACTGCTTCTACAACTACAACTGCTTCTACAACTACAACTGCTTCTGCTTCTACAACTACAACTGCTTCTACAACTACAACTGCTTCTACAACTACAACTGCTTCTACAACTACAACTGCTTCTACAACTACAACTGCTTCTACAACTACAACTGCTTCTACAACTACAACTGCTTCTACAACTACAACTGCTTCTACAACTACAACAGCTTCTACAACTACAACTGCTTCTACAACTACAACAGCTTCTACAACTACAACTGCTTCTACAACTACAACAGCTTCTACAACTACAACAGCTTCTACAACTACAACAGCAGCTACAACTACAGCTACTACAACAGCTTCTACAACTACAACTACAGCTACTACAACTACAACTACAGCTACAACTACAGCTACTACAACTACAACTACAGCTACTACAACAGCTTCTACAACTACAACTACAGCTACTACAACAGCTTCTACAACTACAACTACAACTACTACAACAGCTTCTACAACAACAGCTACTACTGCTGCTACAAAAATGCTACTACAACAACAGCTACTACTGCTGCTACAAAAATGCTACTACAACAACAGCTACTACTGCTGCTACAAAAATGCTACTACAACAACAGCTACTACAAAAATGCTACTACTACTGCTGCTACAAAAATGCTACTACTACTGCTGCTACAAAAATGCTACTACTACTGCTGCTACAAAAATGCTACTACTACTGCTGCTACAAAAATGCTACTACTACTGCTTCTACAAAAATGCTACTACTACTGCTTCTACAAAAATGCTACTACTACTGCTTCTACAAAAATACTACTACTGCTTGTGTGCAGCGCCTTCTGTGAATCTCAATGGGACTTTTCCAGTTAAATCAATCAAGGCGAACCAACAAAAAACAAAATCCAACAGTGTTTCCACCAGTGTTTTTGCTCAACCCTCAAACGTCTGTTGGATGTGTTTTCGTTTGGCTGGCATGCTTGGATCCCGGCGTTCCGTTCCTCTCACATGTTTACCGCCTCCAGCTCGCGCTCGGTACCAGACGCCGCCGCGGTTGTCCTTTCCTCAGTTCACTTGTTTACTCTGGTATGAAGTCGAGTCTTCAGATCTGTGTTTGCGTCTGCTGTTTGTGTGTTGTCGACGCTCCGCTGCTGTCGGAGCCGTTAGAGACGTGGCGATTGTCTCACCCGTCTCACCCGTCTCACCCGTCATGCCCGTCTCACCCGTCTCACCCGGGCTACACTTCACACCCTCGTTCGCCTTTTAACGTGCTAACACTCAATGTGTCTCCATCTCCATCCATCAGTCTCATTCTGTGTAAAAGCTGCAAAGTAATGGTAATTTACACCTCCAAAACATGGAATGAAGATTTTCATTTCAATTTTGTGTTAAAGAATCACATTAAAACATCTACTAAAATATAAGTTTTGATGTACCTGTTTGGAAATGTACTTTAAGAGTAAAACCTAATTTAAAGGCGTTTCAGCGATTTGAGAACGCAGGCGGAAGTGCGCATGCCCCTCCCCCGTGCGGACTGAAACAACACACGTGCGTTTGTTTATTAGCGCGACGGAGCGCATCGCATCTCTCGTCTCCTGTAGATTTCTGTCCACTTCTGCGTCAGCTCGAACTGTCTTTCTCCGTCTTAATTTTGTCTTGTACACTGAGGGAATTATATTATGATAGATTCATGCGCTTAGACACGGGGAAACATGCTGCTCTCCTGGGTACGAGCCACACGCGGCTGCAGGTGAGCGGTAGGTGCGTTTTAGATTGATACGTGGCAGGTCTAATCGGCAGTCCACGCCACGAGGAAATAAGACTCAGATTTGGTCCATTACGCCTTTAACAGAGATTTTCAGTTTTATGCGTTTAACATTTTTTGTGTTTTTGGAGTGTAAGGGCCATTCCAAATGTAAAACAAATATTATAAGACATTAAAGTCCTAATTTTATGTGATTAAAGTCGAAGCGAGAAAAAAGTCATAGTCAAATAAAGACATAATTTTCCAAACATAAAGTCGACATTTAAACATTTAGGGGCCTCGCTCTGAAACAAAAATGAGAGGTAATAACTTTAAGTGACATAACACGTTAAAAAAGGTTTAATTTTGTTTATTTTATTGGTCTATTGTTTGATTTTTTTTTTAACCTAATTTTACCAAATTATACAGTTTTCAATAAAAATAAATACAAATATATAAATACAGTGTCATTATCTAAAAATTATACCTTGAAATCCTCTGATGAACCCAATTTTGGTAACTACAGTTTTTTTGTGCTAAAACATTGAAATCTCCATTTATTGTGATTATAAAGCACAGTATTGATTTAGAGTATTTTTGGCAGGATTTTCACATTTATTCTGAGTTTAGAGAAAGGAAACTTGTTTGTACAAAACATTTGACACATTCACTGTTTCGATTAAAAAACAGGATGTGTTTCATTTGTGGGTTGACACAGAAAAACAGCTGTTCAAATTCTTATCGCAAAAATGTCATATATATTTCTTTAAATTGACTTCTATCTACCATCATTATTCATTTTTATATGTAAAACTAGAGTTAAATACAGTGGCTCTTCTGTCTGTAAAAGTATTTGACTATTTTCAGTTCAAAATGCCACTGATTAGAAGTTGTTAGGTTCAGGAAATTAATGTTTGAAGCCATTTTTGATTAGTTTCTCGTAATATGAATGAAATTCAAATTAAAAAAAGTTAATTTTGGTTTTCATTGGCATATAAATTAAGGCTACAACTAATGATTATTTTAGTTGGTGACTTGTGAATGATTATTTCTGAGACTTTTTACCTAAATAAAGGTTGGAAAATGATGACTGAAGTCTTCTAGAGAGAGAATACTTGCACAAAATAAAGTGTATTATTGATGCAAATCTGAAATTGTTATTGTATGTCGACATTTTGGTTTAATAATGCCACTTTCTCTGTTGAATAAAGGCCTTTCCGTGTGTTTTAGAGTGTGCGTGGTCCAGTTGGCGATCATGCCAGGAGAAATATTCATGGTGTGCTTGTTTACATGGCTCTGCTTGTGTTTCTGTGTTCTCCTCTGGATGATGGAGGCGCTGTGGTGGTGTTCAGCTGATTACATGTTGGGTTGTTTTCCCGGTCGGCAGTGCTCAGTTTTGTGTTTTTGTGCTTTTGTGAAATGTCATGATTCGTTCAAAGGTGCCATAACATGCTTTTTTTCACGTTTCATAATCAATCCTAAGTGTATAATTGATAATAATAAGGGTTGCGCAACACCCTTAACATAATAGTTGGATTAGATAATGACGCGTGCTTGCCCTTATGACGCGGTCTTGCACCCACCGCCCGTCAGTTTGGAGATTCGAGGAAAGGAGATAGTCTGTACTATAGCTAAAAACTGCGGGAATCAATCAAAAAAACACTCTGGGTACATATATGAAGCACAAATAGCAATGTAAGAAGGTTAAAAGCTCTGAAAAGTCGATTTTGCATGTTATGGGACCTTTAAGAAAGGAGCAGTGTCTGTGTGAGATTTACGAGTCAGTCACGTCTGCGCTCGTGTAAGTCTGTTGCTGGGATAATGCTTCTGAAATGAGGTTTGGAGAGCCTGCTTTAGACCCTGATTCCACCTGCACAAGTCCAGTCTTAAGTTTGTTTGTATTTCAGCTGAGTCCACGTCGAACATGACACGATTATAACAACGTGTGAATCAGTGTTTGTGTTGGACAAATGTATGGTCCTTTTGACAAGAAATGTAAATGTATTTAAAGTCTTTTGGATGCAATTATTTTTAGTTTTAGTCGAGACTTGATTTAGATCTGTTTTAGTCCTGGTTCTCATGTGTTTACTCTCGGCTCTTGTCCTGGTTTAGACCTGGTTTGAACCTGCTTTGGACTTGCTTTGGACCTGCTTTGGACCTACTTTAGACCTGCTTTGGACCTGTTGCTGACCTGCAACAGGTCAAAAGCAGCTTTTGACCTGCTTGTGTCTAAAACGGGTCAAAAGCAGGTCAAAAGCTTTTGATCTGCTTTTGACCTGCCTTAGACCTGCTTTAGAGCTGCTTTTGACCTGCCTTAGACCTGCTTTAGACCTGCTTTAGATCTGTTTTAGACCTGCCTTAGACCTGTTTTAGACCTGCCTTAGACCTGTTTTAGACCTGCCTTAGACCTGCTTTAGACCTGCCTTAGACCTGCTTTAGAGCTGCTTTTGACCTGCCTTAGACCTGCCTTAGACCTGCTTTAGATCTGTTTTAGACCTGCCTTAAACCTGCTTTAGACCTGTTCTCATGTCTTTACTCTGCTCTTGTTTCACAGATGCAGCCGTTTCTTCTGAAGGACTAACTATTGGACCAAAGCCAGACTGGACTTTACTGCCACCTGTGAGTGCTCATACTTCATCTGATTTAAATAAATCCATCTGTTTAAGGTTAAGGAGACAAACATCTCTCATTTAGACTAAACTAAGACTCATCTTGTTTTAAAATGTGTGGAGCAGGTGCATGTTTTTTCAGCCGCAGTTCACGAGAGCGAGCAGTGGGTTTTTATTTCATTCGTGTCAAAATGTCTATGCAACAAATCCTTCACCATTTAAGTGAATAAAACTGCAGAACAGAGTAGGTAAAGAGCAGTGTGCGTGACACGGGGAGAAGTGACGACCTGGAGTGACAGAGCAGGAGAATAAAGACAACTCAAACATGCATAAATCACTCTAAATACATGTGTTTAAATGAGAAATCTTAATACTGTAGGTCTCCTATAAAGCAGAACTAAGTAACATTTTGACCCAATTCAACGTCTTTGTATGCCCCTGTGATGGTTAATATGAAATAATAATGTATTTTCTGGACGTTTGAAATGTCCGTCACTGCCCCCTGCTATCTCTGGGCGGAAAAACAAGCCTTGCAACAATTGACCCAAAGACAACTCTCCTGAGAAACCCTGGCTCTCTCTTATGTGAGATGTTTTTGTGTGTGATTATACGGTCTTATTTTCATAAAGAAAGAAAGAAAAATAATAAAAATGTTTGTTCTCTGACAGTGTATTTTCACAAGAGAAGAACAGGGGGAGCTCTATCCTTCAAGATACTTAGCTCTACTTTAAAAACGAGCTGAAAATGAGTACAAAGTGACTTTTCTGCACTTTTGTGGTTCCGTTCACATTTTGTGCAATACTTGAACCTCGACTAAGACAAACACATTTGATTGTTTTCCTGATGCTTTGTGAAAATACGTCTGGATATCGGTCGAGATAATTTATCTTCAGTGATTTGCTTTGCTTTGATTATTGATTAACCAGAATACTTTTTTGTCATTATGCTATTTTCTGTTCATTAACCGAGTCCAAGCCCACACATTTAAAAGCCCACACAACTGTTTCATAGATACGTTCATCAATATTCTCATAAAGTCCACACGCACGATGAGAAGCTCCGACCGCTGGAGAAACACACGTGACCCGAGGCGCACACTTTACGTCTAATAATGTGAACCTACTTCGACCTGAGTGGGCCGCCGTAGCGGGCCGGGGGCAGGGTTACATAAGGCTGTTTCCAAGAATACGACGAAGGCAATGAATCAGAGCAAAGCTGTTCGGGGACAGGCTTTTTCCTCACGCTCGTTCTCGATTAGCCAGTGTCGGGCCTTGAGTTCATATTTGACATTATTGTGCGATTCTTAAGGCGAGACACTAGTTTTATAATATCAGCATTCATGTGGAAACAGCCACATTGTCCAATCTGTTTCTATAGAAGTTTTTTTTATGGATTTCTCTGGGATATTGTGATTTAAAAGGATGTTTTCTCCAAATGTTTTTAGACACAAAGATCAGCCTTAAAGTGGCACCCACAAACCAAACGTTACAATGTTTGACAAATCGTACAAAAGGATTTGAGAATCTACTTTACTTCCACTGTAAGATCTAGTTCATGCAAATACTAAATAAGATGTCTTTATCTATCTAATTTGTCTTTTTTAAATCTGGCTCCATCCATTTTTCAGATTTTCTTATGTCCCAATTTGCATAATTTTGACCGTTGTTACACATAAAATGAGCTACCGGTTATTGTTATTACTAAACATAATAACAAGCCAGAAGAATCGCCTTGAGCCGAAACACCAAACTATTACATAAATAACTTCAAGCCTCGAAATACTGGGTCGGACACGGTCAATGACCGACGGAAAAATCTGTTTTGACCGACTCAAAAATAAGGCCGTGGCTACAGAGCCGCGGCGCGGTCAAATAGCCTCATGGCTAACCCTAACCTGGCGCGGTCAAATAGCCCAGCAGTTTCAGGAGCTGCGGCACAAAATAGCCTAGCAGTTTCGGCCGCGCGGCGTGGCTCGGTAGACACTCCCCAAAATAAAGTCTCCGGACATACTGACCGACACAAATTTTTCGGCGCGTGTGACCCAATTTTGATTTTTCTAAGTCTATGTGGACGCGTGTTTTTGCGGCGTGAATCCTGCATTTTAAGCGTTGTACCGCTGACTGAGCTGGAGCGCAAAGCACTCGCTCGTTGCGGCTCGCAAAGTGGAGCCCCGGAAGGAAGAGCGAGAGGGAGGGAAAGAGAGAAGAGGAGACGGGTAGTTCCAGAGCGTAATCTTACCAGTAAATGCTTTTTTCATATACGTTTGTTGTTGGCGTGAGCCAAAGGAAAGTTTCATTTTTCATTTCATTTGCATTACAGTTATTCATAGTAGAAGCTATATTTGTTTATCTTACATACAGCAAGTTTGTGGACATTAACTCTACCAAGTCCTGGTTTAGTCCTGATTTGACTTGGTTTGGTCCTGTTTTAGTCCTGTTTTAGTCCTGGTTTAGTCCTGGTTTAGTCCTGATGTAGACTTGTTTTGGCACTGACTTGCGGGCTACAGACTTGGCCTGCTGCTCCACAGCCGTTAAAGATTCATGGGAAATCTGCCATCGTGGCGTGTAGTGTTAGCGTTAGCGTTAGTGTTAGCGGCGCGAGCAGCTGCTGTCGGTGGCATTTCAGTTCGTCTCTCTCACATGTGACTAATTCTGATCCCTGCACACAACGCCAAATGTAGGAGCAGATCGCGCGGATAAAACGGAATCGCTCCACTTAAGCACTGCTACATCAGGGTTTAGTCGGCTGCTGAGACTAAATCAGACAACTAGACTTTGAGCAAAATGTCCTTTTTAGATCAGACTTTCTTCATTTTTCAGAAAGCGATGCCTTTTGTTGTTCCATCGGTTGAAATAGCGACAAAGCCAGGACGGAGAGATTAAAAGGTGAATTTTCAGATTAAAACAGGACCAAAGCCACATCAAGGATAGTTTGACCAGCACAACCAGAACAGAGACCAGACCAGCCCAGACCGGACCGGACCAGACCAGAACAAGCCAAACCTTGCCTTTGTCTTCTTGTCCCTTTGACACAATTAGAAGACCTTAGTTTGGTATTGGGTGAAAGTTAAATCGTGCATATTTAAGTAACACCATGGGAAACGCGAGGACACGTGAGGAGACTAAACAGACTCTTTCTCCTGTAACTCTTCTGTCCATTAAAATGTGCCTTATCATCGCGATCCAAAAAAGTTTCCATCGCAGTCTGCTGTATCTTCAGATTTTTGGCCCTGTTGCACAATGTGGATGATTTCCGTCTCACGTCTTGTATTGTGTGACGTTCTTCAAAGCCAAAAACAAAATTGTGCAGTTTGCAGCAGGTTTAGGGGCCGCGCAGCACAGTTTGAGACTCGTTTGTGCTGACGTGTGCACTTCTGCGTCTTCTCTGCTCTGCGATGATGAGCCTGTTTGCTCCACGTTTTCACACAAATGTCAGTGTTTATCTTGGAAGCTTGTGGTCATCTTAAAGGGCACGGAAAGGCCACAGCTTCGGTCTAATGCCACACAGACTGGCTCGGACACAAGGTTACGTCTCAGCGGGTTCTCAAAGCCGACATTGGTGAAGGCGAGAACAAAAACCCGAATGAAGGTGAAACTAAACTTGTGTGAAGGTGGAGGAGGGCTGCGAGCGCTGAACTGCCCAGGGCTGAGCGATGACGGGCCGAGTCTACCGCCACGTTTCAACTGGCCCTTTGAGCGCTTTGGAACACTTAGTTTCATGTTCCGTCAATGGATCTGTCTTCAATATTAAGCCGTTTTAGATCAATATCGCAGTTTACAATGAACATAAATCAAAATATTGATCTACATACGTTAAAGTTCAATACGAAGTACCAGAAAAATAGCAATACGTCTCCTTTAAGAGTGTTTCGGTTCAAAATCAGGGCTAAACTGTGCGTTAAGAACATTGATCGATGCTTTGATTCACTCGTGCTCTGTGTTAACGTGATCAGTTTACAACTATTGACCGCTTCAAGGGCTCCAACTAATGGTTAAAGAGCATTTGAAAACGTGCAAGCCTCGTCTGAATATCGTCATTATAATGCAAAAATCCAGATTTTTCATGGTCAGTATCGCCCACTTCTAACGGAAATGTGCGCAAACTAAACAAAACCCAACTACAGAAAGTGTTTATGATGAGGCAACAACATTAACGGCTAAGTACAAGCTTTAAAAGTTAATTTAGCACGATAACACATTATAAACTACACAAATGACTGGTCTAATTGTGCATTGGAAAAGTTAATAAAGATGAGTCTGTTATTAGTGCCTCATTGCTCATAATTAAGAGTAAAAGCCGATATAAAGTTGTTAGAAAGCTATTATTGCAAATGAATGAATATGTCGTGATTAGAATAGACTGAAGAGGCCACTTTGCTGCTGGAGTTCGCTGCTGTAATTATGTTCAGATTTAAAAGGATAAATCTGTGTTCACGTTTTAACAACTGTCATTTATCGACGCAGGCTTGTATTGATTAGCGTAACACATTCTGCGAGCAACACATTTGAGAAGAGTAGTTTCCCATAATTCCATATTTCATACACGGTTGAGTCGCCTCGCCAGGACTGACCCTTGACCTCCGCGACAGTAATCTGCCTGTGAATATCTGACTAAACGGTCGCTGTTCGAGACTTTAAATGTGATCGTGAAGTTTTGTTAATTTTTTTATTTGATCTTTGAGTTTAATCAAGGAAAAAATTACTTTTCCTTTATTTTTTTAATTTTTTTTAATTTTATATTTTCATTTATTTTGTTTAAAAGAAACATGATGGATTTTAGTCTTGATTTCATGAACATAAACACAACCTGTGCCTTTTAACACATGCATGAAAGTAATAAATGTCTTTCTCCAAAGTAAGGCTGCAACAAGTTAATCGATGTTAACCAGTTATTGAAATAATTGTCGACTAATTTAGAAATAGAATAATCGTTCACTGGTCGATTCATAGGTTCCAAAACATACCACAAGCTGAGAAAATGTATTTATTGTCCTTTATTTAACCAGGAAATCCTTCTGAGATACAGAATGTCCTGACCCTCAGAGGGAGGAGCCTATTGTACATGTTTTTAGTGGTAGAAGAGCAGTTTTATGACTCAAATTGTGTTGCAAACACATGAAAATGACACGCGAAATGTGTAAATTGAGTGTGTCTGATAAAAATATTCTATTGAAACTTCTTTGTGATACTGAAAAATAAAAATAATCCCAGTCAATCCTGTTATAAATGAACAATATAAACAGCAGAATGAAACCGTTAGGCAATAAGTTTGTCTGTAATGAGTCATAGAGGTCATTGATCATTCACTGCACAAAAGGAATGAACTGTGCTGAACTAACACTTTTAACATTCATTACTTTTATTATTCTAATTTCGAATCTCTCAAAAGCAGCAATTGCTATATCATCCATCCATCCTCTACTGACAATGACTTAATCACAGATGGAGGGCAGGAAATATCCAAATTTATCATCCATAAATGTTGAACCTTATCGTTATTTGTTCGGAATTGGCTCCACAAACTTGTCATATTAATCTTACGTTTTATAGTGTTCAATCACGTCTTTGGGGTTGAGTAATGGCACCTCTTTCCGAAGCCGTTTGGAAGGAATCATTTCACTGTAGTTGACGTATCCTGATGGAGAAGACGTTGAACTTTGTGCCAGTTTTAGTTTCACGTGCCCGGTAAAAACCAGGAGACATGAACCAGGTCCACAAATCTGACTTCTGACACTTAAACAGAACATTCTCCTTTCAAACTCGGCTCGGTCTCATCTCAGTTTTAAACCTTCTTGAACATTGTGATATCATCGCAGTGCCACAAAAGTCCCTCCACGTACGTTTGGCTATTCAGCTGGTGTAAACAAAACGTCCTCTTAAAGCACGGCGTTATTAGCTGCGACGGCGCCTCTGATCACTACAGTAAACAACACGTTAGCGATGCTTTGTTTCCCGCACAAACAAATGGCCGCCGACTTGAGAGAGCGAGATAAAAAAAACATTACGCCGCTTTGAACCAAACGCTCGACAACGGCAAATAATAAATGACGCGCGATCTCCCCGAGGAGCGCCGCAGAAAGGGAACGGAGAAGGATTAATTAGAGTTAGCTGCGGGCTCCGAGTGTAAGCAGATGCAGTCAATAAAGGCCCGAGCACCGGTCGCTCCTCGCCTCCACAACCGGGGGGGAAATATTTGGTAAATCAGACCTAGACGTCGGAACAGCAGGAAAATATCGATCACAGATGGATAATTATGCCATCGTGGGACGTGGGGACGAATAAGGAATGAAAATATGCAAATAATGTTTCTGTAGTATTTCCTCAGAGAAATGTTAAGGTTTGTCCTAAAGGACACATATTCTGCATTGTTTGTCTTGTTATTGGCCTTTAAACCTGCTCTTGAGTACTTTTGTTTTAGAACTTAAAATAACATGCCACACATGGCTTTCTCAAAGTTAGGCGCTCCCTCGTATGGATTATATATATATATATATATATATATATATATATATATATATATATATATATATATATATTGAGCTTTGTTCAACTTTTCTGCGTCAGACGCATTGGACGCTCTGGATGCGGGTGAATGTGAACTTTAAACAGAATCCTGTTAAAACATAAATGTAATCTGAAATTGTGACCTCCGAAAAAATGTGGAAGTGTAACTTTTTAAACTTGACCAGAACAAGCGACAAAACAAACAAATGTCTCTTCACGTTTTCTTGTAACAAATGTGATCTAAAAACCTTTTCAGTTTCTCCATGTTTGTTTTTCTTGTTGGTCTTTTTTTCCGTTTTGATCAATTCTCTAACTGACCTTGAGCACCCTCTGGTGTTGACATTAGAGCATCTGGAAAAGAACACAATATATTCAATTAGGCGCTTTTATTACTAAAAACGCTGATTGAAAAAAAAATGCATTCCCGCTGCGGGTGGGCTCGCCTCTCCACAGAGCTGACCTGTAACTTGCATGGTGACACATTTCTGGCCAAGTAAGGGTTTTGCAGCAGTTCAAAGTAACAGTAATTAAAGCCGCAAGCGGCATCCAACGGCCCTCGCGGGCCGCCGGCCTTCCGACTCTGCGCTTTCGACTTGATAAAGATGGCGCCCTTATTGTGTGTTGAATAAAAAAAGAACTTGACAGACGGCGACACATTGGACATGGCCAATCCAGTGCAAATCAACACAAGTGTCAGTCAAATTTGCTGCGCCGCCGCACAGAGACCGTAGCACTTGGAATAAAAATATGGAAAACTTTTGATGCCGCGCTTGTGTAGATGATTTTTCCCAAAGTAAAGCTTGATCGAGCTATTGCCCACGGAGGAGTTTGTTAAAGTGTGAAGCGTAAATGTGAACATTTCAGAGATTTCGCTGTTTTCCCATTTCTGACATATATTTGCGGGTCCGCCACACAGAGACCGTAGCACTTAGAATCAAAATATGGATAAGTTTTGATGCCCCGCTTGTGTAGATGATATTCTCCAAATATGAACTTGATCGGACAATCGCCCTAGGAGGAGTTCGTTAAAGTGTGAAGCGTAAAAATGTGGTGATTTGAGCAATTCTATGATTTTCCCATAAGGATAACATGGGATGTTTCTGTCAACGCTACGGTTACGCCGTACAAAATATGACTTTGGCTCTCATACTTTTATGATCAGGATGGCAAATTAGAATTTTGTTCAAAATATCATGTCATTTGGAAAAACTCTATTGTTTATAGGCCACTCTGTAGGCCAAATAGTCAGAATTCTGGGAAACGTTTGCGGCTCCGTCGCACAGAGACCGTAAAAGCTATCCTTAAAATTTGGATAACTTTAGATGCCCCACTTGTCTAGAGGACGTACACCGATTTTGAGGTCGGTGGGCAAAACGCACTAGGAGGACTTCGTTAAAGTGTAAAACATAAAAAAGTGGATATTCGAGAGATTTAGCGGTTTTCCCATAGGGATAACATGGGAGGTTTATGTCATCGCTACGACTACGCCGTAAAAATTAAGGCATTTGTCAGATTGGCTTTTTTGATCGCGACGCCAAAATAGAATTTTGGGTAAAGTTTAGAAAATTTTGGTAAAACTAATTTTTGACCTTCAATGTTAATTTAAAGGTCACTCTGTAGGGGGCGCTGTCGCGCCCATTTCAATTTTGTCATCATAAACTGGTCCAAACTAGAAAGTTGAACAACTGATTCAAATTTGGTCCTAATCGGACTTGTTTTGATCAAATGGGAACATTTTTTAGATCTGCAATATCCCAAAATAAGTTGTCCAAATTTGCGGCTGCGCCGCACACAGACCGTAAAAGGTATCTCAAAAAATTGGATAACTTTAGATGCCCCACTTGTCCAGAGGACGTCCGCCGATTTTGAAGTCGGTGGGCAAAACGCCCTAGGAGGAGTTCGTCAAAGTTTGACGTGAACAAAATGGCTAACACAGCGTGTTTTCATTTTCAAAGGAAGATGGCGGCCATAGGGTAATTCTGGGGGCATGGCCACAATAATATTTGTTTTTTGTCCTCACGAGAGGAATGCGTGTTCCGAATTTCGTAGCTCTACGACAAAGTTGACCTCGGGGCGTCTCCCATAGGCGCAATGTATTTTGACTTTTGTCGGTGGCGCTGTCGCGCCATTTTTTAACGAAAAAAAAAATGGCCCAGAAAAAACAAAATTTTTCGCCGATTTTGAATTTTGGGTAAAGTTTGGTGAGTTTTTGAGCATGTTCAGGGGGTCAAATTAGAGTTCAAAGCGCTGAAGAAGAACAAGAAAAATAATAATAAATATAGCCGCAAGCGGCAATGATCGGCCCTCGCCACGCCGCCGCCACGCCGCAAGAGGAGGGGGCGCTAACGCGCCCCAATTGTCCTTTTATTACGCCTACTGCTGAATCTGTGAAGCTGTCACATCTTCTCACTTTGTTTTACCATCAAAAAGCAATTTTATTTTGAATTCTTGGCAAAATGTGCGGCTTTGCCGCACAGACACCGTGACTCTTTGAATAAAAATGTGGATAACTTTTGATGGTCCACCCCTGAAGATGAGCCTCACCAAATTTCAGGTTAATAGGGCTAATGCCCTGGGAGGAGTTTGTGAAAGTCTAAAGTGTAAACATGTTCTGGCGATTTCCCCATTGGAATAACAAGGGAGGTTTTGGTCATTGCTACGGCAACGCCATAACAATTATGACATGGGTCTCATTGACTTTTTTGATGGGGAGGCCAAAATTGAGTTGTGTGTCAAATTTCATAAAATTTCGCAAAACTAAACATTTAACCTCCATATAAAATCTGTAGGGGGCGCTGTGGCTCCAAATTAATTTATTTCACTTCAAGTAGGTTTAGGGCAAAGAGTTTAACAACTGATTCTAATTTGACGCAATTCGGACTTTATCTGCGCAAACGGCAGAAATTTTAAATATGGGAGATTTCTGAAATTCTAGCTACAGTTTGCGGCTTCGCCGCACAGAGACCGTGAGAGGTATCAATGTAATTTGGATAACTTTTGATGTCCCACTCCTCAGTAGCATTTTCACCAAATTTCAGCTTTTTAGGGCCAACGCCCTGGGAGGAGTTCGTAAAAGTACGACGTTTGGAAAAACTCCGAAGTCATGTTTAGCCATTTTTGAAGCAATATGGCCGACATTTGGTTGGGCGGACGGCGTTGCCGTAATAATATTTTTTACTTCTCTTGTCACCATCTACCTCTGCGCCAAATTTCATGATTCTACGATCAGATTTTTTTTGGGTCATTTCCCATCTCTCAATGCATTTTTGGTACATTTGGGGGCGCTGACGCGCCAATTTTTTTTATTTTAGAAAAGGGAAATAGCCAGAATGTAGAGAGGCACGATTTTTAGAGGTGTGCAAATTTTTGTGACTTTTCGTCAATGTTCACTGGGTGAAAAATAGGGGGGTTGGTCCCGAGAAGAAGAAAGAAAGAATAATATTCCGATGCGAAAACAATGTTTCCCATTTTTCAAATATCATAAACTATACATTTTCGGAAAACGCTCGCGCTTTCCTACCTCATGGTGTGGGTCCCTGGTCACTGACGGGTACTTTCGTTAATTTTGAGTGGGCTCCGCCCACTTTGTGTTTTTGGCCCTCTATACAGTAATAATGTTCAATTTTTGCATTACATGCTTATATGCACGGAACATGCAAGAGATGGGGAACGTATTCGTGAGGTACTTAGCGCAAATGAGTGCTTTATATGGGGATGACGACCGCTTCGCGGTCGTCATCCCAATGTAAGGTGCTCGTTTAGTGCGCACTTTTGCACGGGCTTCGCCCGTTTACAACGGTAATGTTCCATTTTCCTACTACTAATTAGTATGCACGGGGCGTGCATGAGTGAAGGAGTGCGTTAGTGAGTGTTTGGAAGTGGGCGAGCGCTTCGCGCTCGATTTCGTGCGCACTACGTGCGCACTTTCGCAGCCGTGCTTCGCACGGCCTTACGAGATTAATAGGCCTCTCGCCAGCTTGTGGCGCTCGGGCCTAATAATGCATAAGGACAGAATAGTTTGAGTTCCTGGACAAAGTTGACTTCCACATCGACGTTTACGTGTGAGAAGTTTGGAGTCGTGTCAGCATTTCCCCCCCGGTGACAGTTTCTATCAGCTCAGGGAGGTTCACGTACTTCAAAGGTCAGGGGGCGCTGCCGGGTCGTGACCTCTACTCCCGTCAGGTCGACCGTGAAATAACCGCACTTTGTTTTTGTGATAGTTGGAAACGCGAACACCGGACAGGGAACAGAACATGGACATTGAAGGAAACAGTTCAGAACTTTTCATAAGGTTTTTCTCTCATTTAACTTTTTATTTATTTATTCATTTATTTTTTTAACCTGTTAGACATCGTGCACCGAGATACCGATACCAGTATTAATTTTGGTGCCAATCTTAAAAATGGTTAACACTTTAAGAATAAATACAAAGCATTTACGTTTATTAATCATTACTTAATCATTGACAAAAATAAGACAAATAAATTACAAATGTAATGCTCATTAACTAAAAGACATATCTACAAAGAATGTATATATTTTCGTGTAATAAATAACTAATCAATTAACAAAACAAACTAATCGTGGACATTAACTAGCCCTAACACTAAGCTTAACTAATCCTAACCCTAGTCAATTATTATTAAAGGATTAGTTTGTGTGTCAAAGATATTCATATTAGAGATATAAAGATATCATATTCATAATATTCATAAATGCTTTGTATCTAAGCCTTATTCTAAGTAAAGAGTAAAGATACTGATCCAATCCTTCAATTCGCCATTCTGAGAACACAAATGTATTTTTACCAACTTCAACCCTGTAAATATTGACATGATATTTCTTTTGAAAGCTCAGAAGCTGCAGAATTCATCCATCCATCATCGCGGGACTTCGGGCCTTAGGCGGGGTACACCCTGGACAGTGGCCAACTCGTCGCAGGGTTAACACAGAGACATTACAGACAAACATTCACTCTCATTACATACATACAGTATATACATTCGCTCGGGCCAATTTAGAGTTACCAATTTTACCTAACACATGCATGTGTTGGAGAACATGCAGACTGTTGGTCTGGTCCGGGAATCGAACCCATGATCTCCTTCTTGGGAGGTAAGGGCGCTCACCGCCTTTGCCACCTTGCACCCTGCAGAATTCAGTCCAGGTGTAACTTTTTAGAGATCCATGTTTTTCCACTGATTGTCTAGAGTCCAGAGAAACTGATGTTCGATAAGCTCTGCCCACATTTTGGGGCCGATATTTAGGACCGATTTTGATAATTTTTTTCCTGAATTAAACCGTTTGAATGTTGCACAAACTCTATACAACTGTGTTTTACCACAAACTGGGTCCCGTTTGTTTGTTTGAGTCAAGGTCAACAGCTGAGAATCATCACTTAAGTCATTTCAGCTCAATGTAGCACTTTTCAATAATAAAATAACCCCATGTCTTAGTTTAAAAGTGATTTTCTTTCAGAGCCTGGATCACAATTTCTCTAAACAAGAGAATGATGCCTGGAATGTGACGGTCGCTAATGACGATGGAGCCGAGTGTATTTATGTGCACGGCTTGCGAGTTGATTGGTTGAGAAGCAAAGGGAGCAGGCTGTGATTGGCTGAGAAGCAAAGGGAGCAGGCTGTGATTGGTTGAGAAGCAAAGGGAGCAGGCTGTGATTGGTTGAGAAGCAAAGGGAGCAGGCTGTGATTGGCTGAGAAGCAAAGGGAGCAGGCTGTGATTGGTTGAGAAGCAAAGGGAGCAGGCTGTGATTGGTTGAGAAGCAAAGGGAGCAGGCTGTGATTGGTTGAGAAGCAAAGGGAGCAGGCTGTGATTGGTTGAGAAGCAAAGGGAGCAGGCTGTGATTGGTTGAGAAGCAAAGGGAGCAGGCTGTGATTGGTTGAGAAGCAAAGGGAGCAGGCTGTGATTGGCTGAGAAGCAAAGGGAGCAGGCTGTGATTGGTTGAGAAGCAAAGGGAGCAGGCTGTGATTGGTTGAGAAGCAAAGGGAGCAGGCTGTGATTGGTTGAGAAGCAAAGGGAGCAGGCTGTGATTGGTTGAGAAGCAAAGGGAGCAGGCTGTGATTGGTTGAGAAGCAAAGGGAGCAGGCTGTGATTGGCTGAGAAGCAAAGGGAGCAGGCTGTGATTGGTTGAGAAGCAAAGGGAGCAGGCTGTGATTGGTTGAGAAGCAAAGGGAGCAGGCTGTGATTGGTTGAACGAGAGGAAACCTAAACCTTTTGGAAGAATGCAGGCCACACTCTGGTAACTACAAAGTCGACTGCGTCTTCTGAGGACACGTTACCGTCAGCTGTGTCAGGACTCAAACTCCCAAGATGCTTTACTGCCTTCGCACATGAGAAAGAACTGTTACAGCTCAGAGAACGTTCCGGAGTGTGTTCTCTCAAATGTAATCCCTCTAATTAAATTCACATTCGTTGAGTATATGACAAACTTTTTACAATTTTCACACCAAACTTTATGTGGTGTATTTGTAGAAATTGTACATACAAATTATAGTTTCACTCAAATCGAGTGGGTATTCGTGGAGAAAAAATTGAATACATCACACCAGTAGGGACACTCAAAAAAACTACTTTTTTCTCTCTAAATGTTATTTCAACAAAATAAAGTTGCTCTCATATATTTTTATCCGTCAAATAAAAACATGTGTCATTAATTGAGTTTTTCCCAGTGTTTGCTCAGTACCGGTAATTTCCTAGTGTGAGGTCATCAATTACAAACAGGAAGTGAACTTATAAACCTAAAACAAATTGCTATTCTGTGACAATATTATTAATATTTTTAGCCAAATTCAAAATATATTTATCTTAACTTAATTTTTGTTCAATCAGTCGTCCAACCTGTAGGGGGCACTTTAAATTCATCTTCAATGATGGATGGAGATTTATAGTTAAGTCCATTCTCCTTCTGCTACGTTTGTCTTCCACAATCAGTCAAATGAGTGACAGGACGCCGCTGCAGCGCTGATATTTTACTTATTTAACAAAAACGCCGCTGCTTATCGTCACAAGCAACTCCATTAACCGCTCGGCAAAGACTCCAAAACACGCTGCCGTCTTTTAAATCCTAAAACCTGAAAAACCTAATTTACCTTTTTTATGCGGTTGTCAGAAAGCACCAAACGCAAAAGCAGATGAAAAGCTTGCGTCTTCTGCCCGTCAAAAACTCCCTCCGTCCGGCGCGATTGTAAACGTCTGATTGAAGTACGAACCTCGTCTCCACGTCGAGTCTCCCGGAGGCCGGCTCGAGCCCGGGTTTGGTCCGTAATGAGCGCAACCTTTTCAGATTCTGTCCCTGTGAGATGTTCCCGCTGCGCCGTCACACGAATAAAACATGACTTCATTAAACCTGGGCAAATCCAATCGCAGCTGGGCACAAAGGATCAAAATAAGCACGTTTTTCTGCTCTAGGACGGCGTGGAACTTTGGCGTAACTGTGATTTGAAAGAAGCGTTTGTAAATGTCAGTTTGTTGTTGGCGCGTGGTTGTGGGTTTGATTCTCAGGGGAGTTGTCTGTTATCTTGAATTGTTTGGAATATGTCTTTACGTTATAGAATTTGTAGAATATTCTAGTGTCAGAGGAAGGACAGGGGCTTACTATATAGAAATATTAACATATGACCCTTCTTAAATAAAGAGTCACAGCGTAAAGTCACCGATGTTAGCCTTTTATCTAAGCTTGAGCTGTTTAAAGATCGTTTCCAATCTCAAGCAAAGAGTTTAATAACATTGTTTTCATTTTCATTACCGTGAGGTCCAGGTTAAATGAACCATAAAAGATTAATATCGGTCCATTAACTCAGTGGCTCGATCAGGTTCACTGTCTTTATCATTCAAAACTATTATTATAGTAGTTCAGCCAACGTCAGAGCTGTGAGCGGGCACTTGCGCGCTCTCTGGTGGGGAAATTCTGCATTACAGGTAATCAAAACGTGCCAGTTAATCCAAATGTATGATCCACAAACGTTAAACCATATCATTATTGAGATTAGTTGTGTTTTTTCTTCTATATCAGACAGTAGATAAGAGATAAAGTATTTGTCGTGGCACAATGGTGTGACGCGTCTTATCTTTATTTGTTTGGCTCCACGAACTTGTCATATTATTCCGGTGCTTTTATAATCCTTTCAACCGACAACAATCACTTTCTGAAGCTATTGTGAAAAAATGATTTGACCTGTTTATACTGACAGAGAAGACATTAGACTTTTTGTGAGTAGATTCTGTCCTATCTCCAACTACAGGCATTTTAAAATGTTATTTTATTTCTGTTTTTCATAAAGATTTCCTTCCTGAATCCTCAGTAATGATGTAAACATGTTCAAATGAAGCAATGATTCTGCAGATAACGATTATAACGTTGATTTATTTAAGTATTTTTATGTCTGAATTTGTTTTTTCTTGATTATTTGACTTTTTCTATGTTTTTTTATTTTTTTCTGACTGGCTTAAATTAGGTGGAAACATCTTGCAACTAAATTATCTGCCAATTTACAACTACTAAAATATCTCTTCACCAACAAAAATTCAATCCAGTGAAAACATCTTCGCTGAGGATAATTCAGCTCATTTAGAAGCAGAACGTGAGCGGCAGTCGCCTAATGAGACCGCACTTTTCTTCTGGAGACAGTTTTTGTCCGACATGTTCGAGTTAATGTGAAGTTATTGTGGCGTACATGTTTTTAAGCAGCGTGATTTAAGCTCTGAGTCTTGTGTAAACCCGAGTGCGGTGGAAGCGGGTGGGCGTCCGTGCGACCTCTGACCTGGAGACGGAGCGCCCACGGAAGCAGATGGGCGTGGGCTGGTGAAGCGGAAAGAAAGCTGAATCTGTGGCGGTTCAACATGTCTCTGTGCTGTCTTTGTTTACCGCAGTCGTGAACTCGAGCAAGACGTTTCACAGACTTAAACTGTGGGAATGATTTGACTATAAACCAGATTTACCTCTCTAACTGCAAATGACCTTCCAAATTAGTTTTTAAAAAATCACAAATATTACTGGTGAATCATGTAATTTTTAACTTAATTGTATTTTATCATCTATTTTTTTAAATTTTTTTTTAAGTTTGAAGGATGCACTGTTTTGTCTCATGTTTTAAAACTTAAAGAAATACAGTATATGTGTTGAAAACCACACGACTTCCTTTCAGCCGGGCGTTCCCTCATCAAGATTAGTGTTAGCGCTCCTACTACTGGCAGCAGAGGGAATTATCATTATCATTTATTTAAGGACTTAAAAACGGCACACGAGACCTCCGGATCTCTACATTTGACATCACAAATCTAGGAAATTTGAACTGTGTTTTTTGTGAGGCTCAGAGAAAGGAGCAGAGAAGACGAGCTTGTAAACGGGATTCATGAAACAAACAAAGTGAATGAAGCTAAACACTACTCCAGGTTTGTTTTTTGAGGGATCGATGTTCTCAGAAAAGTTTACTAAGCATAATGTTTGTTCTTGTCAGTAAAATCATTAAAGCTGCATTTTTTTATTTATTTATGCTGAAAGTACCCTCACAAAACCCACCCGTGCATAAGCAGATGGGTAATTCATGAATAATACCATGAGTTATCTTTGACAGCCTTAATTATATTACATTATTTTGTGCATTTCGTTGGTAGTTTTAATGTTTCCAGAAATTCCAGAAGAAAGAACGTGAAAGGAATGCTGACCCTATTTAAATTAGAGATGCACGATAATTTGATTTTTCAACCGATACGATAACCGATCATTTCTATGTGTTCGCCACCGGTAATCGATAAAGGACAACGGATAATACATTTTTAGAGTAAATGTTTTAATGTTATTTTTTGTTAATAGGTCTACCTCTTTTAAATTCAATAATCTAATATCTATGGTCAGATTAAAATTTCATAAAGACTGGACCTACATTCATTTTGATTGCCAGATGTCAAGGTTAATGTTATTCTATTTTGTCAGAGTTATTATTAATTCTACTGGTTTGTGTGAAGGTTTAATTTAATGTGGCACAGGGAAAAGTGCGAGCAGCTCAGCCCTGACTGTGGTGCTCGTTTGACATGACACAGACTGTGAGCGTGAAAGTATAATAATATCATGATTTAATACATCCATGACTGTGACTGTGAGCGACACCATCTGAACTCGGTGAAAATACTGCATTAAAGTGAGCGGAAGAGTTCCAGCCCGCTCGCTCTGCATCGGGCTGATAACGACTCGTGCGGCGGTGTAAACACGAGCTGCACAGAACAGACATTCTTTGGAATTATCGCGCAACGTTATCTGTGACCAATATTATCTTGTACCCCTAATTTATTTTATTTTATTTATTTATTTTTAAATTATAGAAATAAAAAATATATATATTATGTAACTTTTTTAAATAATAGTTTTATGTTGATCCAATGCAATTCATTTAGTTTTGAATATGATCCATTTAAGAAGTATACATTAATTTAAAATCAGATGTCTAAATATGGCGACAATATATATTTATATTTTATATTATTTAACATTTCATTTAGTGGGTTTTTTCATAGATTTTTGTAGCTGATCTAGTCTCATGAGGCACAGCTGCTTCTTTAGTTTTCAGCTCCTTCTTCTGCTTTGGTCTGTGGTGGTCAGATGGAAACCTTGATAGTCTGATGGAATCCCTGCTGGTCAGATGGAAACCCTGCTGGTCAGATGGAAACCCTGCTGGTCAGATGGAAACCCTGCTGGTCAGATTGAAACCCCGTCGTCTGCAGGGCCCAGAGACTCCAGAGCCTGGTGTTCCCCTGTGAGACCAGGATTTAGCCTTCAATTTGACACAACATTTACTGTAACAATGAAAAACGCTATCAGAGTGGACACATGGGAGTGGGAGGAAAAGATGGAGGGAGATGAAGAGAGAGATGAAGAAGTGAGAGGAGAACAAATGCGAGGAGAGCAGAGAAACAGGAGGGAGGGCCGGGCCGTCGCACCTGGAAAATAAATTGACAATTTTCCCTTCAAATTGTAGGTTGGATTTCAGATTTTTTTCCACCTCTCTCTGAGGTGTCCCAAAATACAGAAAACATGTTTTTTTCCCAATTCAAGTTGTTGTGCGGTAAACAACATGTCCCTTTTGGTCACTATTAGGGCTGGGTTTCACAGGCTCCCTCACGGTTCGATGTGATACACGATGCACGGCTCACAATACGATATTATCACGATTTTGTGATACATGCGATATCGATATATTGCCAATGATATTCTACAGATTTCAATTTATTTTATTTCATCATTATCACATTATCACTATTTAAAAAAAAAAAAAAAAACATATCATGCTATTGAAAGGGGGCATTGTGGTGAGTATGACGTGTTGCTGTGAGTAGGCCCCGTCCATCTGCTCATCCGAGGAAAAGGATATAGACTGTACTCTCGCTAAAAACTGCAGGAATCAATCAAAAAAACACTTTGGGCCCAAATATGAGGCACCAATAGCACTGTAAGAAGGTTAAAAGCTCTGAAAGATTTTGCATGATATGGGACCTTTAAAGAACCCAATACACTCGAAAGGAAATACACCCATTTTAATCTAAACAGTCAAAATGTGAAATGTTCTGCATAAACACAATTGTAGAGCTGTGACAAAATAATTCAGGAAATTTTACCAAAAATGATGTGGTGATATATATCGATACAGCAGCCCACTGAAGATAAACTGAACTTCCTGTAGCGAGGCAGAGCTATGGAAGCCCAGACGATATGAGCCACAGGGAAGTGGGGGAAATAAAATCCATTTTCTTTCCAGACAAATGTAGATGAAGCCTAAATTTGATTAATCAATTTAATCAAGTCATCTTGTGGTGGACCAGTGTCCTTGTGGTGGACCAGTGTCCTCACAGTGGACCAGTGTTCTTGTGGTGGACCAGTGTCCTCACAGTGGACCAGTGTTCTTGTGGTGGACCAGTGTTCTTGTGGTGGACCAGTGTTCTTGTGGTGGCCCAGTGTTCTTGTGGTGGACCAGTGTCCTCACAGTGGACCAGTGTTCTTGTGGTGGACCAGTGTCCTCACAGTGGACCAGTGTTCTTGTGGTGGACCAGTGTTCTTGTGGTGGACCAGTGTTCTTGTGGTGGACCAGTGTCCTTGTGGTGGACCAGTGTCCTCACAGTGGACCAGTGTTCTTGTGGTGGACCAGTGTCCTCACAGTGGACCAGTGTTCTTGTGGTGGACCAGTGTTCTTGTGGTGGACCAGTGTTCTTGTGGTGGCCCAGTGTTCTTGTGGTGGCCCAGTGTTCTTGTGGTGGCCCAGTGTTCTGGTGGTGGCCCAGTGTTCTTGTGGTGCACCAGTGTTCTTGTGGTGGCCCAGTGTTCTTGTGGTGGACCAGTGTTCTTGTGGTGGCCCAGTGTTCTTGTGGTGGAGCAGGGCCCTTGTGGTGGACCAGTGTCCTTGTGGTGGACCAGTGTTCTTGTGGTGGCCCAGTGTCCTTGTGGTGGACCAGTGTCCTCGCGGTTGCCCAGTGTTCTCGCGGGGGACCAGTGTTCTTGTGGTGGACCAGTGTCCTTGTGGTGGACCAGTGTCCTCGCGGTGGCCCAGTGTTCTTGTGGTGGCCCAGTGTTCTTGTGGTGGCCCAGTGTTCTTGTGGTGGCCCAGTGTTCTTGTGGTGGCCCAGTGTTCTTGTGGTGGACCAGTGTTCTTGTGGTGGACCAGTGTCCTTGTGGTGGACCAGTGTTCTCGCGGGGGACCAGTGTTCTCGTGGTGGACCAGTGTTCTCGTGGTGGACCAGTGTTCTCGTGGTGGACCAGTGTTCTCGTGGTGGACCAGTGTTCTTGTGGTGGACCAGTGTTCTCGCGGGGGACCAGTGTTCTCGTGGTGGACCAGTGTTCTCGTGGTGGACCAGTGTTCTCGTGGTGGACCAGTGTTCTTGTGGTGGACCAGTGTTCTCGCGGGGGACCAGTGTTCTTGTGGTGGCCCAGTGTTCTTGTGGTGGACCAGTGTTCTTGTGGTGGACCAGTGTTCTTGTGGTGGACCAGTGTCCTTGTGGTGGACCAGTGTTCTCGCGGGGGACCAGTGTTCTCGTGGTGGACCAGTGTTCTCGTGGTGGACCAGTGTTCTTGTGGTGGACCAGTGTTCTCGCGGGGGACCAGTGTTCTTGTGGTGGACCAGTGTTCTTGTGGTGGACCAGTGTTCTTGTGGTGGACCAGTGTTCTTGTGGTGGACCAGTGTCCTTGTGGTGGACCAGTGTTCTCGCGGGGGACCAGTGTTCTTGTGGTAGACCAGTGTTCTTGTGGTGGACCAGTGTCCTTGTGGTGGACCAGTGTCCTTGTGGTGGACCAGTGTCCTTGTGGTGGACCAGTGTCCTTGTGGTGGACCAGTGTTCTTGTGGTGGACCAGTGTCCTCGCGCAGGCCCAGTGTTCTCGCGGTAGACCAGTGTTCTAGTGGTGGACCAGTGTCCTTGTGGTGGACCAGTGTCCTTGTGGTAGACCAGTGTTCTAGTGGTGGACCAGTGTCCTTGTGGTGGACCAGTGTCCTTGTGGTAGACCAGTGTTCTAGTGGTGGACCAGAATTCCTGCCGCCCTGAGATTCTAACCGCCAACCCATGGTGCTGTAGCTGCAATTCACATCTCGGTTTGGTCCATTAGCTCAGAGTCTTCAGTGCCTCGGCCTCAGCGCTGGGTCAAGAGCCTTCTGTGTCTTCACCGCGACTCGCCCTGAATGTAAAACGAGGAGAACGGCATCAGTATTCGGAAAACCGCACTCCACAGGCAAACACTGGAGTCTAACCCACAACCTCCCAGCTGAGGGGAGCAGCACTACCGCTCTGCCACAGTCGCACAGGGACATCAGCCATGTGTAACCGGGGAAGAGGCCGTTGAGCAAGACAATTGTACATTTTCAGAGTTCTGTCTGAGTTGGCGTAAAAGGCTGCATAAATGTATAAATATAAGTATAAGTCGCACCCCGGCCAAAACTATAAAAACAGGTGCGACTCATAGTGTGGAAAATACGGTATCCTGTTGAAGGGTTGTCAAAAGTATCGGATATCAGATGCTAATCGATACTAAAACTAGTCTCGAAATACAATTTTTTTTTTTTAATAAAGTGTGACCTTTCCTGAAGAGTTTTAGCATGAGCCTGATCAAATCTGGTACAAGAACACATGGTTATTAGTTTGTACTGAAAATGAACATAAAATATAAAAACAAAGACTTAAATCAAATTAACATTGACAATATTTCTTAGTATTGAAATCAAACCTGTAGTTTAGACTTCTACAAACATGTTCTGAAATAAATTTGTAGATTCTTCTTCTCTTGAATGATAAAAGCTCATGAAGTTCTTTACAAAGCGGAACAGAATTTAATCGATGTATTTCTGTGTAATTCTGAAATTATTTGTGTTTGTATTAGAGCTGAGAGTCTTCATCCGTCTAGAATAGAGAACAATTGTTAAATCTTTTTTCTCATCATAATCATCATAATCAAACAAAAACATTGTTTCACATGGAATTTGAATTCTATGTTTGTCATCACTTTCATGTCTTGTGTAAATGACTTTCTCATTCAGAACATTTGACAAAGCTGCTCAAATATAAATGGCACATAATCTATCAGACTTTGTGACTTTGTGTGTGTGAAAAAATGTTTTTTGTTTTAATTATATTTGGGTACGTGAAGCTCGTGTTGGTGTTGGTTTGCGCGCAGATCCGTCTCTCTCTCGTGGCGCTTCGTCCGCTCGACTCAGCACCTCCTCTCGCTCACTGCTGCGGCGTCGTTTTCCGCTTCGGCGACAAACCGCCATTGAACTCACTCCGTCGATATATCGGCCCTGTAATCAATCCTGAGGGAGCGACAAATTAGGCTAATAATCTCGCCGTTAGCGTGAAGTGTCCCCGAGGAACAATTATAAAAATGTTATCACAGAATAGCACATTTTTTGTTTTTTTTAATTTCACTTCCTGTTTGTAATTGATGACATCATACTAGGAAATTACCCATGAAACACTGGGCCAAAACTCATCTAATGTCACTTTTTTTAAATTCTATTTGACAAATAGAAATGTATGAGAGCGACTGTATTTGGTTGAATTCATGTTTAGAGGGTCAAAAAATGTGTTTGTGTAAATTATGCATAAACATTGACTGGAATAATGTCACAGATTTCCCACAGATTTTTCAATGCTTTCTCAACAAATACCCACTCAATTTGTGTAAAACTACAATTATATTTATTATAAGTATAAATACAAAATACAAAATAGTCAAAATTGTAAAAATCTGTCATACGTCACTTTAAAGGATGTGTGAGGTTAAAGGGCAAAAGTGACAAAATAATATCAGAACGAAGTAAGTCTAGATAGAAAAGCTTTGGAAATGTGAATATTCAGCAATTATTTTTACCAAATAAAGGTTGAAACATGGTGACTGAAGACTTAAAGTTAGAGAATATTTACAAATAAATTGTAATATATAGTGTATATGTTACGGGTCTCTGGTGCGGCAACCACGGTAAAAAAAATAATTGTCTGTGAAACAAAAGTGAGATGAGAAGAAATAAAAACACATGCACTTGTGTCCTTTCCCAGGTTACATCTGTTATTTCAACAATAAACACATGTCTTTAACATTCAGTGCATTCTCATGTCTTTTAAACAGAAATCAAATGTGCATCTTTAGTCACTATTGACTATTACAGTTACTTTTAATATGAATTATTGATTATTATTATTAATACATTAAATTATATTCATTTATATTGTCATAGTGCAAAAATCAGGAATTATTACCTAGGACTAAAAGTGCATCAAGCTTACTATAATATGGACAATGCATTTTTAAATTTACATGAATGTGTCTACAGCATAAGATAACAATATAATTAACCATTAACTTTTAAACATTTCTTATTAATTTCTACTCTGAATAAACAACACATATTGGGTCCTTTAAATGAAACTCTCTAAACTCTCTAATGAAGTCACGCCAGGAAGATGATGAAATTAACTGGAACAATATAGATAGAGTACATAAACCAAAAATAAAGGTTAGTGTGTAATAAACACTACCAGCGGGAGCTGACGAACTCTCGCGGGGACCATGCAAACTCTCGCGAGATGTCGGCGCAACGTGACTTAGCTTTAAACTGAGCCAAAGTTACATAAATAGTCACAGTACTGTAGTTACTACAAAAGTGATATGAAGCATAAGGTTTAAATATATGTTGATTTCAACCAATTACTGAGCTGTGAAACCGAAGTGAGATGAGAAGAAATGACACCACATGCACTCGTGTCCTTTCCCAGGTTGGTTAGGTCTAGATCAGACACTCACAACCAAGCCCCCGGAAGCCAAGATGGCCGCCATTGAAACCTATGGAGTTGCTCATTGGCGCATGGTTCCAAAAAAGTTTTTTAGTTCCGCATTACTTCCTGAACAGTGGTATATCTCCTCCCACTTTTGTGACGTCATCGCCGTGAGGCTTTGGCGTCGGGAGCGCGCACGTCACAGCAGCGCGACAGAGTCAACACGGACTTGTATATCCATCTATAAATATACATGTATCATGTTGTAAAGCTCTGATATTTAAGAGAATTATAAAGAAGCGTTAAGATAAAAAGTCTGGTTTAATGACAATAAATTACATTTAGAGGTTTAATAACGTCCTCATCATTTTCTGTAGTTTTTGGTTTGGGTATTTATTTTGTTATTAACTTTTCAGTTATTGATGTACATAATATAATTTGGCTAATATGCATTTTTTTTAATCAGATGAGAAGAAATATAAAATATAATCATCGATTCTGTTACATAATTGAGTTAAGCAGTATTTAATTATATTCAGTTTCCTTTTGTGTCGTTTTTGTATCATGTCAATCTTTAATAAATACAAAACACATTTGTTTATTAACGTATTTGATAAGAATAATGAACATGAATGAACTTGTTCAATAAATGCAAATCTGATTATAACTACAAATGATAAATTGATTTTAGCCAGTTTTAGTTGAGTTTTAAAGCTACAATGTGGGAGTCCCTTATTAAGGAGTTTGAGTCTGTGTAATGTTCATTATTATTATCATTAATAGAATCAGAAAATGTATTGCCATTGTCAAAGAACAGAATTCACAAACAGTGGAACTTGCTTTGGTGATTCAGTGCAACATAAAAATATTAACAATGATAAAACAACCTGTATAAGTCAAATAGAACAAACTGAATAAAATAAGATATTCCGTTATTGTCCACACATGAGGAAATTTCGTTGTTGCAACACAGTAGATACAGAGGAAAAGGACAAAAAACTTATAGGAAGTTTAAAAAACACTCTTAATAGATCGATCTTAATAGAAGAACTCTTATAAACAAAAACTCCTATAGACAGAACCTCTCATACCTTAATAAGGAATGGAGGGAAAATAAAGATAAAGATAAAATAAAAACAGCGTAAGACAAAATAATATTAATAATAATGGTAAAATAAACACTCTTTTTACATCAGTTATATGCACATGAATGTGACATTATTGTGTTAAATACTGAATATCTCAGTATTTAACAAGACTTTGTTTCCATGGCTACGCAGTCTTCTGTACTTCAGTAACTGCACCGTTCAGCTCCATCGTATGACTGAGACAAACAGAACATGTCACAGCTTTAGATTATACAAGTCACATAACATACACTTCATATGTATTAGATTTATACAAGTCACATAACACACACTTCACATGTTTTAGATTATACAAGTCATAGAACATACACTTCATATGTATTAGATTATACAAGTCATATAACATACACTTCACATGTTTGTCCTGAAGCTGCTTCACAGACACATGTGACACAGCAGTGGCTCTTTTGAAGAACAATTATCATTTAGTTTTTTTTTGGTCATAACAAAACAGACATTTTATAAATTCAAAGTACTGATTCGAGGCACAAGTTATTATCAAAATACCTTTTGCTTTGGAGTCGTCAAGAGTTTACTTGAGATCACTCTGTGTCTGCAGTGACCTGTAGTGACCTGCAGTGACCTGTAGAGCTCTGGTCAGCACAGACAGACTAAACTCACTGGTCAGCACTGAAGATGAGAAAGATACTCATTAGAACATTGATATATTATGCACATTTAACAGAGAAATGCTGGAATATGTTATTGACAGATTTACATTTCGCTCTGTAACACAAAAGTTCCTCTTTTCACATTAATTTTTAAAGCTAGAACCAAAAGTAATTTACTTATGCATAAGTTTAAACCTTAGAAGTTAGAACATAACTGACATGTTTGCTAAATCTCTACATATTCCATGGAAGTAAATCCATAACATTCCTATAGAAAACAAGCGTGTGCTTTGTTTAAACACAGCACACGTCATTATTAAATGGGTAATAAAACCTTAAATGTGGTCTCAGCCCCTGTAAGTACAGGACTGTCACTTTTACATACGTTTACATTTATATGTGTAAGATATGACCCATTTCAGCAGGTTATATTTGAATTATTTGTAGTTTTTGATTGCACATAATACAAACATCACTTTATTTCCCTTCTTTCTCTAGTTTTCCTTGATCTGTGCTTAACCTTTTGTCTCTTAGAACATTTAGTAGGAGAAATAATTAGTTATTTATTTGCAGAAGCACGAGCCATCACGACGTGTTGTTGCATCTTTGTGTAGCTAAACTTTAGCTCGTGTTAGCTCGTGTTAATTTGTGTTAACTCGTGTTAACTTGTGTTAACTTGTGTTAACTGTGTAATTGTTGTTTTACACTTCATATGGAACGATGTGTGAAACGTGAGGAATGACATACAAACACAACTTATGTGCATCGTGGTCTCGTCTCGTCACTTTCTTCTGCTTGTGTTTAGTTTCCGTCACATGTTCTCCTGAGGCTCGTTCATGAGGGTCACGTGCGCGCTCGGTGCGTGTACACCGTTCACCGGAAGGTTAAAAATGTATTTTTTAAGTATTTTAGAAACAGTTAAAGAGTGAAATTCTATTTTATTTTTAGACTAAAAACAATTTAGCATGTTTGGTAATTTTAGAGGCCGAACTCCTGAAATGGTCCGACCAAAAGGCTGCATTCTGCGAAGTGGCCACTACTCAATTTGGAGCCAGAGGCAGAGGGGGCGTACCCTATCCAGATATTATAATAGATCCATGCTCACAACCTCACGGAGGTCAGAATTCCAATATGGCGGCGACCGGTACGGAAGTTACTGGCCCCAACATGGCAGCGACCGAGACTGGTCCTGCTGATGCAGCTCAGGCAATCATTTTCAAATCTGAAGTGTACCCTAACTCTGACCCTAACCCAGAGTCTGAAGCGTATCGAGGGCCGCCATATAATTATTGTCTTTTAAGATAGTGATTTGGGCCGCCACGAGGACCGCCATATTAGAGCCAATTCTGACTTCCGTGAGCCAGCTGGTGTCTGATCTAGTTCTGACATTCCAAGGTTACATCTGAGGGCAACAGGAAGTTGGTCCATCATAGGTAACCGCAGGGTGCGTAACCACAGTGCCAAAGGTTCTGTTTGTTTCATTCTCCTCCTCTCACTGAACACAGGACCACATATTTAAAATGTAAAATAATAATACTCATAATTACCCAAATTTATTTGCACAAAATAAAGTATAAATAAATAATTGTCTCAAATACCAAATGTGGTCTATGAAAAAAATGAATTAGGGGTAATTCATTGATTAACTTGTTGCACATGGGAAGAGCCTCTCTAATAAAACTCAGTGCCACATTATTTTTCTCCGAAATGTTGTTAATATATGCAAACACTTTTTATCTAATGTGTTTCGAGCTGAAGCTAATTCATGTAAACAGGTTTAAATGGACTAGGGCGAGAGAAAAGTTTAGTGCTGCCTCCACAGTTTTCAGAGTTCAGAGTAACAGAGAAATGAAAAAGAGGAAGAGGAGGAGGAAGAGGAGCGACGCCTGCAGACGCACATTATTTATGCTAATGCTAATGCTAATGCAGCCGTCAGGGACTTGTGACTGCTCCGCTCCGAAAGGTAAAAAGTTCAGAGCAAAGTAAGAGTCTGCGCACCAAATATAGAGCGGGGGAAAGTGTATTTTGACAGAAATAGATCGTGCGACTGGGTAAAGATATATTACAAACTGATTTACATGTGGTACTAGCTTCAACGCCAATCATTGCAATCATAGTTCACCTCCAAAAAATTATAAATGTCTTACTAATAAGCAGTAATAAAGAGTTTATTTATTGGAACATGTTGGTAAATGTTCCAATTAGCTGCAGAATAAGACGCTAATAAGGGATGAATTGGCCTAATTATTAATTAACGTCAAATCCATCTCTTACACTTGTGCAAATTAGCAGTTAGAAGTCAATAATTGTACCCCTCATTTTTCCCTCATATTGATCGATGGCCACTTTCGATCCGAGTTTAGTTTTGTCAGAAATCACAAAACTGAGCTGAAGCGGGAGATTAAAAATCTAAAAATGTATAATTTCGAAATGAGATTTGAAAAATGTTAATATGAAGTGTATTGTAGTAAAACGATCAAAAATTAACTGAAGAGAGACATCTCAATAGTTCTGCACATCGGTGATCATGCAAAAGAAATCTATGAGATATTTATTCTGTGTTTATTTATATGTAGCGTTTGATATCAGAACATTCTTAAATTCCAATAGTTTAAAATGTAATAGAATACTCAAATTTAGGTCCGATGTATTGACCTGGTTCATGGTTCATGCCTCTGTAATTACTGGGCCGATCCACATGAAACAAAAACTGACACAAAGTTCACAACAGCTTTAGAAAGTGGTGCCATTATTTAAATCCAAAGACGTGATAGTTGTCAGTTAAAGGACTTGAGATCAATATGACAAGTTTGTGGATTTCTCTTTTGAATATTTCTTTCAAAAACTGTAAATCTCCCATTGAGTGACATAGAACGTGAACACATACACCCCCAGCCCTGACACCCTGAGAACATTGAAACTCTAGACAAAGTTGCTGAAGTGTTGAACCCAGCACCTTCTTGCCGTGAGTTGTGAGTGGTCGCATTGCCCCGCCCCTCGCCGCCTCGCTCTGACTGGGGCCCGATCGATTTGACCAGATCTGCATCACATTCAGTAGACGGCAGAAAATATAATTTCCATGTCAAGTCTGAGCCCTCTTGCGGAGCAGGATTATCCACATAAACACATCGACTGTAGTCAGCGCCGTAATGAAACCGTTCCGTCGTCTCCAAAACCAGATGAAAACACGTCGCGCGGAGCCACCCACTGCTCTGTATGTAAATAAAGGCCCCGGGGTGAGCTGTGTGTGTGCGACATGAGGCCATTTAAAGTCACATTATTATTCAGTTTGTGCAGCCACTGGAAAACTGAATTATCGCCCAGGTCCACCATTTTATCCTGTGTTCTAATGGCGCAGTTCCTTCTGGCTCCGTCACAGGCTTGAATAAACTTGTACGTCAAGGTTATTTGGTTATATGATCGACATCCAGCACAACCCGGCCCACGCACTCATAGAACCAGAGTTACATAAAGTTAACTGTGTCTGACAGAATTCTACCTCTGTAAAATGTTGTAACCACCTCACCTTTTCATTCTTCTTTGTGACTTTCTCTTATAACAGTTCTGATATAGTTCAAGATTAGTATCAATACTTCAAAAGAGTATCTAGTTTTGATACTAGTTTTTAGATTCATTAGTAACAGATTTTTGATACCTTTGACAACCCTAACCAGGTCTAAAACATGACTTAACAAGGTCTAAAACTGGACTAAACCAGGTCTAAAACTGGACTAAACCAGTTCTTAAACAAGATTCAAACAGCTCTATTACTGGACTAAACCAGCTCTAAAACTGGACTAAACCAGGTATAAAACCAGATTTAACCAGCTCTAAAACTGGATTAAACCAGCTCTAAAACTGGACTAAACTAGCTCTAAAACAAGATTTAACCAGGTTTAAGACTGGACTAAACCAGTTCTAAAACTGGACTAAACCAGGCCTAAAACTGGACTAAACAAAACTTAACTAGGTCTAAAACTGGACTAAGCCAGCTTTAAAATGGGACTTAACCAGGTCTAAAACAACTGGCCTAAACCATGTCCAAACCAGCTTCGATCTTGTTACACATGGTTTCTTTCTGCCCAGTCAAATAAAAGTGTGCAGTTTGTGTTTAAGCCAGAGCCGGGGGAGGAGCCTGAGCCAGGGCCAGGGGCGGGGGCAGGAATCTGGGACATAAGTCTGTCGAAAAGAAAGAAGGAGCTTTTATTGTTCCTGCGCAGCCCACAACACAATACAGACGGAACAGGAGGCAGGAGCGAGGAAGCGAGAAGAGAAGCGCGACAGGGAGAGAAAGAGGAGTGGTCTGGACTTTGGACTGAACCAGGTCTGAACTTGGACTTGCCCACACTTGCTTGGACCACGTTACTCTGCAGGGAAACTCCAGGTAAGAGCCCGTGGTTAGGATTTCTGTGTGAAATGGGAGAAGGCTTTGCTGCTGGTCTGGTGTATCTCGTACATGCTGAGAAGTTTCCCATGTGCTCTGGCAATGTTTACCTTCCAGGGCTTTCAGAAGTTCACTTTTGAAGGAAGGCAACATGTAAGTAACTTGTAATTTAGGGATGGGAATTGATCAGTTTTTATATTTAAAGGATATATCTAGTTTTATAAGACTGTGTTTAGGTTCACAAATGGAACTTCTCTAGTCATATTTACCTGCCTTTTGACCTTTTTTGTGCTTTTGCTGCACATTATATCTCAAAAGTCTCGATATCACAACATTGGCAATCACAACAGAATGAAAATATATCCATGTTTTGGCTTTGATGCGTTTTTATTTTTGACACATTGAGGCAAAAACCTGAAATTATTGTGTGAAAAAAGTAAGTAAAATTGATCTTTCAGTATCCAATATCGTGCAGGCGTACTTCAGATTTGACTCAAACAATAATGACATAAGCATTTGCAGACTTTTATTGCTGAGTCTGGATTTTGGCCAACTGTGTCAAGTGCCTGCTCTCAGTTTGACCTCAGTTTGAAAATAAATGGTATGGTTTATGGCCTCGTAAACAGAAGCGGGCTTCGTTCTGATTCCAGTTGAACTCAATCATTAACAGACGAGATGTTTTGAGAATGTGAAACTGAATCCTCGTCTGTATCACTGTTCCACTATGAAACACACAGCTTTAGGTCAACATTAAACAGCTTTAGGTCAATGTTAAACAGCTTTAGGCCATCATTAAACAGCTTTAAGTCAACATTAAACCGCTTTAGGTCAACATTAATCAACTTTAGATCAACATTAATTAGCTTTAAATCAACATTAAACAGCTTTAGGTCAACATTAAACAGCTTTAGGCCATCATTAAACAGCTTCGGCGATTTGAGAACTCAGGCGGAAGTGCGCATGCCACTCCCCCGTGCGGACTGATGCAACACACACGTGCGTTTGTTTATATTAGCGAGACGGATCGCATCTCTCTTCTCCCGTAGATTTCCGTCTTCTTATGAGTCAACTCGAACAGTCTTTCTCCGTCTTCATTTTGTCCCGTACACTGAGGGAACTATATTATGATAGATGAATGCGCTTAGACACGGGGAAACGTGCTGCTCTCGGGGAACGAACCGCACGCGGCTGCAGGTGAGCGGTAGGTGTGTTTTATGATTGATACGTGGCAGGACTAATCGGCAGTCCACGCCACAAGGAAATAAGACTCAGATTTGGGTCAAAAAAATTGTCCATTCAACCTTTAAGTCAACAGTAAATAGCTTTTGGTCAACATTAAACAGCTTTATGTCAACATTAAACAGCTTTAAGTTAACATCAAACAGCTTTAGGTCAACTTTAAACAGTTTGAGGTTGACATTAAATTGATTTAGGTCGACATTAAGCTGCTTTAGGTTAACATTAATCAGCTTTATATCAACATTAAACAGCTTCAGGTCAACATTAAACAGCTTTAGGTCAACATTAATCAGCTTTAAATCAACATTAAACAGCTTCAGGTCAACATTAAACAGCTTTAAGTCAACAGTAAATAGCTTTTAGTCAACAGTAAATAGCTTTTAGTCAACAGTAAATAGCTTTAGGTCAACATTAAACTGCATTAAGTCAACATTAAACCGCTTTAGGTCAACATTAAACAGCTTTAGGTCAACTTTAAACAGCCTATATAGTGTTAAATGAATAAAATTCACTAGAAAAAATATGAAATTGATTCAAATTGACCAAAGATCAGCACAATTCCCGTTAAGCATTTCTCAAAATCAGTGTGAAGTACTTCAAAACCTTTACTTAAGTTGATTTTT
The DNA here is from genome assembly GCF_026437365.1 of Eucyclogobius newberryi. Taxonomy (NCBI): domain Eukaryota; kingdom Metazoa; phylum Chordata; class Actinopteri; order Gobiiformes; family Gobiidae; genus Eucyclogobius; species Eucyclogobius newberryi. The sequence goes on from NW_027316167.1 coordinate 35,255,768, forward strand.
GAATGTGATATTTTTACTTGGACGCATATGTTTGATCGACAAAATCGTCCACCACTCTCTCTGGACCACTGGACTCAGAGGAGACATGACCCTTCAAGACTTGGTGATAGTTTTGTTTGTTTGAGTCCAGTTTGGCTTTGCTTCTGTTGGAGGGAGTGTTTTACCTCTAATGACGACGACGGTCAAGATAACAAACACTGAGCTGGCCATCCGTGTCCTCGGTCATGGCACAAACGTATTTACCTGACCAGCCAAGACAACAGCTTTGACAATACTTTACAAAGACGTTCTGCCTCCCGATCCCCCGAATTTAGTAATCGGACAATCGTTATCTGGACTCTACACTAACTTCAAAACATGTGCCGAGAGATGGAATTAGGATTCAGACAGAGCCGGAATTACTTCGGAAAGACTCGGGGAAACAGTGTTTTTCTGTAAACACATTCCATCAGGATGTCCTAAAGCAGCGTCGCATTAGCTTCCTCTAGGTTCAGTTCAGTTCATATCTTAGATTTACATAAACAACTACTCAATTCACTGACTAACCGAAATCTCTGTTTGTTGCAGCTCTAGGACGAAGAAACAGAGCGGATTTCTGCAGTCAACGAGCAAAGCACTAAACTCTTATGTGTCTGAGGGAAGAGAAGTTAGTTTGTTCTGAGAATAATCAAGAGGAGATATCGTCTCCATTTGAACAGAAAGTAGGCGACACTTGCTGCTCAGTTTAATAATATATAGTCTTTAATGAAACTATTATACAAAGAACATAAATCTACTTGGCCAAATGTCAAAATCTAGAACTTCTTTTACCTTCGATATTTAGCTGCTTCGCTCGTTGATTCTGCAGATATCCACGCTGCTTCTCTGTCCTCTGTGTTATAATTTTGATTGTGTTGTGTGATAATTTATGAACTGCAACTGAGACTTTATAGGCAATTTTTGGCCACATTTCAGACTGATATCCTGTCAACCGCTGCTGTAGTTTGAGTTTGCCTAAGTTGCTGCTGATGTCTGCAGTCTGTCTCTGTCTTTGTCTCTCTAGAGTCTTTTACTGGCACTAAACACAGAGGATTCACTTTACAGACCCACAACAGACACAATACAAAGAATGTGTACATCACAAACTGGGCTCAAATATCTATGAGACCGGAAAAACTCTTTGTCTTTGACTACGTGTTGGATATTTTGGAAAGAAAGCTGAAAAAACGGTGCTTAAACACACTTTTTATTCATCACACCTGGAGCTCATCTGTTACACGTCAATCCCTTTGGAAAAAATCTCATATTAAGAGTTCAAAGGCACATGATTAATAGCTTGAACAACCTGGCGGTTTATAATGTTTTAAAAAAAAAGATTTAAAATACAAATCCTAAGTCTTGTGCTCATTAAAAAGACAAAAACAAATGGAAAATGTATGATCACAACTTAAATTTTAATTAAAAAACAAACAAAACACAACTTCATTGAGGTTTTTGATGAGAAAACACAGAAAGACCAAATTCCACAGTATATTTCACCTTGGTGCGTGTCTTTGTTGTGAGGCTGAAACGTTAGCCGCTCGTGTGGAGGAAGAACAGGTCTGAGTGAGTGTGAGGAGGATCAGGTGACGCTTCGAACTCTGAGGCTGTGATTGTTCTCCTCTGCGTTTGAATGAGCAGCAGACATTTGCAGATGACTGATTTAGAATTTTGGCTGTTGCAAAATTGTGAGTGTGACATTTCCTCCTTTAAGAGCTCAAAACACTGCAGTCTAATAACAAATACAGAGGTCTACGACTCTGCTAAATATTTTGTTCCGTACCTGACATCTAAAAAACGTTTCTGTCCTTAAATAAGCTGTGAGTGAGTATTTCCGTTGAGGCAATTGATTGTTGTGGGTGAGTTGAAGTGTCCTGTATCTCCTTCAGCTGTTAGCAAACAAGCTAACTCTTTACTGCACAATCTTTAGATAACGGTGCATCTCGTAATGTTGAGTGTGCATACTATATAGGCCTACAAATTATATATATATATATGTGTGGGTGTGGGGAGGAGAGAGAGCGAGAGCGAGAGTGAGAGCGAGAGCGAGAGCACCTTAGATTCACAGCCACAAACCGGCCCAGCAGAGCCAGGCCGCCGCAGAAGGAGGCGCAAGAGTTGAATACTGGCATTAAGCGCAATATTTTGTGACTGTGACAGACACAGAGGTGCAGGGGCCAAGTGTCACTGCAGAGCCCATGTCCTGGTTCGGCCCTGCACATGGAGCCTGGTATGGCCATCCTAACAGCAGTTGTCTCAAAGAGCGTCAATGAGGAAATTAGCAAATTAATTTGCAGATAGACTGTGGGGCCAGAACCATCAGGAGGAGAGAGGGAGGTTCATCTAGAGACAGTTCATCCAGGCAGATGAAGAGCCTTTCATCTAGAGTAGAGAGAGTTCTTCCAGATGAGGAGCATCTGCATCAGCAGTGTCTGAAACAGAACTAAGTGGAAGGAGGAGAGGAACATGCGAACAGCAACGGACAGAAACAGGAGAACTTTCATTGTTGCCTTTTTATGTTTTGAATATGTTAAACATAAAAAAAACATTTTTAAAAATAAATATTGTTGGTAGTAAAAGTAGTATTTAGCAGAGGATAGTGCTCAAGCTGCCATACTTCACCCATGGTGTCTCCTTGGGCAGCGTAACAAGGAAACTGTAGGTTTATATTTCTGTTCCTAACTGGCTTAAAGCGATTTCAAAGAGCAACATTTTCAGCCTGGTCTTAAATGAAGAGACTGTGCTGGCCTCTTTAACATGGACAGGAGCTGATTCCATAATACAGGAGCTTGGTAGCTAAACGCTCTACCTAATACTGTGCTTTTAGAGACTCTTGGGACCACCAGAAGTCCTTCAAATGGTGACTTTTTGATCTGTGTTAGATCACAGTGAAAGATGCTCATGTGCAGCGATGTCGCCGCTCCCATAACGCACAAAACACTCAGTGCAGAGCATCAAGTGCTCAAGGGGCACCAGCCTGATCAGGCACTTTGGATTGAATGACTTAATAGGCTATTTGTGCAGCAGCTGCACTGTTCCTTTGGCCATTAAACAGTGAGTCTGCAGTAGGCCTACTCGGTCTTTAGCTCTTTACCAATTCAAACCAGGAAGTGTCCTCTCTCTCTCACTCTCACTCTCTCGCTCATAATAAACAGCTTATTGCTCATAATATTTCATCTAAAATGCACCAGAATACACCAGTCATTTTAATTGTTTTTGTAGAAAACGTCTTGGTTGTTCGAATTGTGATTTATGCAATATTTACAAAAGTCAATTTAAATACATATTTTTTACATATTTGAGGGGGTTGGGGGCCCCACTGAGTATCTCTGCTTGGGTCACTCAAATGGCTGGTAGCGGCCGCGGTTGTGTTAGCCAGTGATGATGTGTGTACAAATGTGCTGTTTTCCCCCACACTCTTCATCCTTCTTTAAACTGAAGTTCCTCCCTTTATCTTCAGACTCTGTGTTGTCCCCAGACTCTCCTTCTCCCTCTCGATCTGGGCTTTAATTAACTCATAAATCAAACTTGGACATTGCTCCTGTTTACAGCCGCCACACTTCGGTCTGACTCCGTCACTCAACGGCTATATACGTTTATTTTTCTCTCTCAAGGTAAAAAAAATGCACAAAAACGAATGAAGCAACAACAATAAGATTACAGACAATAGCTTGATCGTCTTAGTTTTTACTCCTCTAAAACTACTTTTTTTCATTCATTTCTTTATTTAGGTCATCTGGACATTTACAACTAAAGATTCCACCCAAATAAATAAATAAAAATCCCCAATAAATCCAAATAAATGCAAATAATACCAAATAAATCAACCTTGGCCGGGAGTTGGCAGAAACTCAAGCTTGGCAGAACACAAAGTCTTTTTAGTTCAATTTATCGTCCAAAAAATTTACCTAAATGTATGTAAATAACTTTATTTATCTGGCTGCTTTTGTCACATTTAACTTTATTTCATCTTTCAGAAAATTCGGTTTGGTAAAACCAGTCAGGAACTTGAGAAACAGTGACATGTCAGACCACGAGAATGAAAGAAAACTACATATGTCACTGTTAAATCATGATGTTTTTTCTCACAATAGTCGTAACATTTAATATCGTGGTGTCTCTATCTTCAATAAAACACTGCATTTCTAAACAGTATCTCCATAATCTAACCTTTATTTGGTTGATATTGTATTTCAAATGTCTCTAGATATATTAGACTCGTCATAGTTTTAAAAATGTATTTATATAATAGAATGTATTGTTTATCTATTTGACTAATAAAACTAATAACCAACCACTAAAATAACCATAGTTGCTGCCCAATATTTCAAACGTAATGTTGTATTGACTTGATCTGAATACATCGCCCACCACGCGCCACGTTTATTTGTTTATTTCTCTTGAATAAGAAAGAAATTGGAACTGGAGATGATCAATAATAAGAGAAAAGTGTATTTTGCTGATCTGTGTGTGGCGTAGCTCTCGGTGTCACATCCAGCCGTTCTTTCACACAACAGAAGACAAAGAGCCTTTCCTCCGTTAAACTGGTTCAGACGAGCTGCAGAGGTTTCGACACGGCGTTAACTCAATTTAAAAAGACATTAATTTCCACTTCCTGTATTAACCGAGCGTCAGACTTGAGCAATCACCTGAAGATAGAGCGGCTCCTTCAGGGTTTACTTTCAGGCTAATGGAAGTTTGAGGATCGTTTGTCACAAAGGTCGGCGATTGGGCTGAAAATATCACGTTAAAACTTCTCCAGCGGCCTGATTTATAACGATTTTACTTTCGAATTTCTGAGTGCACGGCAGCGGCGGTGCACTCGGTGGTGTTTAGTTACTCCTGTAGTCATAAGGCGCTGGTACAGCTGGCAGCCCGGTGTAAACGCTCTCTCTTCTCTCTCACACTTATTGTGCTTTATCTCCTATATTTTGTAAATATAGTTAGGATATTTTTTCTATTTTACTGTACGATAGGGGACACGCGCTGGAATAGTTTTTTAATTCAACTGTTTTTGACTTTTTTCGGCTGGATTTGAGCGTTTTTCGTTGCGTTCGTTGTGTTGTTGTGACGTGAGCTAGCTCCGAGCGAGCCCCCCCCCGCGCCCTCCGGCCGCGCTAAAGTACGGCGTGTCGTCGGTACACGTTTATATACACGTTTATATGAAAGAGGAACTTCACGAACGATCGGGACACGCACTGGAATCGCTTTAAATTAACTTGTTTTGACTTTATTCGGCTGGATTGAGTGTTTTCGTCGTGTCGTTGCGATGTGTCTTGGCTCTGAGTCCCCCGGCCCCGCCCCCCGGCTCCGGCCCCGCCCCCCGGCTCCGGCGCCGTACCGCGTTTCCACAAAGGAGGAACTCATGAAACTGCGGAGAACAGTCGTCTTACCGGAGATCGTCACGTTATCCCGTCGCAATACTGACCTAACCTAATACTGATGTGCAATTCTGTCGTATGTGCAATTACTGTGAAATTCATGTGCAATTCATGTGCAATTACTGTGAAATTCATGTGCAATTCATGTGCAATTACTGTGAAATTCATGTGCAATCTATGTGCTGTCGTGACACATATTCATGTGCAATTACTGTCGGGATCACATGCAATGGTATTTATTTATTTATTTGTCTATGGGAGTTTTTATTTATTTATAGGAGATCTTCTACTGAAAGTGTTTTTCAGACTTCCTATAAGTGATCTGTTCTTCTGTATCTACCTCTGTATCTACCTGCGTTGCACCAATGAAATTTCCCCATGTGGGACAATAAAGGAATATCTTATCTTAGTCACAGCTGCCCTGGGGCTGACTAACAGAAGCGTGTGTGGCGGCACTGTTAAATCACAATCTGATATTTTCTAGAGTTGTTCGGTCTTTTTTACACACATCTAAAGTCATGCAGTTTTGATAATGATATGATATATATATTAGTATAATGAGTATTAGTGCTCTTCTGATCCTCAACACGTCGGTGCGCGTTTTAATATAATAAGCCATGTTTCAGTAAAGACTTTTTAGAGTCCTTGGTCTGCACATTTCTCCCCCTTAGCCCACCATTAACTTCTAATTGAAATGGAAGAATTCATCCCTCATCTCCAAAGACCGCCTCACTTTTAATACACTAGAACATCCACAAAATGCTCCCCAACTTCTCTTTAAAATTGCTGCAAGACTAATCATAATGAAGTGAAAAGTGCAAGCACAATATTGAACTGTCAGCGTGGCCACACAGAGCACACGTTTGTGACTGACGGCGAGGCGGGTGTCGTTCAGTTTAGTTTAGTTTATTAAGATCCCCTTTAGCTCCTGCCATACCAGTTGCTATTCTTCCTTGGGTCCACTTAAATTCACATATACATAATATAGTACACACATACACGCATATACAAAATGTTTTTTTTACTACTTGTACATCTAGGACTGCAGTTCACCATACACTGGAGCTGTCCAACTGTCAGTGTAGTGCTGAAGTGTTCAGGTCCTGCAAGACTTAGAAAGGGATTGAAAGCATATAATTTATAGTGAAAATTGCTGCAAAAAGAGATGAATAAAAATGAAAAACGTGATGCCGTTCCCCCCTGTTGCACTGACCTCGGAGCTCTGCAGAGTGGCTGTGGGAAAGGATCTGTGAGAGGTCTATTCAACCTGGACACGGCAGCGTTCTGGAGATGTTTTCAGGTCATTAGACCAGTGTTCTGGTGCGTTTCCTCTGAGTCGATGTAAAACACAATCTGCAAGTGACCTGTCCAAATACACCAGGCGTGAGGCTGTCTAAAAGCTGCTAACGCTGTAGTTTGGACCTCCACAAACTCTAAAATGAATCTTATTTTAGCAGGTCATGTTCAGTCTTCACTCAGAATGCTCCTGGATGTGTTTGAAATGTGAACTTTGATCTTGTTTTTCCAAAAGGCAAATTGCAAAATATGTGCAATTGCAAGGCAGTTGTTCCAAAATTGTTACGCCCCAAATCTGGAGTTTTGTTTTTATATTGAAATGAAAAACAAGTTTACTATGGAAGTTTGTTTGTTTGTTTGTTTGCTTTGGATCCTCATGAACCCTTGCTGTTCTTCCTGGCTTCCACATCATAAAACACTCCTGTAAGTAAAAGTGCATTTGTGTGTGTTCACAGATGAGAGGATGCTGCAGAGTACCGCCGAGGCTCTGAGCCCGACCTGAGCCTCTGTCCACAAAGACTTCCCATGATGCACCTGGTGTGGTGCCGCGGCCGCCTCAAACTGCTGCTGGCCTCAGTCACCGCCCTAGGCCTGCTCACCTGGCTCTACCTGCTCGCCGGGAACCTGGACGGTACGGAATAGACCACTACTATCACATTACTACTGTTACTATTACTACTGCTGTTACGACTATCACTAGTACTACTACTGTTAGTGATAGTAACAGTGGTGACAGTACAATTAGTACTGTTACTACTACTACTACAACTGATACTACTGTTACTATCACTATCAGTACTGTTATTATTACTACTACTGTTACTAATACTACTGTTATTACTATTACTACTGTTACTATTACTACTGCTGTTACGACTATCACTAGTACTACTACTGTTAGTGATAGTAACAGTGGTGACAGTACAATTAGTACTGTTACTACTACTACTACAACTGATACTACTGTTACTATCACTATCAGTACTGTTATTATTACTACTACTGTTACTAATACTACTGTTATTACTATTACTACTGTTACTATTACTACTACTGTTACCAATACTACTGTTATTACTATTACTACAGTTACTATTACTACTACTCTTACCAATACTATTGTTATTACTATTACTACAGTTACTATTACTACTACTCTTACCAATACTACTGTCATTACTATTACTACAGTTACTATTACTACTACTGTTACCAATACTAATGTTACTACTATTACTACAGTTACTATTACAACTACTGTTATTAATACTACTGTTTTTACTATTGCTACAGTTACTATTACTACTACTGTTACCAATACTACTGTTATTACTATTACTACAGTTACTATTACAACTACTGTTACTAATACTACTGTTATTACTATTGCTACAGTTACTATTACTACTACGGTTACCAATACTACTGTTATTACTATTACTACAGTTACTATTACTACTACTGTTACTGCTATTGCTACTGTTACTATTAATGCTACTGTTGCTAATACTACCGTTACCACTAATACTACTGTTAACACTTTTACTATTACTGTTACTACTGTTAGTATTACTGCTACTGTTACTACTGTTACTATTACTAATACTGTTACTACTGTTACTAGAACGATGTTACTACTATTTCAGTTAAAATTTCACACAGAGCCTTTTGAGCAGAAAAGGAAAAGACAAATCCTGTTTTCATTTTAAAGCTCCACTATGCAACCTTTCTGGTGGGGGTCCACTACCTGCTTTTCTCTATGGAGATTTAATTGCTTTGCCTGGAATTTTCCGCTACGGCATTACAGTATCTATCTTGCATTTACTTGATTACAGGGTTAGAGTTACCCTGAAAAACCTGCATTTTTACTGTAAGCAGGGTCGCCTCTCCACAGATCTGGCCTGTAACTGGGCCGCTGCTCATCTTTACAGAGATATCAAATGCCACAGAACATTCTAGGCAAGGGATCAGCTCTATTGAGACAAGCACCTCCATCTGAAAAGTGACATAGTTTAAAATCTGAACCTTCCATGATAGAACATAAACCTGCTGATGCTTCAGTTACAGCTGAATATTAAAATGTCATCCATTTCATAACTGCGGATTGCTCATAATTGTCTTCGCCTTCTTCTGCTATTGTTCTGTCCTCTTTTAACTTCTCGTCAGATCTTTATTATTGGATTACTTTGTTATTAGAACAAGTGAATGTAGCTCTGAGTCATATTACAGACAGTAAAATGTCAATGAAACAATATGAAAAGGCCACGTGCCGTTATCGATCACCAATTAGACTGGTGGTGAATGAATCTGCTGTATTTAACATTTCCCTGTCAACATTTAACAGGGACGCATGAAAACAGAGAACTTTTCTCATTGGGTTTCCCCGGTATAAATAAATAGATAAAAGGAAGTTTAAATGTAGTGCAGTGTATAGTGTAGAGATAAAAATCTCTGATTTGCAGAGGTCTACTTCCTCCTCTTCCTCCTCTGCCCTGCTCGCTGACAGAAAGCGCAGCAGCTCTGTTCCTCCTGCACAGGGAGCGCAGAGGACGGACAGACTCGGGGAGCAGGAGCTCAGATTCATGTCACTTTGCACAGACTGAGAAACAGCAGAATGATGGTCAGATTTCCAGAAGCTGCTGTGAAAAGTGTGTGTGTGATTTCACTGATTTTCAAAATGGGAGGCACATGTAATAGTGTTACTATTACTACTACTGTTACTATTACTACTGTTACTGTTGCTACTATAAGGGTTACTTGTATTCCTACTACTACTACGACTAATACTACTACTACTGTTACTATTACTATACTGTACTATTACTGTTGCTGATTACCACAACATACAGACTACTGCTTCTACAACAACTACACTCAATTCTACATCGTTCACATCCATTTGCAGAAGGAGAAGTTTGACGGCTTAGTGTGAGGCAGAGGAGGCAGAGGAGGAGGAGGCAGAGGAGGAGGCAGAGGAGGAGGCAGAGGAGGAGGCAGAAGAGGAGGCAGAGGAGGAGGCAGAGGAGGAGGCAGAGGAGGAGGCAGAGGAGGAGGCAGAGGAGGAGGCAGAGGAGGAGGCAGAAGAGGAGGCAGAAGAGGAGGCAGAAGAGGAGGCAGAAGAGGAGGCAGAAGAGGAGGCAGAAGAGGAGGCAGAGGAGGAGGCAGAGGAGGAGGCAGAGGAGGAGGCAGAGGAGGAGGCAGAAGAGGAGGCAGAAGAGGAGGCAGAAGAGGAGGCAGAAGAGGAGGCAGAGGAGGAGGCAGAGGAGGAGGCAGAGGAGGAGGCAGAGGAGGAGGCAGAGGAGGAGGCAGAGGAGGAGGCAGAGGAGGAGGCAGAAGAGGAGGCAGAAGAGGAGGCAGAAGAGGAGGCAGAAGAGGAGGCAGAGGAGGAGGCAGAGGAGGAGGCAGAGGAGGAGGCAGAGGAGGAGGCAGAGGAGGAGGAGGCAGAGGAGGAGGAGGCAGAGGAGGAGGAGGCAGAGGAGGAGGAGGCAGAGGAGGAGGAGGCAGAGGAGGAGGAGGCAGAGGAGGAGGCAGAGGAGGAGGCAGAGGAGGAGGCAGAGGAGGAGGCAGAGGAGGAGGCAGAAGAGGAGGCAGAAGAGGAGGCAGAAGAGGAGGCAGAAGAGGAGGCAGAAGAGGAGGCAGAAGAGGAGGCAGAAGAGGAGGCAGAGGAGCGTTGTGGCTGAACAGGCAGGATGACAGAAGGGAAAGTGTGAGTTTGTAAGAGGCGATCGTGAACGGCAAGACATTTTGTTCTAATTTCTTTTCTAAGTTTTTATCGGTACAATCTTTCCCGTTTCCGCGCACTTCTTTAGCTTTTACCACTGACTGTAAAACACCTCGTAAATCTTCCGGACAAAGTTAGAATGCATTAAAGATTAGAAGCTGCGCGGCTGGACTCCCGCCTGGTTCAGACTTTTCCCTCATTCAGTCAGGTTTGTCCTTTCAGAATCTCAACAACAAGAATCGAACCCGCGGCACCGCTCGACCTGAATGTACGGCGGCTTTGTGAAGATTTGGCGTCAGACTCGTCACATTTGGGAGAAAACTGAGCTGCTCAACTAATCTAAGAATCCCATGAATCAGAACGTGTTTGTCGAGCTCTTTGAACTACGGCTTTAGCAGCTTTTACACAGAATAAAACGTCCTGGCAACACAGGGACGATAATATTCTGACAGACCATCAGAAATGTGGCTCGGTTTAGGTTCAAATTTTGCGCAAAATGTGAATTAGCTGTACATTTTTTGCGAGCCGCGACCCGACAAACTGCGGTAGCGGAATCGTATTGATCCGCACGCAGACCCCATAAACAATCGCTTACGAGAATCGCCAATCAAGCCACGCCTCCTGAACTCGCGGGGGTGGAGCATCGGGCTTTAAATGAGTCAATCCATTAAATGATTCAATGTTGCGATTGTAAAAGATGCTTTTGCAGCGCGATCCTGGTCGTGTTTGTGTTCTGCTCTGGGCTCAGACGGAGGAGGCGTTCCCAGCATGCCTCACTGCAGCTGTGGGCGGTGTGATACAGACGCCGAGCCCAGAGTCTGAAACACACAAACACCTCAGATCTTCTGCAGCCCGACCCATAGCGGATCCACACAAACGTTAAAGAAGACACAATATACTCCGGATTACAACTTTACACGAGGGTTTAAAGTTTGTCTGACAGCTTTTTATGATTTTCTAGTTTAGAATTTCTGTGTTGGCGGCGGTTTGTGGAGAAATGGTGGAAAAATCTGTAGAAAATGACGAATGAAGTGGAGCAGAGTTAAATGTGTTGAAGAACTGCAAACAAACGTGTTGTTGTTTTTTGCGTAGTTTGCACAAATAAATACTTAATCTGACCATTCAAACATTTACTCAACAAAATAAAGTTTTTCCGTAACAGTAGAGGACTTTTATTGTCGTTCATGTGTTACTTTTAATGGCGGTCGGCAGGCTGAAAAGGTGCATTTACCGCCACCTACTGTAGTTGTACGTCTTCGAAGTATGTGTTTTACGCTATACCGTAAAAAGAAGAAAAAAAGGGAGGGCAAAAGGGAAAGAAAAAGAGAGTAGAGGATTTTTTGGTTTGGTTGTTTTTAGTGAAGCTTCAAATGTAATTCTCTTAAATTTTAGTGAAATGAGTCGATCAGGAGGTCAAATATGGGGACATTTTCACAGACATTTTCACAGACACGGACGATTCGCACGGGACGAGAACGAACCCCGTCCGAAATGGGCTTTAGTCGCACCAATGACTTCACAGCTCAGTCCGCATGTCATTTACAGATATTGATTTCTGTCTCATGTGGACAGCAGGAGAAGCTCGGTGTCTGGAGGCGTCACACTGATGTCATTTTGTGCCAGAAATAATTGTGTTTTTTTCCAAATAGAATACTGGGTCTGAATCGATATTGAGCTTTATCAAAAATAAACCTGATGATGTCTGTTTGATGTCGTAGCGCAGTGTGATCTGTGTTTTTCTCTGCTGCTGTGGGTGTCGGATACAAGAAACTCAAATATGTACAGGAAAGTGTCATTTTATAGCCTCCCTCTGATGATTGAGCTGCTTTACCTCCAGAGTAAGACATGGCACCATCAGATGTTTGTGTTACAATTATTATCACTTTGACCAAACAGTGAAATATTTAATTCCTTTCATTAACATTTGGAAAGCATTTTTATTTGTTTATTCTAAAACTGTCAGGATTATTGTTATAAATCAGATGATTATTATATTTTTTATTGTTACTACTGTTGTTATTATGGTTCTCATTATTGTGACATTAAAATGCGGAGCTCCACTTCCTGTTCCATTCATTTCTTATGGGGAATTAGCCGATTTTCTCTAAAATAAATGAATAATGAATGAAGATGTGAAGTGAGTTCCAGAATGATAGTCACAGCAGCATGGCATGTTCAGACCTTTACGTAGCATGTAAATACTTCACCTGGAGACGTCTATATGTTTATAAAAGTAAGTGTTTTTGCATTTAACATACAAAAAATGCAATCAATAATGTTCAAAAAACAGCACACACTGAACTTATCTATGTTAGCCTTTAGCTTTGAGGGAAAACACTTTTATAAACACAGAGGCTTTCTCTGGTGACATTTACATGGTACGTGGAAGTCTTAACCTGCTGCAGTGATTCTCCATCTGGAACTTGCTCTCTGCTGTCACTGCTTTTAATTTTACTTTGTTTGAGCAAGACTCGGCTAATTCACAGAATGAACGGAAGTGAAGATCTGCACTTTTACTGCAACTGGAAGTAATCGGGCCTATAGAGCTGATTCACGTGATGTCACACGAGCGCCCCCATCGTCTGCTGATCGTGTTTGTCTGCTTCCATTTACAACAAAACACGGTTCGAAGAGGCCCAAAACCTCATTAATGATATTGGACACTTTACTATAATCAAGATGGTGAAGTATTATGTGGCAGTTGGTGCAGCAACCAGGAAGATAAACAGAGAGATCTGAAGTTCTATCGGATACTGAGAAACCCAGAAGAGCTCTATGGACAGCTGCCATAAAACGTTTTAATTGGGAACCAAACGATCAGACTATGTAGACGTCATTTTATATCTGTTAACTATTTGTAGTTGAATTGAAACTGTCACTCACTCGCACGGCGGAGGGAGCCGGGTACGAGATATCTGATTTATGCATCAAATATGGATCTGAGTTGATTGATCACAGCTTTTCTAAATATTGACCTCTGTGTAGCTCATCGAAGGAGTTTGTGGAATCTGAAAGCTCTGGAGCCTCCATAATTTACGTTTGAGATCACTTTCCACGCTCTATCAGTGCAAAGGAACGCAACAAGGGAAGGACAAGGGGGCGGCAACGTATGACAAGGGGACGGCAACGTATGACAAGGGGACGGCAACGTATGACAAGGGGACGGCAACGTATGACAAGGGGACGGCAACGTATGACAAGGGGACGGCAACGTATGACAAGGGGACGGCAACGTATGACAAGGGGACGGCAACGTATGACAAGGGGACGGCAACGTATGACAAGGGGACGGCAACGTATGACAAGGGGACGGCAACGTATGACAAGGGGACGGCAACGTATGACAAGGGGACGGCAACGTATGCGATGACCTGGTTTTGTGACGTCGGTGAATGAGTTCTATTGTGAAAAGAGCCTATTGTGAAGAGGACCCATTGTGAGACGGGCCTATCGTACATACTCTCCTGAGACACTGTCACTGCTGTATGAAGTGAGTTTTAAATTATTAAAGTCAATCAAACCTGATTTTTACTGACTCAAAAACTTGAAAAACCAAACCAGTTTTAAATACTTTTCAGTGGTCCAAATGTATTCTTCACTGCAGTGAGTTTAAAGGTGTTTTTTCAACAACTAAGCCTTCACTCTAATGCTAACAACAACTAGCATGCTAACAGCACACTTCCTGGTTCATGGGGATAAAAGGCGCACAGATATTTGTTTTTCTCTGGAATAGATTATTTTACAATCTATCTTTGCTGGGGTAAAACTGAAATTACTTTATTTCATTACAAAACCCGGACAGACCCTTTAAGAAAAAATTTCAAAACTTCTCATGAAAAAAGAAGAAAAAATCTTTTGACTTTCATAACATTACAATGCCAGAAAAGTATGAATTGAATTAAGAACATGCTCTTCTCTCCTTTTGTCTTGTGTCATGTCGTTCTTTTTGGACACAGCCTCTGAACTCGACACCGAAGTGCGATTCTGCTCCGATTCCTGTTTTTCGCCCCATTCTCCCCGTTCTTATAATAGCGGCGGGCCGAATGCATTGTGGGAGCTTTGCACTTTGTCGTGATGAGTTCATTTCAGCGTCGCTCGTGTGTGAATGAAGTGGAAACTCTCACATCGATCTCATGGAGCATTTTCTTTGCTACAAACTAAAAGACTGAAAGAAGTCATGTTTCTGCTCATGTTCAGGGCTGTGCGGTTTTACAGTTTAGTCAAATTGAGATCGCTCAATGTTTCTGAAACTCGTTCTGGGAAGAATCAGAGTCAGTTTGTTGTCCAACCCCCCCAAAAAAATTTTTACTACGACTTTTTACATAAATCTATTTTTATGTGAGATGCTGACTTTTTTTTCACTCGGACGCCAGAGTCACGTGACCCGCGGTGAGGAGAAAGTCGTGACCTGAGTGTCCGAATTGCTCTGTGATTGGGTGCAATACAAAGTCTACTGAATAGTGCGGGGCTGTGGAGTGAAGGAGGGGTCAGGGGACGAGGGTGGACACTCGGTCGCAGCCTGTCCAAACCTGCAGCAGCAGCTTTATCCTCCTCATAGTCACCACAGAAAATCTAGGAAGGATCTGAACTCTGATTTTCCTCTGCAGAGCTTGTTTGTGCTTCTAATTAGAATAAATCAGAGTCTCAGCGTCACAAAGAGTCCAGGCGTTTGTTTGTTTGTTTGTTTGTTTGTTTGTTTGTGCTCTAAAGGTTGGAAAGTCAGCCATCGTGAGAAATCAAATGTGTGTGTGGTTTCCCCGCAGGCGGTCGCACCCTGCTCCTCCCGCCCTGCCTCAGCCTCTGTCCGGCCCCTCAGCTCCTGGACCGCGCCGCGCTGGAGTCCCGGGTCCGAGAGGTGGAGGAGGAGAACCGTCAGATCCGCCTCCAGCTCGGCCAATCGCAGGCCTCGGCTCAGTTGCCCCAGGACGGGACGCAGCAGTGGGGAGCGTCGGCCGATACGGGGCCGGAGGACGGGGACAACACGGCAGAGGACAGGGGCAACAACACGGACTGCGCCAGAGCGTCCCCTGTCAGCAAGTGCGAGGTGAGAAGTGCATCTTGGGTAAAGGGCCAATCACGACGGGCCGACTTTAAAACAGAACTGTATTCTGATTATCCCCGTTCTTTGGACTCTAAAACACAAAAGAAAAGAGCTTTTCTTTTATAACAAAAACAGGAGAATTACAAAATCTAAATGTGAAAAAAGAACACAATATTTATTCCTAAATATTCTCTGTATAAAAACCTTCTGTCTCCTCATTTCAACTTTTATTTGGCTGATAGTGCATATTGAAATAATTGTTCGATCAATTTTATTTTGAACTTATCGACTGATAAAATAGCTGCCTGCCCTTGTAGAGTAGCTAAAAAACTTCAAGAGTACTGTTACTTCAAGATAATCGCTTTCAAGTGGAAGTACAAAGTAGTGCTCCAAGAATTTAATCGAATAAGAGTGAAAATACATTTTGGAAACACCCGTTCAGGGATGGAAAGTAATACTCAGACTAAATCTGAATCTCTTTCTACAATAATACGTACTAAATACTTTTGTGAGTGGAATTTTAAGCCTGTACTTTAATTCATTCCAATTCTAGATGCAAATGCAATCGCCCGCTCACATTGACTTAATTTGGCTTTAAACTGTTTAAAGGTCCCATAACATGCAAAATCGACTTTTCAGAGCTTTTAAACCTTCTTACATTGCTATTTGTGCTTCACATCCACACATCCAGAGTGTTTTTTGGATTGATTCCCGCAGTTTTTAGCTATATTACAGACTATCTCCTTTCCTCCAATCTCCAAACTGACGGGCGGTGGGTGCAAGACCGCGTCATAAGGGCAAGCACGCGTCACCATCCCCCCTCTCCACCCCCCTCCCCCCCTCCCCTCCTGCCTCCCGCCTGCCGCCTCCCGCCCTCTTCCCCCCAGCTCCGCGCTGCTCCAGGCTCCCGTGTCTCCCCACAAGCCCATTCCGGAGTTTTTCTGCTTCGATTTACGTCAAAACACGGTTCAAAGAGGCCCAAAACTTCATTAATGATATCACACTCTTTACTATTATCACAATGGTGAAGGTTTATGTGGCACTTGATGCAGCAACCGGGAAAATAAACGGAGAGAAGTTCTATCCGATACCGAAAAACCAGGAAATAAGAGCGCGATGGACATAAGACTTTTATTTTATATATATATATATATATATATATATATATCTGTTCTGCGCACGCTGTAGAATAAACACCAGATTTATTTCGGCTCAAAGTAGTGTTGATCTGAAGTTCCATCGTTTCTCACTCAGTCGCGCGGCAGGAGCGGCGCACTGCGGAGAAGACAGCTGTGGGGCAACAACTACGTCACGGGTGGGCGGGGCACACACGCGCTCTGAGACTACGTCACAGGTTGGACGGGGGAGCCAGATCGCTCTTCGCAAGGGTGGGGGCGAATATCAAACCAAGCCGTTTGCATTTCCGGGTTGGTGAGGGGGTCCAAGGTCTGTGTGATATTTCTTAACTATTATGTTAAGGGTGTTGCACAACACTTATTATTATCAATTATACACTTAAGATAGACTATGAAACGTGAAAAAAAAGCATGTTATGGCACCTTTAATTAATCAACTTTACATATATAGAAAAGAAAAGACATTTCTAGTCATGTAACTGTATTTACTGTAGTACACATTTTCAGTTATCTTTCCATTACAAAGTAAGAGTAAACATAAGAGTATGAGTTTATGTCTAATTAATAATTTCGTAACAATTTAAATGACAGAGCACTGAAAAACGCACAAAACCGGGTATTTTCAAAGGAAAGACACAAAAAGCAGAGCAAGAAACTCAAAATGCAAGTGGAGCTTAGAAACTATCCTGGTGCTAAACATTGGACAAATATCAATATATCTGCTGATGATGTCATGTGACAGTGTTTTATTCTCAGTACATGTGTGTGTGTGTGTGTGTGTGTGTGTGTGCAGCTGATCCACGTGGCCTGTGTGTGCGCCGGTCACAACGCCAGCAGAGACGTGGTCACTCTGGTCAAGTCCGTGCTCTTTCACAGGTCAGTGCTCACTCCGGCTCAGGTGGATTTTCAGTGCGATGAGAAGTTTATAAATGGTACAGACATCACACAGAGTGATCTCCGGCTCCCTTTTAGATATATAACTATAATAACTGTAACTGCATTTTTAGGATATTTATTCTGTCCATGAGCTGCACTGTTACACAACCAACTTAATTAGAGTTTTATTTTATTCTAAATGTTTGCTCTAGTTGCACATTGTGTTACATTTAAGACTATTTTAACTCACAGAATATGCCCACTTTAAAGTCACTAAATACTTATTTTTCATTTTCTCACCTTTTTAGTTAAACGCCTGTATTGATCACAGGCTCCTGAAAATGTGTTCAAATTCAATGAAAATATCATTTGCGTAATTAAAGAGACCTCGTCACTTGTTCAGGTTTAACATTTATGTATTTTCTTTTTGCGTATTTCAAATTAAATCCTTAGAGAATGACTCGCTCCTTGCTCCTTCCTTTATCTGAGAAAAGAACCTCATCACGTTCTGAAACCACCGTGAGTTTGTGCGTTACCACCTGAAGTAAAGCGAGCCAAATGTTGCAGCGTCAGTTCAAGCTCCTATTGTTCTGTATAAAAGCTCCTTCTGTGTCAAAGCCCTCCTGTTCGCCTCATTGTTGGAGCACAGATTCACGACGCTTCTCGCTCTTCTGCATGAATAATACCCATATGTCACCGCAGCGACAACACTCCACTGTGCACTCAAAATAACACCGTTTTTCAAGATAACATGAATGCAGTTTGGAGAGCACAGTCGTAAATACAATGTACTATTAGAGTGGAAGAAATCACGCTAATATTATTAATTTTAAAGATAAATAATACTATGATTGCGTTCTGGTCTGGCCCACTCATGCAACGCTGCGGTTAGACTCAGAAAACTTCTGTTGACACTTTGACATAATATATTCCTGCAGTAGCAAAACAAGTTTGAATTCTGTCACAATTCAACCTTCTTTTGCCCCGGACCCTGCTGGACGACTGAGGGATTACACTGACATATCGCTGGTGTTTTATTGGAATGAGGACTGGTAATGTGCTTGTTAATCTGCACCCTGGTCAGTAAATAATCAGCTCCCTGACCACTGTTACTTCACAAAGGACAAAGTCTCTGGAATGGGAGAGTCTATAGCGCCCCCCATGGCCTCGCTCCAAGTTACATGTCTGACCTTCTCCGCGGACACGTCCCAGGCCACAGTCCCGAGCCAGCGGCTGTTAACTATTCCACTGACAATATACGAAATTAGGGGTGACCGAGCATTTGGATCTGTCGCCCCTTAAGTACGGGACGCACTTCCTCTTTTGTCTTTCAAAACAAGCTTAAAGAAAGTTTTACCGATTCACCTGTTCAGACTGGCTTTTGCTCACCTGCTCTAATCGCATTCGTGTTTGTAAATGTTGATTTTCTGATTTCATGTAATTGTATTTTCAAAGGTTTTACATGTTTCTTTTATTTTAAACCGTGAAAAACCTTGTGAGTTGATCTCTGTGAAAGGCGCTGTATAAATAAAACTTTCTTAGTTTACTGACGTTACCTACTTAATTTACTTAGCTTACCATCCTTAACTTATTTACTTCTTAACTTAAGTTACCTAACTACTTTAACGTACTTAAAGGAATTACTTACTTACCTATTGGCTTTAAAGGCGTTATGGACAATTTTTCGGCGATTTGAGAACGCAGGTGGAAGTGCGCATGCGCACTCCCCCGTGTGGACTGATTCAACACACACGTGCCTTTGTTTATTAGCGCGACGGATCGCATCGCATCTCTCGTCTCCCGTAGATTTCCGTCTCTTCTGAGTCAGCTCGAACTGTCTTTCTCCGTCCTAATTTTGTCCCGTACACTGAGGGAACTATATTATGATAGATCAATGCGCTTAGGCACAGGGAAACGTGCTGCTCTCATGGGGACGAGCCACACGAGGCTGCAGGTGAGCGGTAGGTGTGTTTTATGATTGATACGTGGCAGGACTAATCGGCAGTCCACGCCACGAGGAAATAAGACTCAGATTTGGCCCAAAAAATCCATTACGCCTTTAACATACCTTACTTTTACCTACCTTAACTTAACTTGCTTTAATTACTTACTTACTTACTTTATTTTCTTACTTACTTACTTTACTTACTTGACTTACTTTACTTTGCTTACTTCATTTTACTTCTTTCCTTACTTTACGAACTTACTTTACTTACTTTACTTTACTTACTTGCTCTGATTCTGATACACTCACATTTAAATCAAACAATTCTCAGTGCGCATCTTGGATCTGTGACGATAATGCGCTACAGTTAGCTTAGCTTTATTTTAGCCTTGTGTAAATCCAAACAATATTGCTTCTTTCTTAGCCAAAAACTGTAATAATCCAGTTATTTTTTTTCCATTAATATGATGAGCTCATGTTGTGTTCAGGACTACTTATTATGTGGGTCAAACCGATGCTTTTTGACTAGTTAATGTACGACTAGTTTATCCACTAGCGCTGCCTGCTGTTGTAGAAAGATCTTGAAATGCATTTTTGTCGCTTCAGTGAGAGAGAAGCTTTTGGAAAACCATCTTTTTCAAATGTACTACAGAACTCCTCTGGATGGCCGGGCCATTGCACTCTTTGAAGCTCACACGCATGTTGTCTCCGTGTGCAGGAGGAACCCTCTTCACTTCCACTTCATCACAGACTCGGTGGCTCGTCAGATCCTCAGCGCTCTGTTCCAGTCCTGGATGGTGCCGTCGGTGCAGGTCAGCTTCTATGACGCAGAGACGCTCAAGGTGAGAACAACCGCCCGACCAACAGGGTTCAAGACTGTGTGGAGGACTTTGCACGTTCTCCCTGTGTCTGTGCGATTTGGCTGTATGGCGTTCATTCGAATCATGACCTGAAGTTCTGCAGTTGCACATGTTTTAGAAGTCTGACTCTCACAAACTCGAACTCTCACTCACACATCAGTGAACTTCATCCCTGGAGGCAGTCACAAAATCTGGCATTCTCACTGCGGTACGGCAGCAGATGATTTCGTGCACAATCCTAAACCTTTGCAGAGCTTTACCAGAACCGCGTTGCCCCTCGTTCATTTGACTCGTCAGTGCTCGGGGTTTCTACGGTGGATTACAGCTCGTGTTATTAGTTTACATGTGTGAACAGAACAAAACAATGATAGTGTAATTGTTGAAAAGTGATGCTACTCTTAGGTCTTAAAGCGTCTAATTAGGAACTGCCAAAGTTTGCCACTATTTCCTCTTTTAACAATAATATATCCTGTCGTATTCTATCTAAAAGCTGCTAACATAAGCATTCTTGTATTAGTTCATCAGTTCCAATGTTAGTCTTTTTTTCTAACATCAACACTTCCAAACGCATTCAATCCTTGCCTCCAAGTACTAAAACTCATGTAAAATTGCATACTTTATTTATTTTATTTATTTTATTTTATTTATTTCATTTTATTCATTTCATTCATTTCATTCATTTCATTCATTTCATTCATTTCATTCATTTTATTCATTTTATTCATTTATTTTTACTGAAAGCTCATGAAAACAGTTGGTGGTAAATGTTTTATTTCCAATCCATTGATTCCGTTGTCCTCAGTGAAATGTCCTGCTGGAACGGCCACAGGGGTTGAGCGAGTTCTAGCTTTAGAAATGTAACTGTCGCAGAAATAAAACTAATATACAAGTAAACCTTCCCATGTGTATGTACTGCATCCGAGGCTTGTTCAAATGTAGCCCTGTGCTGCCAGACATTACTCAGTGTAATGGCTGAACGGTGTTTGTTGTTGAGACCAAACGCATTTAATGGAGCGTTGACATCATTAAGTTGGCTCATTTCTTCTGGAGCTGTGCAGAAGCGGTGCGTTCAAACACAGGGGCAGTGTGCGTTTAAAATCGAGCTGGAGCAGGTCACTTTCTAGGGTAGAATTCACGGTGTAACTGTTTAACTGCACATTTGTTGACCTGGTTTATGGTTCATATCTCTGTAATTACTGGGCATATCCACATGGGGAAATAACTGGCTCAAAGTTCAAACTATTTTCTGTCGGCGCAAACAAGCCAAAGTGAAATTAGTTGTTCATAGGGCCTCAGAAAGTGGTGCCATTATTCAACTCCAAAAAATGTTGTCAGCTGAAAGATTAATATGACAAGTTTATGGAGACAATCCCAACTTCAAGTTATAAGTTTGTTGCAAGTAAAGTGTTACATAGACCCTTGTCCTTCATCTGAAACTAGAACATCATTAAATACTAGAACTAAAAATACTAGACCAACCTTGGGGATGAGGGGGTGGATCACTGACTTCCTGACGGATCAGAGGCAGTGTGTGCGGCTGGGGAAGACCGTCTCAGACACTATCAGCACAGGAGCTCCACAGGGCTGTGTACTCTCTCCTCTTCTCTTCTCCCTGTACACAAACTGCTGCAGTTCAGGCAGTTTGTGGATGACAAAAACCCTCATCAGGCCAGTCCCAGTTAGAGTGATTCAATAGTGTTTTGACAGATTTTGATATATTTTGATAGTGTTTTGATAGATTTTGATAGTGTTTTGACATAAATATTTGGATGGACTTAAATAGATTTGAATAGATTTTGAGGGATTTCGATAGTATTTTTAATAGATTTTGATAGATCCTTATAGCTTTAGATAGTTTTATGCTTCTAATTTAAAGGCCACGTTGAAGTTGTACACTCCGTCTGCGGAACAGGCCAAACTATCTTTACGTATTTGATTTGTAGATTGATGGATTATTTACTTATATTTGTTCATATTTTAATTGGATTTCTTTGTCTCTTTGTTTTCTCTGAATTGTTCAAACCTTTGTCGCCGTAGAGTATACAGTATTCCAGTCTTTATAGTTGTGTCATTACTTTAGAAATCTCAACAATCTGCCTTGTTTTCATGTCTCTTTTCACAAACAGCTCCCTGTCCTCGTTCGCTGGAACACTGTGCACCGGCGCCAAATAAACCAAGGTTATGCATTTAAGATAGAGGATGTATTAGTCTGGACACCTCCATTTTCTGAGGCTGAAACCGTCAGGTCAACAATACAGAAAAGACTGTCTGTGGTTTAAAATTATTTGGGTTCATCCATCTTGACATTTGTAAAAGGAGGATAATAATGATGGCTTAGCTCCGGGTTGGGCGATAATAAATAAAAATATAGCCGCAAGCGGCAATGATCGGCCCTCGCCACGCCTCCGCCACACTGCCGCAAGAGGAGGGGGCGCTATCGCGCCCCAATTTTCCTTTTATTACGCCTACTGCTGAATCTGTGACGCTGTCACATCTTCTCCCCTTTGTTTTACCATCAAAAAGCAATTTTATTTTGAATTCTTGGCAAAATGTGCGCACACCGTGACTCTTTGAATAAAAATGTGGATAACTTTTGATGGTCCACACTTGAAGATGAGTCCCACCAAATTTCACGTTGATAGGGCTTACGCCCTGGGAGGAGTTTGTGAAAGTCTAAAGTGTAAACATGTTCTGGTGATTTCCCCATTGGAATAACATGGGAGGTTTCGGTCATCGTTACAGCAAAACCGTAACAATTATGACATGGGTCTCATTGACTTTTTTGATGGGGATGCCAAAATAGAGTTTTGTGTCAAATTTCAGATAATTTCGCAAAACTAAACATTTAACCTCCATATAAAATCTGTAGGGGGCGCTGTGGCGCAAAATTAATTAATTTCACTTCAAGTAGGTTTAGGGCAAAGATTTTAACAACTGATTGTAATTTGACGCAATTCGGACTTTATCCGCGCAAACGGCAGAAATGTTAAATTTGGGAGATTTCTGAAATTCTAGCTAAAGTTTGCGGCTTCGCCGCACAGAGACCGTGACAGGTATCAATGTAATTTGAATAACTTTTGATGTCCCACTCCTCAGTAGCATTTTAACCAAATTTCAGCTTTTTAGGGCCAACGCCCTGGGAGGAGTTTGTAAAAGTACGACGTTTGGAAAAACTCCCGAGTCATGCTTAGCCATTTTTGAACCAATATGGCTGACATTTGGTTGGGTGGACGGCGTTGCCGTAATACTATTTTTTACTTCTCTTGTCACCATCTACCTCTGCGCCAAATTTCATGATTCTACGACCCGATTTCTTTCTGGTCATTTCCTATCTCAATGCATTTTTGGTACATTTGGGGGCGCTGACGCGCCAATTTTTTTTATTTTAGAAAAGGGAAATAGCCAGACTGTAGAGAGGCACGATTTTTAGAGGTGTGCAAATTTTTGTGACTTTTTGTCAATGTTCACTGGGTGAAAAATAGGGGGGTTGGTCCCGAGAAGAAGAAAGAAAGAAAGAAAGAAGAAAGAATAATATTCCGATGCGAAAACAATGTTTCCCATTTTTCAACTATCATAAACTATACATTTTCGGAAAGCTACCTCATGGTGTGGGTCCCTGGTCACTGACGGGTACTTTCGTTAATTTTGAGTGGGCTGCGCCCACTTTGTGTTTTTGGCCCTCTATACAGTAATAATGTTACATTTTTGCATTACATGCTTATATGCACGGAACATGCAAGAGATGGGGAACGTATTCGTGAGCTACTTTGCGCAAATGAGTGCTTTATGTCATCCCAATGTAAAGTGCTCGTTTAGTGCGCACTTTTGCACGGGCTTCGCCCGTTTACAACGGTAATGTTCCATTTTCCTACTACTAATTAGTATGCACGGGGCGTGCATGAGTGGAGGAGTGCGTTAGTGAGTGTTTGGAAGTGGGCGAATTTCGTGCGCACTACGTGCGCACTTTCACAGCCGTGCTTCGCACGGCCTTACGAGATTAATAGGCTTCTCGCCAGCTTGTGGCGCTCGGGCCTAATAATAATACATTTAATGCTAATACTAATTGCGTTAAGGTGCAACATAAAACAATGCATAATAAAATAATTACCATAGCTACGTCTACAGAGTCAAATTTGGCATGCGTAAATTCAGAATTGTCATTGCTTCTTAACACGTCTAAATTCAGTTCGGCGTCAGGCTAATTTTACCAATGTATTTATCAATTCGAAAACATTTTGAGAGCCACTGCACTTTAAAGTATTTAAACATGTTAGTTGAGGTTTAATTGTCAGACAAATGTAAAGATTACCCACAAAAGTGCAGAAATATCACCTTGTTTAAGAGATTACACTTGACGTTTCTTTTTCAGCTCGTTTTCAACAGTTTTAATTACAGACGAGACGCTCTATATTCTAATTTTGCTCGTCTCCTAAACAACAACAGCAACTTTATGCATTTTTCGTCACATCTTCTGCCTCCGCGTGCGAAAATATCTTCAGATGAAGTTTCAGGTCACGTCATGGCGCACATTTCAAACACGTCCTGGAGGATTAACATCTGAGAGAAGAAATCTGAACAGAGAAACTAATCCGAGAATAACCTGCATTTCAGAACACGTTTGTAGAGTCTAAGTGAAGTAAAGTAAAGTAGGTATTTGACAAAGTAAATGAATCTGAAACTGTAAACACTGTGCTGCCTGGGCCAATAAAACATAAATGGATATAGATAATATAGAAATATAGGAAATTAAAACTGTAAAAACTACTCAAACTCAAATTGTAGACTTGTTTTCCCCAATTTGTATCATTTGAATTTACTACAAACTCATCCCTTTGTTACCTTGAACCTTGAAGTCATTTTGTTGTGTCCTGGGGCAAGACACTTCCCTGCTACTGCCCAAATCAAACTTTATTGTCCATATGTCAGTCATGATGGACTGTGATACCTTTCCCCCTTAATCCCCTCTCTCTGTCTTTCCCTTTCCTCTACTGCTGCTCCATCTCTCCTCCTCCCTTTTTTATCCCTCACCCTTTATCTTTCTTTCTCTCTCCCACTCCCCCCTTACTCTTTCTCCGACACAATCTCCTCTCACCCCCCTCTTTCTCCACTTCTCCCTCTGTCTCTCTCTCATTTTACCTCCTCATTCTGGAGGTGCAGTGTGTTACAGAGATGATCTCGGTCTTTATGGACTCCTCCCACCAAACAGGCTGGCGTCTTTCCCCTCTCTGTCTGTGAGGGCTGCTGGAGGGGCGCAAGACAACAACGGACGCCTTCTATCGTTTGGCACCCCTGTCCTCCCAGGAATGTCCTCAGTAGAACAGAAGGAGCTGTAATGCAACTCCACCAAAGTCCTTCACCCTGGCCAGTTTACCTGAGTCCAGGTGGCCGAGGGTGTTGGCCCCAGGCTCCTCTCCCCGGGGCAGCTGGAGATCCCTGTACCGCCCCCCCATACGCTCCAGTGGAGGGTGGTGCAGAGGGCCAATGAGCATCTGGCTCACTCAGAGGAACCAGGCAGCTGGGTCGGGATGCTCGGACCCTGATCCCAGCACGATTCAGACTTGAACATGTGTACAGCACACTGGTGGGGGCGCTAGAGGGGTTTGAGAGTGTGTGGACAGTGAGGAGGGCACTGTGTGCAGTGAGGGAGGGGCAGTTGCTTTCAGCTATTTTTGATGTGAAAACAGGACTGATGATCTTTGACTGTTTTTGTGTGTGCTTTTAAAAAATGAGCTGTCAATAAAATAATGTGAGTGTAAAGTCAAGTCAAAGTCCTCTTTCTCCCCTTCTCCCTCTGTGTCTCTCTCATTTTACCTCCTCTTTCTCCCTCTCTCTCCTTTTCTCCTTTTTCCTCCCTCTCTCCCCCCTTCCCCCTCCTCGCTCTCTCCTTCTCCCTCCCCTCTCGCTTCCATCATATGTTCTCTCTCTTTCTTGTCTCACTTCAAAGGCGAAAGCCCCACAACCGAATCATCTCCGTCCCGTTTGTGCATCAATGCGACTTAAGCGCGTGCCGGCCCTTAAAGGAGAGGTCTGTGCGGGCACAACCCTTTAGGAGCAGCTTTGCACGCCGCACAAAGCCCCCAGAGCAGGTTTTGCACTCTGCACATGGCTTCAAAGCGCATGGGAGGACGACCCGGTAACTGGGCGTCTCCATGATCAAAGATGCACACAGGAACCAGGCTTTGTCTCCATCAGGCAGCGGTGGAAATTGTGCTTAAAGATAATGACACGGCTCCAGAATCAAAACAAACGCTCATGGAACCTTTTCAAAGCATCGAATTAGAGCTTCAAAGCTGTTCCTCAAGTGTTTCGTGCGACCGAGACGGTTGTACTACATTATTTTAGTCGTAGTTCACATAGAAAGAGAAAAGCGGCCGGGACTTGTTTTTCAAATACAAGGCCTCTAATTTCATTTTAGGATTAAAGTTCAAATAACAGTTTAAACTACACATTTCACTAAAATGTAGTGAACACAATTATAGATTTGACTTAACATTTTGTCCGTTTGCCCCCAAGTTTATAATTGTACTTCCTGGTTGAAAGTGAGCACAAATATAACATAGGTGGAGGTCATTCAACTGCTGTTACCTAGCAACCAGACTGTAAACAAGATTCAAAATCCTTTTAAATGATACAACCGTTATGATTTGACTCACAATAATACCATATAACACCTTTATTTTGTCGAACGATGGTTTAAACTGTCAGAAGTTATTGATCATCATGATTATCGTCTTCTT
This sequence comes from Eucyclogobius newberryi, assembly GCF_026437365.1. Classification (NCBI taxonomy): domain Eukaryota; kingdom Metazoa; phylum Chordata; class Actinopteri; order Gobiiformes; family Gobiidae; genus Eucyclogobius; species Eucyclogobius newberryi. The sequence goes on from NW_027316167.1 coordinate 35,282,779, forward strand.
CAGAGTGATCGAGTGATGTCGTGTCAACTGATTTACACAGGTTTTCTACCGTAGAGGCAGGACAACAGCGCCACCTGCAGTCCGACTTGTTTAGCACGGTATTCCAGGTGTGTGAGAGTAAAAAAGGTCCCCCTTGTCCCAGTTTACGATCTATGGAGACGTTTCCGGGTTTGGTTCAGAATTCCTTGACACACCGTCGGCTGTGATTTGAGTGTAATAATTTGATAATTTTGTCTTCTGAAGTTTGTGTGATGATTTGGTTGTAAGGAAACTAAACTGAACTGAATGGAACCTGGTCATTCTTGTTTAGAGTACATGTTGTTGACCATAGACTCTTGATGTTGTGCGTTCCAGTCGGAAGTGTCCTGGATCCCAAACAAACACTATTCTGGAATTTACGGCCTGATGAAGCTGACCCTCACCAAGGCCCTGCCCCCGGAGCTGAGTCAGGTCATCGTACTGGACACGGACATCACCTTCGCCACCGACATCGCCGAGCTCTGGGGCATCTTCAGGAAGTTCACAGGTAAAATGCTCCTTCTGTCTCCTGCGTCTTTTAGAAGGAGGACGTGGGATGGACTCCTTATCTCTCTGAAAAGGATCATTCTTTCACAGATAAAAAGTGTTTTACTGAGGGCAATAATACTAGACAACAGCATTTGATATAATTAACCTCAGAAATATTCCGAAGCTGATAAAAACCTCCAGAGACATAGATTTGCCCTAAAAGTCTCACAGATTTCTGATGCTCGACTGGACAGAGTTTAGGTGGTCCTTGATAAAATGCATTTCTCATTTCGTGGCAGTTATGTTGTAGAAAGTTTTCAGCAAGCCAGTTTTTTAATACAAGATACAAGGCCTTGCAGAAGGATTTTAAATGTTACTCTGTTATCAGCATACAGATGGTACGATATACACTTAAAACATATAACAACTCAACGAAATATGTTCATCTGAATAAAAAGTGGCCCCAGAACAGACCCTTGCAGAACCCCATAGGACAAATGTGATAGCATATTATTAATGCAAATATTAAAATATCTATCATTTTAATGTGGTTAACCCCTCCCCCTCTGTGTTCAGATAAGCAGGTGATTGGTCTGGTGGAGAATCAAAGTGACTGGTATTTGGGAAATTTGTGGAAGAATCACAAACCGTGGCCTGCTCTGGGACGAGGGTTCAACACAGGTAAAGCCTCAGACTCTGCTCCTGTTCACAAACTGCTGAGGTCTGTCAGATAGAGTAAAAGAGTAAACCTTCACGTCTGCGACAGGTGTGATCCTGCTGTACGTGGAGCGTCTGCGGAGGATGCGTTGGGAGCAGATGTGGAGGCTCACAGCCGAGAGGGAGCTCATGAGCATGCTCAGTACCTCTCTGGCTGACCAGGTCAGTGCTTAACTACAGATTTACTGTACATAGGGTTCGGAACTGAATACATATTGCATATTCAGAATATTTAAATACTCTATACAGAACTGCTGTTTTCTTGTACAGTCTCTCTTTCTTTTGCAGGTTTTAGAGTACAATTACACTTACACAGAGGAAAACATTGTCATATTTGATCATGAAATGTTTGCTCCAAACTGCACTAAATCAGTGAGAAAAATGGAAAACTCAGCTCTTATAGTGAGAGTATGTGCAGTTAACACCTGCTATAATTACTGATGATTAATGCTTAACAAACAGTGAAACAAAAAGCTGTATTAATCGTATGTTAAGTCGTGTTTTTCAATACATTACCAAATACAACACATGTGAATGCAGATATTCAGTATTCTGTAAAAACATTTATCTTCTATGGCTTGTTCTGGTTTGGGGTCGTGGGTGACTGGAGCCTCTCCCTGTGACTTTGGGCCTTAGGCGGGTGCTCCCTGGACAGGGCCAGGGTCTCTTATACATCACCACGGCAACAAGATCTATATTTGTTAATGTTTTTAATAGTTTTCTAATATTTTTAACTGAGAAAGTTGAGTAACTCCGCGGTCAGTCTGCGTGGCAAGCTCAAATTTTACCGACTGCAGCCGCACAAAAGCACCAAAAAAACACAAATACTGCCGTGTTTTCCCGCGCGTCTCGTTTCCGGAAAGCACAATCCAAGCGTTTTGTCTCATTTGGCTTACATCGTGTGGCAGGGTCGAGGATTAGCTTCATTAGTCTTAATTAGCTTCTTTGCTCTAACACGTGTAACTCTGCAAACCCTCCACACCAGACTTGTATTTTTATATTCATTGGACTTCTCTTCTTGTTCTGTCCCATTTTCTCTCACAATGGCGGACTTGATTAACTCTGGCCTTCTCTTCATTCTGAGGTCACTGCAAACACAAAAGTGACCTCCAACTGAAAAATGACGTTCGGGCCTTTTTGAAATGTTAACGCTCAGAAATAGAAGTGGGTTATTCATCGTCTACGAGAACATATTAAAACACTTGACACAATTAGAATGTTGAGTATATTAATAGCTAGACTTTTCTGGTTGGAAGTCTTTCGCCGGCTTGTCTCCATGGAGATGTTATTGCTTGGTAACATTTTACAGTAAAAGTCTAAACTTCTATCTTGTTTCGAATCAACTACAGATGTTTTTCTTGCTCAAAAATGCCCCAGGGCAACAGATCTGACCTGTAACCTGTCGCCATGGAGATAGATAAACGTAATGCGTTCAGTTCGTGCACTTCGTTTAGCTTTGTATTTCACATAGTTTTGGCCCCCGGCTCTTTTTATTGTGATCGTTTTGTTTGTCTCTCCTGGTTGTGCGTCGGGTCACTCTATGTCGCCCCCTGCAGACACGCTTACATGCTGCTGGCAGCTTTTGTAAGAAGAAGAAGAAAGCAAAAACAAGAAGTTAAATGAACTCTTGTCTCTTAAATGAACGCTTGTCTCTTAAATGAACGATTGTCTCTTAAATGAACGCTTGTCTCTTAAATGAACGATTGTCTCTTAAATGAACGCTTGTCTTTTAAATTAACTTTTATCTTTTAAATGAACGCTTGTCTCTTAAATGAACTCTTGTCTCTTAAATGAACTCTTGTCTCTTAAATGAACTCTTGTCTCTTAAATGAACTTTTGTCTCTTAAATAAACTCTTGTCTCTTAAAAGAACTCTTGTCTCTTAAATTAACTCTTGTCTCTTAAAAGAACCCTTGTCTCTTAAAAGAACTCTTGTCTCTTAAATGAACTCTTGTCTCTTAAAAGAACTCTTGTTTCTTAAAAGAACTCTTGTCTCTCGAATGAACGATTGTCTCTTAAATGAACGATTGTCTCTTAAATGAACGATTGTCTCTTAAATGAACGATTGTCTCTTAAATGACCTCTTGTCTCCGGTGCCGTGGTGTACTGTGGAGCATTCCAGGCATCGCAATAACCAAAAAGGCTCCGGACCGTCAGAAAAGTGTCATCGTACATATTTCAAATGGAACGCAACAATATCAATCGGTCGTTAAGTTGAAAATCCCTCCAAAGAAACTAATTTACATAAAAGAAACTACCTTCACTTGTCCTAAAGGCCCTTCTGTGATGTGTGTAATGTTGTGTAATGTGGTGTAATGTTGTGTAATGTGGTGTTGTTGTGTGCAGGACATCTTTAACGCCTTCATCAAACAGAACCCTGTGTTGGTGCATCAGCTTCCCTGTTTCTGGAACGTCCAACTGTCGGACCACACGCGATCAGAGCAGTGCTACACCGAAGTCTCAGATCTCAAGGTACAACTACTACTACTACTGCTGCTACCGCTGCTGCTGCTGCTGCTGCTGATGCTGCTGCCGCTGCCGCCACCACCACCACCACCACTACTACTACTACTACTACTACTACTACTACTACTACTACTACTACTACTACTGCTACTGCTACTGCTACTGCTACTGCTACTGCTGCTGCTGCTGCTGCTGCTGCTGCTGCTGCTGCTGCTGCTGCTGCTGCTGCTGCTGCTGCTGCTGCTGCTGCTGCTGCTGCTGCTGCTGCTGCTGCTGCTGCTGCTGCTGCTGCTGCTGCTGCTGCTGCTGCTGCTGCTGCTGCTGCTGCTGCTGCTGCTGCTGCTGCTGCTGCTGCTGCTGCTGCTGCTGCTGCTGCTGCTGCTGCTGCTGCTGCTGCTGCTGCTGCTGCTGCTGCTGCTGCTGCTGCTGCTGCTGCTGCTGCTGCTGCTGCTGCTGCTGCTGCTGCTGCTGCTGCTGCTGCTGCTGCTGCTGCTGCTGCTGCTGCTGCTGCTGCTGCTGCTGCTGCTGCTGCTGCTGCTGCTGCTGCTGCTGCTGCTGCTGCTGCTGCTGCTGCTGCTGCTGCTGCTGCTGCTGCTGCTGCTGCTGCTGCTGCTGCTGCTGCTGCTGCTGCTGCTGCTGCTGCTGCTGCTGCTGCTGCTGCTGCTGCTGCTGCTGCTGCTGCTGCTGCTGCTGCTGCTGCTGCTGCTGCTGCTGCTGCTGCTGCTGCTGCTGCTGCTGCTGCTGCTGCTGCTGCTGCTGCTGCTGCTGCTGCTGCTGCTGCTGCTGCTGCTGCTGCTGCTGCTGCTGCTGCTGCTGCTGCTGCTGCTGCTGCTGCTGCTGCTGCTGCTGCTGCTGCTGCTGCTGCTGCTGCTGCTGCTGCTGCTGCTGCTGCTGCTGCTGCTGCTGCTGCTGCTGCTGCTGCTGCTGCTGCTGCTGCTGCTGCTGCTGCTGCTGCTGCTGCTGCTGCTGCTGCTGCTGCTGCTGCTGCTGCTGCTGCTGCTGCTGCTGCTGCTGCTGCTGCTGCTGCTGCTGCTGCTGCTGCTGCTGCTGCTGCTGCTGCTGCTGCTGCTGCTGCTGCTGCTGCTGCTGCTGCTGCTGCTGCTGCTGCTGCTGCTGCTGCTGCTGCTGCTGCTGCTGCTGCTGCTGCTGCTGCTGCTGCTGCTGCTGCTGCTGCTGCTGCTGCTGCTGCTGCTGCTGCTGCTGCTGCTGCTGCTGCTGCTGCTGCTGCTGCTGCTGCTGCTGCTGCTGCTGCTGCTGCTGCTACTGCTACTACTACTACTACTACTACTACTACTACTACTACTACTACTACTACTACTACTACTACTACTACTACTACTACTACTACTACTACTACTACTACTACTACTACTACTACTACTACTACTACTACTACTACTACTACTACTACTACTACTACTACTACTACTACTACTACTACTACTACTACTACTACTACTACTACTACTACTACTACTACTACTACTACTACTACTACTACTACTACTACTACTACTACTACTACTACTACTACTACTACTACTACTACTACTACTACTACTACTACTACTACTACTACTACTACTACTACTACTACTACTACTACTACTACTACTACTACTACTACTACTACTACTACTACTACTACTACTACTACTACTACTACTACTACTACTACTACTACTACTACTACTACTACTACTACTACTACTACTACTACTACTACTACTACTACTACTACTACTACTACTACTACTACTACTACTACTACTACTACTACTACTACTACTACTACTACTACTACTACTACTACTACTACTACTACTACTACTACTACTACTACTACTACTACTACTACTACTACTACTACTACTACTACTACTACTACTACTACTACTACTACTACTACTACTACTACTACTACTACTACTACTACTACTACTACTACTACTACTACTACTACTACTACTACTACTACTACTACTACTACTACTACTACTACTACTACTACTACTACTACTACTACTACTACTACTACTACTACTACTACTACTACTACTACTACTACTACTACTACTACTACTACTACTACTACTACTACTACTACTACTACTACTACCGCTGCTACTACCACCACCAAAACATGATAAAAACTAAACTAAAGAGCCGAAGAACAATGCGACAAACGACTGGGTCACTGGTGAGTTTTAATGAACGCTAAGCTTAGTACGTATCATCTTTGAATAAATCCAAGTACATTTGACCTTGTTACCGTATATGCTGTGTTGTATAAAAGTGTGGGCTCATAATATTATGTATCTGAGCAACATCATTATAGTGAAGAGCTTTTAGAATTATTTGCAAAGCTAAATTTAGAGATCATACAAGTGAATCATTTATTTAGTCAGGATTATTGAAACTTTAAAATATGATTGACTAGGAACATTGTTATTTATGTTTTAGGCCAGAAACAGAGCTTTGCCAGTTTTGTTTGATGAAATCTATAAAGATGTTTAAACTTAAACACCAGTGTGCACAAACTACATTAAAGCAAATGTGTTCATCTGTCACAGGCGTAAAACTGTGAAACTCTCAGGAAAAGAATTTAAAAGGATGTCAAAATATTTTCCAATTTAAAAAGATGTATAAATCATTGATATAGAGACTGTATTAACTTGACTTTTGACTGGATGGATGAAAGAATTAGTGTTGAAATCTCTATTTTAACAGGCTGATTTTATGATGAGCTCTATTTAAGATCTTTTGTTGTGCGAGGGACACATCAGAGTGTTGTTTCACCGAGGTTTCCGTTCATCTCCAGGTATAATACCACGTTCTGGACGAGTGAAGTGTCTCGTAGTGATGGATAAATGAGGCTTGGGGGTGTGAGACTGCGACAGATTTGAGTTTCACACGCCTCGCTCTAAAAGCAGCTCCAGCTCCAGCTCCGAACACACGTGATACAAATGACACAAATGACACAAACGACATAAATAACACAGGGAGTACGAGTTGGCCAATAGTTTTCTCCTTAAAGTGACTTAAATATGGACCCAGCTCGACACAGTCACTGTCTGAGCTTGATACATGTGTCGAATCGTTTGGTCCATCACTAGTGTCTTGTACTTTCCTGACCAGCCAGTCTTTGAATACAGAAACGGATCATGAAGGGATTCAATAGTAACAGTTTCAACTTGGGATGGTCCAACCACAGCCGCTAATTAAATAAAATGGCACGTTTCTCTCAAATGCAATAGACATCTGCTCTTGATTATTCTCCTGTCATTCAGAACGCTCTCACTTCCTTTACCTCAGACACACAAGAGTTTAGTGCTTCGCATGTTGATTCGGCAGAAATTGGAGTAGTTTCTCAGTCTTCTGTCCTCCTCCCCTTTTTACTCGTAAGCCGCCATGTTTGTTTAGACCGTAATGCATCATGTCACTGTTTCAATGTCATATCTGTATAATAAAGATGTGGGCTCCATTTATAAGCTTCAGGGGCATCCCATTTACAAAATACACTTTTTACTATGCTTAATGTCATAAATAATAGCTTTACTGTATACACTATCCGTCCGAAAGAAAAGAGTCTCACACTTAAGTCTTTGTAGGACCTTTATGTTGATGGAGAGAGTGACCGCTGCACAAAGTCTTCTCCAGCTCGTCCCAAACACTCTCACTGGGGTTCAGATTTGTAGTTAGTTTTTGCTTCTCCTTAGATGTTTTCTCTGCTCGATGCCAACGATTTGACCCTTCTCAAACACACTGATATCTCATCCATGACCACGGGATTCGTCTTTTCACATGATTGTTTCAGAAATGAGAAGCCTCTCACTGCATCAGTCGGGTTTAAATACTGAAAGATCATCACCGGCAGCAGTTTGTCCAGTAGGAGGAGACGACCTACTGGATTTGAGTTTTTGAATCTAAGTGTCAACTCCAGATTTACTGCAGTGCCTTACTGCAGCTGCCTCCCCCAGTGATTCTTCCCCCGTGCTGCCTCCCTTGGCCCGTGGCTCTGGAGAACGCAGTAGAATTATGTGGTCAGAGCAGAGGAAGGAAAACGTTTTGACAGATGAAAAATGAACATCTGCTGAGGTCGAGGAGTCGCCAGAAGACGGGGAACTTTCCGCTGGGCTTTTCGTTTGCCGACTCACTGTATAATTTAAGGTGCAGGGTTCCCTCCAGGGTTGCAAGGGAAATAACTCTCAAAAAGAAATGTAAATGGTCGCAATTAGGTCAAATAAAAAACAACTAAATGTTCCTGTGTCTCCATGAGGTCTTATAAACAATGCAACCCCTGTAGTTTCGACCTCGACCAACATGTCAAAGTGTTAGTTTAGAAAAATATAGCTTTAATAAGATCAAAACTCAAAGTTGGGCTGCACAAAATTGCACAAAATTGTCTGGTCTACGTTGAATTAAAGAGTTTAGTTTTAGTTCTTTGTCCAGCTTTAAGTTAGATGTTTGTGGTTGTTAGCATCAATGCTAATTTCAGCGTTAATCTTTTGTCAATAAACTTAACACGTGGTAATGTTTTACAACTCTCCCACTGAAAATACATTGGTTCTGGAAGAATCTGTGTCATTTTCCCACACGTTTCCCACAATGCTTTAGTTCTTAAGATGGCCTCCTAGGACTTATTGGATCAAGATAAACAAGCCATCTGCGACTGATAAAATATGAGGAGTTTAAATTATTTTTATGGAAAATCCATTTGACAAAAAGACAAAAAGTTGAGGATCCTTTTGTTTTGGAATTGAATAATAAATATATAATTCTTGCTGTTTCAGGTGATCCACTGGAACTCCCCGAAGAAGCTGCGAGTGAAGAACAAGCACGTGGAGTTCTTTAGAAACCTGTACCTGACATTCTTGGAGTACGATGGGAACCTTCTGCGGCGGGAACTGTTCGGGTGTCCCAGCCCCAACAGCCCCCAGAGCGTGCAGGTGAGAACCAACAGCCCCCAGAGAGTGCAGGTGGGAACCAACAGACCCCAGAGCGTGCAGGTGAGAACTAACAGCCCCCAGAGCGTGCAGGTGGGAACCAACAGACCCCAGAGCGTGCAGGTGAGAACTAACAGCCCCCAGAGCGTGCAGGTGAGAACCAACAGCCCCCAGAGCATGCGGGTGAGAACCAACAGCCCCCAGAGCGTGCAGGTGAGAACCAACAGCCCCCAGAGCATGCGGGTGAGAACCAACAGCCCCCAGAGCGTGCAGGTGAGAACCAACAGCCCCCAGAGCGTGCGGGTGAGAACCAACAGCCCCCAGAGCATGCGGGTGAGAACCAACAGCCCCCAGAGCGTGATACAGCAGATACAAACTTTTATTAATAACAATGTATTTGTTCTAGTACTTTTTGGACGCTGAAATAAACCTCACGTTGTGTTAGTGGTGGTAAGTTTGTTACTACTACTTTCCTGGCACCGACTAACGGACCGGAAATTAGTTTGGTATCTTGCCTGAGGCCACAAGATGTAATACCTCATTTGTCCACGAGTGTCCCCTTGTAGAAAAATATTCAGTTGTAGTCAGGGTCCGAATGCCAAGGGAGAGACGCCCTGGGCATTCAGGTGCTAATCAGGTACTCTGTGAGGAGGGAGCGAACATCAGGTTACAATAGGATGTTGAGAGCCCAGTATAGAGCTGTTAGAAAACAAGGAAGAGTAGTCTCAAGTGAAACCGTAAACTCCCTCTATCAGGAGGTCCCGCCCGGTGGGCAGAGCCTACACAGAGTAGGATAAAAACCTGAGTTCCCGGACTCAATTCGCAGATTGAGAATGACTCTTGGATGAGAGTCAAAACGTTTCATTTTTCTAAAAACAGAGTCCAGATGATACAACTAAACCTAAGGCCACAACAACAATATCCAATTGTCAGGGGTGGATTTGGTGGTCAGTGTTGGGAAGTAACAAAATACATACTCAGTATGTAGAGTAATTGTGCTCTGGTACAATTACTCTTTAATGTGGTGGTTTTCAGAATACAGTTACTTTATTAAAATTAAAGGAATATATTTTGGCATTTGATCACACAGTTTATGCTTCGAACTGCGAAGAATTAGTGAAAACACACTAAAAGAGAAAACACAGCTCTTGCTCAAGTATTTTTCACCTAAAACTGTTTTAATCCTGTGTCGCAGTTCTCTGATTGGCCCATGGAACAGAATGCGTGATAAGTACATTATAATGCAGGCGTTCAGTATTCTGTGACTAAATACATGGTGAAACTATGGTCCCCGATATAAAGGTCGAGGGAGGTTCATGTTCCATAGCGATACCTTTGAGGAGGAAGTGTCTGGGGAGGGGGGAAGACTAGACATCTTTGCTTTGACAGCCACCCCCAAAACACAACTACAGCTAAGCACCAGCATATGATAATGGGCCAAACTTTTGCATTTGCTTTTAGGAGCCAAACTTTAGCATTTGCTTTTAAGACTTTTGGCTGCAGTCAGGTTTGTGCCATTAAATGCTGCTCCTGAGCCAACCTCGCGACCTCCGGCCCAAAAAGAACAGAACCCTGTTGGTTTTGACTCCGGCCCAAGCCTCCGCACTCATTTACTTTCCGTGAATGCACTTTAGCTCAAACTTTAGAAACAAGGCTGGCACGGGGCCCGGCAGGTGCCCGATGGCTCCTGATGAAGGGGGATTACAGCATCTTTACAAACTTAGCGCCAATGCCAATGACGCTAATGAAGCTGCTGACTGCTTGAGAGCAGAGGGGCGCTAATGAGCAACTCGAGAACATAAATGAATGATTTATCTAAGAATGTTTTAATTGCTGCAAAATATTTATGTTATTATGTATGTATGTATTACTGAGATTTACAACTCTGAAACACAGACCTGATGTTGCTTCAGACAGCTAGACTTTCTCCTGCACTTCATGTTTGAACTGGACTGGAAAGTAAAAGTATATTTTTTAGAGATTTAGACCTGCTGATTGTGTTAAAAATATTACTCAAACACTCTAAATGCAACTTTGAGTGGTTTAATGAGAAGGGAAAATAAATATAATATTGTTAAAAGCTGTGGGTCTTTAAGGACACGTTCTCATTGACACTGTTGGCATCCTGTCACACTTCACCGGGCGCTCTCTTGTTTGTGTGTTTCAGTTGCAGTCGGCCCTGGAGCAGCTGGACGAGGACGATCAGTGTTACGACTTCAGACGAGAGCGCCTCACGGTCCACAGAGTACACCTCTACTTCCTCCACTACGAGTACCCGAAATCAGACAACGGGAGCGACATTACTCTGGTGGCACAGCTCTCTATGGATAGGTACAGACCGGGACGCTGGACTGACGCTGGACTGACGCTGGACTGACGCTGGACTGACGCTGGACTGACGCTGGACTGACGCTGGACTGACGCTGGACTGACGCTGGACTGACGCCGGACTGAAGCAGGATTAAAGTGTGACTAAAGCAGGAGTGAAGCGTGACTAAGGCGGAACTGAGGCGGAACTGAGGCGGGACTGAGGCGGGACTGAGGCGGGACTGAGGCGGGACTGAGGCGGGACTGAGGCGGGACTGAGGCGGGATTGAGGCGGGACTGAGGCGGGACTACAGAGAAAGTGTGATCTGGTCCTTGTGTTTCAGGCTGCAGATGCTGGAGGCCATCTGTAAACACTGGGAGGGCCCCATCAGCCTGGCCCTGTACATGTCGGACGCTGAGGCCCAGCAGTTCTTGCGCTATGCCCAGGCCTCTGAGGTTCTCAAGAACCGCAAGAACGTGGGCTACCACATTGTGTACCGCGAGGGTCAGTTTTACCCTGTCAACCTCCTGCGGAACGTGGCTCTGCGCAATGCCCCGACTCCCTACGTGTTCCTCACTGACGTGGACTTTCTGCCCATGTACGGCCTCTACGACTACCTCAGGTACGACTGGGCAAATAGAGGGACAAACAAGCTGGTTTTAATCACTATAGAGTATTATTTGTGTTTGTTAAATGTTTAAACACTACACATGTTTGTCTTGGTCTGGTCTGGTCTGGTCTGGTCTGGTCACCGTCTCCTCATCTCAAGCCAATCAAATGTGTTTATTCCAATAACACATGGGAAACAGTGGAGCTCATTTATCATTTAGAACAAAACCCAACGAAAGTTACAAAAGTAACTACGGTTCTATGACTCCTGGATGACCGTGCTGGGAGCTGTTTCATCCCTACTAAAGGGTCAGTTGGGATGACGCAGACCTTCTCTCACCTCAGATAAACAGAGTTTAGTACTTCTCTCATGGATTTAGCAGAAAATGTGCAATTTTTTTTTTCAGTCACCTGTGCTCCTTTCTGTCCTTGTAAACTGTTATTTTTGTGTCTCTCGGATTGGCTAATCCGCCTGTCAGTCATGCCATCTGAACTCCAGGAGATAAAACCAGTGCCAGACACGTCTTTGTAAACATGGTTTTCAGAGTAATGAAGAATTGGGACCATTGCCATAACAATTAGCAATACAGAAGAAATCTTTGAGTGTTAAAAAGGCCTAATAATGGAGCAAAAGCGGTTCTATCAGTCTGACCCTGAGCAGCTGTGATTTCAGCAGTGTGGAGGAACTGAAAAGGCGTAAACTTTGTGTGAAACACCTTCCTTGCTGCAGCTGTTGAAAGTCTGTGCACTGGTCACGTCCAGCTTTCTCGTGTATGATAAATAATGTATATAAAACATGGTGAGCTTGTGAGATATGGACCTGTATGCTATTACTCAGCTCAATAACTAAATTAAACAAGTTGAATAACGCCTGTGGCCTTGAATCTGTTCGGAGGAAAGTTGTGTGGAAGCGTTGCTCACCCACATCAACAGTTCCATGTTCTCGTATCAGCCAAGGACAGGCTCCTACACTCGACTTTAACACAGTATAAGGCAGCGCCTGTATACGGGATGAATAGCTGCCCTTGACAGAGTAAATACTAAAACTCGGATAGTGCTTTTGTTGTTGTTGAAGATAAACTTTTTACAATGTATATTATTTGAAAAACCGCTGGCAGTAGCTCAGTTTGTCCACAGCTCAAATGTTGGCAATTTGCTCCTGTGTCCAGCGTTTTATGCTGTTATTTTGTCCTTGGGCATGACTCGTCTCCCACTTTTTCTGCCTGAAAGTGTGATAGGTGGTGGTTGGAGAATGAGAGCCAATTCTTAAAAGCACTAAATCCAGCTACTGATACGTATTGATCTGTTAATTCTGAAGATGGAAATGTCAGTCCAGAAAACGCCAATCCAGAAACACTTGCTGGATTGGGTGTTGGTTCCATGATATAGATTCAGTCGATATCCTAGTGTGGCATTTAATTGGACGTAATGAGACCTTTTACTGATTGATGTTGGCCCCGAACATCTTTGACATGTTTGAACTTTGAGCAGAAAAAGATTCAATATGACCTCAGAACATATTCAGACTAGATAAATGACTGCATATAGTGCCAGAATTTGGTCTTAACACATCTGCTCATACATCCAGTTTAAGTTCAGGTCAGCTGTGAAAAACTGTCCGACAGCAGCTGCGTAAAATGTGTTCTGAAGTGAATATGGTGGGACGTTGTAGTTTAACACATTAGAAAGGAGGTAAAAGTTTAAGGCTGTTTCGCTGGAGGAGCGTTTCAAGCAGGTGGTCTCAGAGGGGCTCCTCCTGCACTGCGACGTGGGCAGATTGTGGCGCGAGCGCGGCCGACCTCGAGCCGACCTTCTTTGACAGCACAGTCCACAGTGAGTGCAAAAGTGTTTGGAATTGGATTAAAACAAACACTTGGGACACATATTTGTATGAATTGCCATTTTGCAACCTGCGTCTGACAAGGACAATTGGATCAACTTCTGTCCCTAAAAGCCTCTGTGAGCTTGAACCGTCATTTTCAGTTATAGAGTTGAAGTTAACATAAATTACAAGAGCAACAAGTGACTCAATTGTGGATTTATTGATATTGAGAAGGATGAGGAGGAGGAGGAGGAAGATGAGGATGAGAAGGATGAAGATGATTAGGAAGAGGAAGATGAGAAGGCTGAGGATGAGGAGGAGGAGGCTGAGAATGATGAGGACGGGAAGCTGGAGGATGAAGAGGGGGATGAGGAAGATGAGGACGGGAAGCAGGAGTATGAAGAGGAATATGAGGATGAGGAGGCTGAGGAAGATGAGGAGGATGAAGATGAGGACGAGAAGCAGGATGATGAAGAAAAAGATGAGGATGAGGAAGATGAGGAGGAGGATGATGAGGATTAGAAGGATTAGGAGGAGGAGGAAGATGAAGTGGATGAGGAGGATGAGGAAGGTGAGGGTGAGAAGGATTAGAAGGAGGAGGAAGAGGAGGAAGATGAAGTGGATGAGGAGGATGAGGAAGGTGAGGGTGAGAAGGATTAGGAGGAGGAGGAAGATGAAGTGGATGAGGAGGATGAGGAAGGTGAGGGTGAGAAGGATTAGGAGGAGGAGGATAGGAGGAAGATGAGGTGGATGAGGAAGGTGAGAAGGATTAGGAGGAGGAGGAGGAAGAGGAGGACGAGGAAGATGAGGAGGCTGAGGAGGATGAAGGTTCTTCCTCTGCGGTGGAGATGGGGCGGTGCAGCGTTTTATCTGACATGGCAGGGGGTGGAGGGGAGAGAGTGTATTCATGAGTCTGACCTCTCTGTGCAGGCGCAGTGTGGTGCAGCTGGACATGTCCCACACTAAAAAGGCCCTGGTCGTCCCGGCCTTCGAGACGCTGCGGTACAGACTGTCCTTCCCCAAATCCAAAGCGGAGCTGCTCTCGATGCTGGACATGGGGACGCTCTACACCTTCAGGTAACACTGCACACACATCTGGACTTTAGACGTTTGAGTGTATTATCTATTATAAGACACATTTTAAAAGACTGCAAAAATTAATGCATTCAAATATGGGCACTTTTGTGGTTAATTGAACACTTTTTGAATGACAGTTGAACATTAACCATGGCATTTATCGACATGTTTTTGCACATTTCCAAAGGATTGACCACAAAAAAACAAGATATTCATATTTTCTATACAGTGTTTGCATGTTCCCCCTGTGCCTCTCTCCAGGGTAGATTAAATAGATACAAATAAATAAACACTTCTTTATTTTACATGTACAGAAGGGCTGCGCAATGTCAGAAATGATTGCTAAATGCTGCAATATCGATATTATTGCAATATTTTAATGAGCTTTTGACACAATACTTTCAGTTACACTAAAACGTCAAAAATCTGTTATTAGTCCAAATCTGTCAATATGAAAACAACAGCGGAAAAAAAGAATACTAAATCAAGTAAATCATGATCTTCTGTCATATGAAGAACATTGATGTTACTGTGATACACTGCCTGTCCAAAAGAAACGTTCTCTCAGATCTGGTAGATTAGTTTTCTCTACTCAATGCCAATTTGACCACCATCTCCATGACCACGGGATTTGTCTTTCTACATGGTTGTTTCAGAAACCATAAGTCAGGTTTAAAAACTTAAAGACGATCACCTGCAGCAGTTGTCCAATTGGAGGAGATAAAACAAAATGTGCGAGTCTTTCCGAGATCCTTTAACCCGATCTCTGAACCTGGCCTCATAACGAGTGCTGTAAATCCGCCTCCTCGACTCGGGGTCAACGCTGCAGTTTGCCCTCTCTCTGCAATTATACTCCCGCTATAAATCACTGCTAAACCACTCACATTACCCACAACCGCTCCCCAAAAAAACGCAATAAATAATGAATCCGAACGACCCCCAAAGCGTCACAAAAATGTATGCAATTTATAGCGGCTGTGCTGTGCTGAAAGTTTGACTGTATTTCTGCATCGAAAATTCAAATGGCCATTCTCTTTCCATTTTCAGATTAAACTTGTAAGAGCAGCGTTGGCGTTTCATCATCTCGGGAACATTACCAGTAATAGCCGCTCACTTGGCATAAAAAACACACAAATAATTTCCAAAATGGTTCAGGTTCTTGGACTAGACGAGGACAAATGAGCGCATTACCTTTATGAAAACACCACAGCAAAGACCGTTACAAAAGAGAGGAGCCTCTTTGAAGCTAAACGCCGTGTTGTTTACTGCGATTCAGTGTATAATCATCTGCTTTTACGCCAGCAAACTTCATGTCCTCTTCTGCTTTTGTACATCACAGAAAAGCAGAAGAACATCACTTGTGTCTGAACTCTCTTTTGGGTTGTCACATTGTTCTCTCACCAAAAACATACCTGGACTTGTTTCTCGCTTCGTTCTCGCTTGTCATTAATCCTGCTTAGAAGGTCCTCTCCCTCAGAAAACACTCAGTTTCAAGTTTCCCAGATTTGTCACGTTACTACAGACGGTTGGACTTGCTATGCCTTTATTGGCTCGAGCCTTCCATGGAACATGGAATGCGACGAGACATTGTTCTCCCCATGGTTTCTTATTATAGTTTTTCATGGTACAACTCAGGCATTTTTGACCCTCTAACATTGATGAATGTCACACATGGGGTCATAGGTCACACAACGTGTGTTGCCATGTGGGCCGTGTGTTGCCATGGCAGCGCTGGTACAGCTCCATCAGGACTCTTCTTCTCTTCTTCACTTTGAGCCCTTTCTTCTCATGTAAAGATTGTATACATTTGCCGTGATCGGCTCGGCCCGAACTCCAATAAAATGGAGGTTGTGAGAACGCCCGTCGCAACAGTGCCGACTAGTTCAAAAAAGAAAAAACATGAAACGCTTCATCTTTGGCCTAGGCATGTGAGACTTGGGACAGTGATAGAGCTACCTTTGACCTCTGACCTTTGAGGAGTAAAACGCACCTGGCAGCATCGCTCTATTATAAACAGGAAGTCAACCATGTCGAATCAAAGTGGCACCGCCACGCTTGACTTTTTTTTTTCAAAATCGTACTAGGTCCTCTTGTCCGATCGAGCTCAAAACAACACCTTTTGCATCTAAAGACATTGAAATGTAATAAATATCCAAAAGAATGTTGATATTCTTTACGGTCTCCGCGTAACACGCCCTCAAAAAAGGCTTAATTTCCTGTTTTTTCAAGGACAAGTCACGCCTATTGGAATTGATCTGCGGAGCTCATATTTCACTCACTAATGTGTTTTTATGGACTGATTGGAAATAAATACCCATGTAACAAATTTACTCTATAGCGCCCCCTACCCATTGTGTGAAAAACTCAACATTGTCTGATTTGTTTGAAACTCATGGTTTATATTTTCCTCGAGACGCCATGAAAAAAGTGCATTGCAGATATTGTGTATTTTCACAATTGGCCAGCAGAGGCGCAATGAATGCCTTCACTTCCTCTTCTGCTTTTATTTTGATGGGACATTTCCTCTAATTCTAATGCGTGCCGCATTAGAATTATTATTCTTTAGACTTTATTCTTTAGGCTTTATTCTTTAGACTCAATTATTTTGACTTTATATTCTTTCTGCCACAACTCGAGAGGGAGAGGGGGAGAGAGAGGGAGGGAGCTTGTAGGATTTTTGACGCGTTTCCACTCTGTAGCCCGGGTCATTTTCTAGTCTCACTCCATTTTTGTAGTTCCTCCTCTTTATTTGCCTGCCTCTGGACAGGCGGGAAGGCGGTCGCGCGGGAAGGCGGTCGCGCGGGAGGCGAGAGCCATCATCGCCGCTGCCGCGGCTTTAATTTTATTTATGTTTGTCATATTGTACCATTATGATTATTTTTCATTAATTCTATTATTATTATTATAAATATTAATGATTTATTTTTGTCCTGCTCTCTGGTCCTGTATCTTGTTTTTAGGGAAAAAATAAGGAAAGAAAAAATATATAAACGAATGAAATATCAAAATTTAAAAAAATTATGATATTGTCACGTCAACGCTAGAGATCTGGAGGTCTCCTGTGCTGTTTTTAAGTCCATAAATCGACCATGTCTGCATCAAATCACGTTCATTAAAACCGAGTCAAGCTAGTTTCCCTCTGCTGCCAGTAGATGGAGTGGTAGCTATCAGTCAGGTGTTCCCTCATCAGGAAATGTGTGGTTTTCCATGGATACTGTTGGAGTTCTGAAACATGAGATGCCAAAGTAAAGATACTACTTTACCTCTCTCATTTAACCTCTCAAAGTTTTTTTTTCCTCCCATCATTGCCCCAACAGTCCAGATCACGTGTCACGCCCACTCCTCTCATTTTAGATCAATATTGTGATTTAAAATCTCTAAAATGAGACATAATGATCCGTGGGTGTCGTAAATTGAAAGTCAGATCTGATCTTTTTCTTTGCAGGTATCACGTGTGGCCGAAGGGTCACGCTCCTACGAACTACGCAAAGTGGCGGACGGCGACCACTCCTTACCGGGTGGAGTGGGAGGCAGACTTCGAGCCGTACGTGGTCGTGAGGAGGGACTGCCCCGAGTACGACCAGCGCTTTGTGGGCTTCGGCTGGAACAAGGTGTCGCACATCATGGAGCTCGACGCACAGGTGCCAAAGCCACTGCTCTGCACACACTGCACTCAGTCTGACCGCTCTGGACATGTCTCTGGTGGTTTTCACTCTTTCACTGTCAGAGGTCAGAGGTCAGATGTCTGCTGGACGTTTTTGGATCATGTCTCTGTAATTACTGAAATTGTTTGTTCTCAGTATTTTCAGAAAGTGGTTCCATTATTCTTTTTTTTTTTTTTTTACTAACAATTTATTTTCTAAGCATAAAACAACAAAAACATGCATAGAACAAACTGACTTATGCAAAGAGAAAGAAGGGGGGGAAATTTATATACATATATATTTTTTTAATTTGATGAATAATAAATAATCATCATCATCATCATATTAAAAATAATAATAATAATGATAACAAAAAAATATATATAGAAAAATTAAAACAGCTTGGCTTGACCATAGTGAACTCTGGATAAGTAAAGAATAAAATTAGAAAGCAAAGAGGGGTCTAACACATACTATGGCATAAAGAAAGCATCCCATTTGTTAGTTGAAAACACTAATAGATTGACATAATAATACATGATAATGAGGAGTTGGGGCAGTTAGGGCTGGGCTGGTCAGTCATTTCTAATCCTGAATGATCATCTTGGGTCATTTGAATGCAGAGGTCAACAGCCAATCTTCAGTCAAATGTGAGGTTTAGAGACGAGAAATTGGACACATTTTTGGACGTTAAATGGCACTAGTTTAAATCAACACATGTATTTGAAATCAACACATACATTTATCTTTTCAAGTGGTCTGCAGTGACAGCGACCTGTACACTGCAAATGTCTGAATTAGGGCTGGGCAACATTCAAAATGAATTCAAAAGAAGTGTAAAGTACATCAGCATTATTATTCAGTAGCAGTTAAATAAAATATTAAGTATTCACTTGCCACAAAATCCTGAGCCACAATCATTAAACATCAACAGGCCACTTCAGAGGTAACGTCAGAAACATTGTAATCTCATTAAACATTAGACACTCAAAACACATTTTAGGAGCAGCATAACCAGTCTAGTACCAAATGTCCCTAAACCAGAAAACACTTCAGTACAGTTTGTAAATTCTTAGAACTTAACTGACACTAAAGCGCCATAACATTAGTTGTGCAAACAAACACTTGACCAGTTAAATAAAAATAAATACATTGTGTACATTTTAACTTAAACAATGTTATCACAAAACTAAAGCTTGTTGCCACTGCCAGGGCGTTGAAAAGAACCAGAAAAGTTTGTAGATTTCTAAAACTGGGTGTTTTTTTACTCCTCTGCACTAAGCCAGTTGCTAAGGCACCAGATTATTCACGTTTTCAAGACGCGCGCCGGGCCCTTCTCGCGGATCTCCCCAGCTACGGCCCCAGGCGGGACCTGCTCACGCGGGCCCCCGGCGGGACCTGCTCACGCGGGCCCCCGGCGGGTTGCCTCAGCTGGCGCCTATAGCCGCTGACTTTGTAAAGTTAATAAACCAAAGCCATGGTTCAACATTAAAATCCAGCACAGCACAACTCCTCCACTGCGCATGTGCAGGACGACTCCACTGAGCATGTGCAGGACGACTCCACTGAGCATGTGCAGGACGACTCCACTGAGCATGTGCAGGACGACTCCACTGAGCATATGCAGGACGACTCCACTGAGCATGTGCAGGACGACTCCACTGAGCATGTGCAGGACGACTCCACTGAGCATGTGCAGGACGACTCCACTGAGCATGTGCAGGACGACTCCACTGAGCATGTGCAGGACGACTCCACTGAGCATGTGCAGGACGACTCCACTGAGCATGTGCAGGACGACTCCACTGAGCATGTGCAGGACGACTCCACTGAGCATGTGCAGGACGACTCCACTGAGCATGTGCAGGACGACTCGGACGCACGTCTGCTGCTGAGTGTATTCTACGGACATGAGTCCGGGGCGTTGAGAACGCGCGTCCGGTGCGTTTGTCTTTCTAATGTACACGCGCTCAAATTCTGCGTCGGGCGCGATTCGTCCCCAGCGGTTTGTACAAGGCTTTAGAACTGGTGCGGACCAGGGGAATCCCACCTGCGTTAATGCGCGTTAAAATAATTGATCGCGTTAAATAAGTGATGAGTTAACGCGATAATAACGCGTTAACTTACCCAGCCCTAATCTGAATATATAGGTCGAATACATATATTAGTTATTTGGCAGGACAGGTTAAGTCCTGAGATGGCCTTGTGTTTATCTTCTCGACTAAAGTTTATGGACAGTTTACAAGTTTGGAAAGAATTATCTAAAGGGAAAATGAACCAATGTTGAATTTGTTTTTAAGATTGGGTTTGGAGCTTGGGTCATGTTTAAGTGTGTGTGTGTTTATTAGCCCACATGTTTGGTTTTTGCCTGAACTTTTAGTATTGTGTGGTGCAATGTGCTCCTGGCCTAAACAACCTGAAGATGTGATTATTTTGTCTGTGTTCATCACTTGTGTCCACTCCGGGGCAGGACTTTAGTCCCAGTCACTTTGCTTTTAGTATTCGCTTCATGAGCTTTTGCAGTTCATTCCATTCACTTTAACTGTTGTAAAACGTGTATGAATCAAACTCCACCTGAAGCAAGCGTGTAAACTTTTTAAACTATTTGTGCGAAATAAACGTTTTAAATGCACATTAAATTAAGACGACATCAGTTAAACTCAACACGAGTTCCATAACCGGCTGCTATTGACTTCACAAATCAGTCCTGCTGCTTAACTTACCTAAAGTTTTGAATGTTTTTGATGTTATTAAAACACTTGCCCTGTAATTTACATTTTAAATGTTAATTGCACAACAGTTCAAGTGTTTGGAACAAATCTGTGTTGATTAGGAAATGTTAATCATGAAGTAAGTGGCAATTTACTGCTACGAACACGACTAATGAATCACACTACATCAGAACTGGGACTGAACCTGGACCGAACCTGGACCGAACCTGGACCGAACCTGGACCGAACCTGGACCGAACCTGGACCGAACCTGGACCGAACCTGGACTAAACCAAGATCGAACCTGGACCGAACCTGGACTAAACCTGGACTTAACCAAGACCGAACCTGGACCGAACCTGGACTGAACCTGGACTTAACCAAGACCGAACCTGGACCGAACCTGGACTAAACCAAGACCGAACCTGGACCGAACCTGGACTAAACCTGGACTAAACCAGGACCGAACCTGGACCGAACCTGGACCGAACCTGGACTAAACCAGGACCGAACCTGGACCGAACCTGGACCGAACCTGGACCGAACCTGGACTGAACCTGGACTTAACCAAGACCGAACCTGGACCGAACCTGGACTAAACCAAGACCGAACCTGGACCGAACCTGGACTAAACCTGGACTAAACCAGGACCGAACCTGGACCGAACCTGGACTAAACCAGGACCGAACCTGGACCGAACCTGGACTGAACCTGGACTTAACCAAGACCGAACCTGGACCGAACCTGGACTAAACCAAGACCGAACCTGGACCGAACCTGGACTAAACCAGGACCGAACCTGGACCGAACCTGGACCGAACCTGGACCGAACCTGGACTAAACCAGGACCGAACCTGGACCGAACCTGGACTGAACCTGGACTTAACCAAGACCGAACCTGGACCGAACCTGGACTAAACCAAGACCGAACCTGGACCGAACCTGGACTAAACCTGGACAAAATCAGGACCGAACCTGGACCGAACCTGGACCGAACCTGGACTGAACCTGGACTTAACCTAGATTTAACCTGGACCGAACCTGGACCGAACCTGGACCGAACCTGGACCGAACCTGGACTAAACCAAGATCGAACCTGGACCGAACCTGTACCGAACCTGGACTAAACCTGGACTTAACCAAGACCGAACCTGGACCGAACCTGGACTGAACCTGGACTTAACCAAGACCGAACCTGGACCGAACCTGGACTAAACCAAGACCGAACCTGGACCGAACCTGGACTAAACCTGGACTAAACCAGGACCGAACCTGGACCGAACCTGGACCGAACCTGGACTAAACCAGGACCGAACCTGGACCGAACCTGGACCGAACCTGGACTAAACCTGGACTTAACCAAGACCGAACCTGGACCGAACCTGGACTGAACCTGGACTTAACCAAGACCGAACCTGGACCGAACCTGGACTAAACCAAGACCGAACCTGGACCGAACCTGGACTAAACCTGGACAAAATCAGGACCGAACCTGGACCGAACCTGGACCGAACCTGGACTGAACCTGGACTTAACCTAGATTTAACCTGGACCGAACCTGAACCGAACCTGGACCGAACCTGGACCGAACCTGGACCGAACCTGGACTAAACCAAGATCGAACCTGGACCGAACCTGGACCGAACCTGGACTAAACCTGGACTTAACCAAGACCGAACCTGGACCGAACCTGGACTGAACCTGGACTTAACCAAGACCGAACCTGGACCGAACCTGGACTAAACCAAAACCGAACCTGGACCGAACCTGGACTAAACCTGGACTAAACCAGGACCGAACCTGGACCGAACCTGGACCGAACCTGGACTAAACCTGGACCGAACCTGGACCGAACCTGGACCGAACCTGGACTAAACCTGGACTTAACCAAGACCGAACCTGGACCGAACCTGGACTGAACCTGGACTTAACCAAGACCGAACCTGGACCGAACCTGGACTAAACCAAGACCGAACCTGGACCGAACCTGGACTAAACCTGGACTTAACCAAGACCGAACCTGGACCGAACCTGGACTGAACCTGGACTTAACCAAGACCGAACCTGGACCGAACCTGGACTAAACCAAGACCGAACCTGGACCGAACCTGGACTAAACCTGGACAAAATCAGGACCGAACCCGGACCGAACCTGGACCGAACCTGGACTGAACCTGGACTTAACCTGTACAAAATTTAAATTTCAAATGTTGATTGCACAACAGTTGTTGTGTGTTTGGAACAAATCTGTGTTGAATAGGAAATGTTAATCATGAAGTAAGTGGCAATTTACTGCTACGAACACGACTAATGAATCACACTACATCAGAACTGAGACTGAACCTGGACTGAACCTGGACCGAACCTGGACCGAACCTGGACCGAACCTGGACCGAACCTGGACCGAACCTGGACTTAACCTGGACTTAACCTGGACTAAACCTGGACTAAACCTGGACTTAACCAAGACCGAACCTGGACCGAACCTGGACTAAACCAAGACCGAACCTGGACTAAACCTGGACTAAACCAAGACCGAACCTGGACTGAACCTGGACTGAACCTGGACTGAACCTGGACTGAACCTGGACCGAACCTGGACCGAACCTGGACCGAACCTGGACTTAACCTGGACTAAACCTGGACTAAACCTGGACTTAACCAAGACCGAACCTGGACCGAACCTGGACTAAACCAAGACCGAACCTGGACTAAACCTGGACTAAACCTGGACTAAACCTGGACTTAACCAAGACCGAACCTGGACCGAACCTGGACTAAACCTGGACTAAACCAAGACCGAACCTGGACCGAACCTGGACCGAACCTGGACCGAACCTGGACCGAACCTGGACCGAACCTGGACTGAACCTGGACCGAACCTGGACCGAACCTGGACCGAACCCGGACTTAACCCGGACTCAACCCGGACTTAACCCAGACTTAACCCGGACTAAAGCCGGACCAAAGCCGGACCAGATAAAGTATTAATATTGAAACTAGAAACTCATTTGAAAACAGGACATATTTGAACCTCCTCTGGACAGCCATATTTGCATTGATCTACATTAGAGGAATTATAAGACCGTATAATAATAACAACATTATTTTGTGGTATTTGGTGTAGAGTCTTTTTCTCTGGCTTTAAATTGAAGAGTTGTAGTTTGGTCTGTGTTTGAGATGTTCCATTCAAACGTGGACAAAGTCGGCCATGTGTGACCTGTTAGCGCACAGACCTGTTATTTTACTGGTTTGGGGTCACGCTCAGATACCCACGACTTGTACATTTACATAAAGTTGTAGTAGAATTGCAGCAGAAAAGTTAAATTCCCAATTGTGTTTGGTTTTTTTTCCCTCAGTGAAATCTGAAGAGTCCCACTTTATTTCTTCAGTGTAAAAATGTGTTCTGTCTGAATTAAAGTTCCTGCTCAAATAATGTTTCCCCATTTTGAGAGAGTAGAGACATTCAGCAAACAACAGGCTAAAGGAGAACCGTACTGCCCCCTACAGGTCGGACGACTCATTTAACTAAAACGCTGTGAAGATTAATATTTTGAATTTTGCTAAAAAATACAAAAATCTTATCACAGAATAGCAATTTTTTGGGGTTTATTGTTTCACATTCTGTATGTAAGATAAGATAAGATATTCCTTTATTGTCCCACATGGGGAAATTTCATTGGTGCAACGCAGGTAGATACAGAGGTAGATACAGAAGAACAGATCACCAATTGATTAAATCACACTAGGAAATTATCCAGCAAACACTGGGCAAAAATCTTTTTTTTTTTATTTCACAAATTAAAATATATGAGAGCGACTTTATTTTATTGAATTGATTTTCAGAGGGTCAAAAAGCTGTTTATTTTTGTGAATTATGGATAAACTTTGACTGGAATGAGTGTCCCTGGTGTGATGTCCTCCTTTCATCCTTTCATTTTCTACAGATTTTTCAAGGTTTTCTCCACAAATACCCACTCGATTGGTGTAAAAGTATATTTTTTTATGTATAACAGCTATAAATACAGCAAATAAAGTCAAAATTAGAAAATCGTGTGCTGCCCGGTGGCTCCAAGGCAATTTACTGCATGTCCTCCCTTCTCTCATCCCTCATTTCACTCTGTACTTTACTGTCAATAAAGCCTACGGGCCACAAAATCTTAAAATCGTAAAAACCTGTCATAGGCACTTCAATTAAGTTTTTTTCTTTGTGAGTCCCTGTGATGGTTAAACATGTATTTCCTTGACGCCGCACACATGAGTCTGAGCCATTCTCCGGCTGTCGGCTCCGTGTGGCTCCGTGTGGTGCAGTCACTGTGGTGGTTCCGGTTAGCTGAGGCTAGCGCTACATGACAGTGGTGTTTTGGGAAATGAGCAGATGTACTCCATTCCCCGGTTCACGGCTGAGCTCTTCTGCTGTTGCTTTGAGGAGCTTGTGTTTACTGTTGGTCACATGTTTGACAGCGATTGATCGTAGACGCAGCGAGAGGGATGACTCACTCCAAAATATCTCGTCTTCCTGAAGTCTCTTATTGTCCCCGTCGTACTGGGTGTGTGTTACAGTAGAAGGGAAACGTCAGGGACTTCTCAGGTGAAGACCTAAATATTTCAGCATTTTTTAATGTTTAATTCAATATTATAGACAAAGAAAGTAGATCCGCACTGCAGCACTTTGGAGCTCCGTATTTCTTATTGCTTTCAGTAGCACCACATGTGACGTTTCAGGCCCTAGAAGTTGTTAACGGTGCTAGTTCTGACTCCCGTGGTTGTAATGACAGGCTGATGTCGTTACAAGAGCGTTTTTCTCTAATCTTTTCACTCTAAACCTGTTTCATGCATTTAAACGTGTATGCTTGTCCTTGTGGTTGGACTTGCGGGTGAACGTGTGGAGGACAGTGGTTGAAAAGGGTGAGTCTCGAGTGTCATAGCGCCTCAGGAGACCTCCACATGCGAGCGCTGGGACTCACTAATCTTTCGGGCTAAATTGCGCAGTGGACACCAGTGGACCTGGCGCTTTCAGAAAACAAAGAGTTCTTCCATTTGTTTTAAGATACTTTTATTGCCAAATGAGTGCGGTGCAAGGTGTACTTCAGTGAACAGTGTGTAAAGTTGAGCAGGTGGTGGCTGATGGTTCTGCTGCTGCGGTGGAGGATTTTAAATGGCAGGAAAATTGTTTTAAATGAATGGTTTCAGAGCTCCACGTGTCTCAATGGGACCTTCCCTGCAAAATAACGGATAAATACATTTGTAGGCGGTGAAGATAATGGTGAAAATGGATTTATTTGCACAAAAACTACTTTAATTATTGTGTTAATGTTAATGTTTTAAAGCGGGTTAAATCCAGTGCAGAAAAAGGCCTTCAGAGACAGTTCAGAGACAGTGAAGTTTCCGCGATCGACTGCGTGTGCGTCGTCGGGACTCGAAAAAGTGAAACGTGTTGAAAACTGGTGACATCTGTGAGAGGAATCGCAGCCGATACAACTAAATTTAGCTCCAACAATCACCTCTGATTATCACTGGGAAGCTGCGAGCGTCGACAGAAGAGACGAGAAGAGAAGAGAAGAGGAGCGGAAGGCTTTTCCTCTGTAGTTTTGACTAGATTAGATTTATTTTGGGGGTAAAGATGATTTGATTATCTCTCAGGTGCAGAGAAGGTGCGTAACTATGTATTCACCAAAAATGTAGCAGAATATGTCAAAATGTATTGATTTACTGTATATTTATTGTTGTTTGTAGTGTAGTAAATGAAAAGTTAAACTTCACATTTCGCTAAAACACAATTACACAACTATTGTACTGTACGTTATTATTGTACTTCCTGGTTGGACGTGAGCACAAATATGACATAGGTAGAGGTAATTCCAACCAATTGGTAACCTGTAAAAAAGAGCCAACGGTTAAGATTTTAAACACAATAATACCATATTAGACCTTTATTTTGTCGATTGATGGTTCAAACAGTCAGAAAAGTGTGTCAGTTAAGTGTAAACTGTCTCTGTGTTTTCAATGGCACGTCGCACACTGATGACATCACAGAAGGGTTCAGCTCTACTTCCTGTCATTTTAAGTATTCAAAATGTTTTCACAAACTGCAACTTAATGGGAGTTCCACCAAACTAAGTCTATATATTTTATAAAAATGAAAATTATTCACCAAAGAAATGTAATACAATTATATGTTAACACTTAATAATAATTATATTATTCCTTCCTTAGTAAAACATGAAAATAAATAATATGTTCACTATTAATGATTCAGGCTTCACTTAGCTCTATTACTCTAAGACCACAGCACAATTCCAGATGTTAGTCTTAATTAAGTTGATAAATTATTCAGCCCGTCGGGTAAAACCAAACAACCCCGAAAATAGCGTTCTGACGAATCAGAAATAAAAAATACTTTTTTTCAGGACTCGCTGCCATTTTCAGCTTTAGTCGTCACATTCCTGAGTCAAGTCTTAAGGGCACGAGTCCAGGTAATTATTTATAATATATTTTATTTAAAAATATATATATATATTTTATACAGGCATCTGTCTGCACTTGTGTCTTTAATAAATATGACGTGAAATGATTTCACACCAATGATCGCGGGCCGGCCCTCCGCTACTTGCCTGGATTCGAATATGGCCCTCGGAGGAAAATAATTGCACACCCCTGGATTTGACTGTGACTCGAGTCCCCATCGCTGCAATGTTTGTGTCATGTCAACAAAAGTAGCAACTGTTCTGTTATTCTCTCCACATCATCCCACTAAATACACTTTTAAGTTTTTAAAAATCCCCTTGAACGGCCAGTAGGTGTAATTGTGGCAGCGCTTGGCAGACTTTCACGTGTTTTTTGTTGCTTTCCGTGTCTCCGCAGGAGTTCGAGCTGATGGTTTTGCCCAACGCCTTCATGATCCACATGCCCCACGCACCCAGCTTCGACATCTCCAAGTTCAGGTCCAGCCCCGGGTACAGGCACTGTCTCTCCACGCTGAAGGACGAGTTCCACCAAGACCTGTCCCGGAAGTACGGCTCGGCGGCGCTCAAGTACCTGACGGCTCACCGGAGCATCTAGGGCGGACGCCGGGGCCAAGCGCGGCCAAAACGCGGCCAAAACACGACAAAAACACGTCCTACATGAGCTAAAACGACTTCAGAATCTGCCGTTTTGAAGTCATTTTCTTTATATGTAGCCTTTAATATTTAGCTAAGTTAAAGGTACATAATTTAACTTTTTTATTCGTCTAAATTGTGATGTTATTGCTTTGTCTGTAACGTTCCGCAGTCGGGCAATAGACTGATCCATCTAGCGTTTTCTTTTGTTCTTAAACGAGTGGTTTTACTGCTAAAAAAACAAACTAAAACATACTTGCTCGTCTCCTTGGAGTTCGATAGGTTTAATGTGACACTGCGGAACATTCCGGGCAAATCTGAAGAAGAAGAAAACATTGCCACGGGAACGAGCCCAAAAGTTACATAGCGCCGCTTTAAGTCAAGACATTTCCCAAGGTTTTAACTTCTGTCATAAAATGATATCACAACTGAACTTAAGTCAAGACTTTTTAAAAACGCTGCCGTTTCAGTAACACATTTTATTCAGATTTGTTTTAGTTTATTTTTTAAATCAAAAGAACGTTGTACACTTTATAATGACTACACTTAATAAAACATCACCAAACACTTAATTCATAATAAATAAATCAAGAAGGATTCAGGTTTAGTAAATACTTAATAAAACCCATTTGAACCCATTTGTTCGTTATGAATTAAGTCTTGGTTGATGCTTTATTAAGGCTAATTCAAAGTGAAGTTATTACAAAAAAAGAATGCTATACTTTGGTTTAGGGACCACATTTTAGCCACAAACTCCGTCCGTTTATAACACATTATTTATTAATAAAGTTCTAGTGTGTGAAAAAGCATCTGCAGCTAATAATGCTAATGAGCACTGGGGATAATAGTGAATTAATGGCTGAACATTTATGGCCTTGGACAAAAAAGCATTAAAAGTGCTTTATAAATACTGACCGAGATTTAATTAAGCAAATAAAACCTTTTACCAGTAGTTTATCGGTAACATGTCGTCCCTAAACTTACCAAAGTTACACTCGGAGATAGTGAAACTAAATTCCTGAACAGAGGCAAAAGTTTCAGTGGAACATGATGTGATTTTACTGGAAATTAACCTCAGAATTTCACAAAGTACAAAAGCCTCAGACAAATGAGTGACGTCCAAGCGGCTTTAAATACATTTAACTTTGTGTTTTACATTATTTGCTCATTTAAAAGGAGATTATAACAGACTCTTTGAATTTTTAATGAAGGTAAATTCCAGAGTTTTAGCTTTAACTGGTCGAATATATATTACATATATATTACACACCTTAATTGTTTTCTTTTTTTGAAGCTTGACGACAAATTTAAGTCTAGATAATAGTATTTTTTCCTATCCTTTATATTAGAAAAGCTAAATAACTGACATTCCTTACCCTGGAACCTCTTTCTTAAGTCTAAAAATCATGAGCATTTAGCTCTGATACCAGTTTATTCCTGAAAATGTTTTATGTTCTACTTCATTTTGCCTCCAGTCGCCTTCGTCTTTCCCTACTTTTGAGCCGTTAATGTCTTTTTAGCTCATGTGGACGTTAAGGTTTTGCCGTGAACGAGCCGCGTAAAGACCTGGGACCGGAATGAGCCCGGTGGCGCGCGGGACACATGCAGACTCCAGGCCTGCAGGGGGCGCTGACCTGCGGGACTCTAGCTTTATGGAGGGTTTTTCTCGACAATCAGGGCTGCTTCCCGGCCTCTCCTGGACACAACAGAGGGATGCGAGCCTTATCCCCGGGGACGATATTTAACACGTTTCTTTTTCAATGTAAAACCAATGAAGAATGGACCGTTTTGTTCTTTTTGTTTTTGGTTGTGTCGTCGGGTGAAATGTTTGGGGTTTTTGGGTCGCGCTGGTGAAAGTGTGTTCGAACATGCGCTTAAAATACACCTGCTGTTTACATTTGCACTACAGAGACAACGAGGCGCGGCCCGGTCCAACACGGTCCGGCACGGTTTGGATCTTTGAGAGTCGGCGTCGCACAAGCTCCTGCACATGTACGTGTTTTATCGTGTTTCGTTTTGTCTGGAGAAATCTTTGAGCTAAATGACATTGCTTCTGTAAAACACACAGAGATAATCATTTGTTTTGTGTTTAGAGAGCATTTTTAAGTCTTTTAGTTCAAGAAAATGCCCCAAAACGCTGAAATATTTAGAAATAATAATGATATAAAAGGAACGAGAAAAACCTGGAAGCTACTGAAACTACAGGGGGTGCTATTGAGGTTAAAATGTTCAAATACCTGTGAAAGCCCATAATTTAACTGATTTATAAGTGACTTTTACTTGAGCAGTAAACTTGAGTACTTTTACTGTCAAATCGAATCCCATCAAGCTTAATATCTAAGTTTTTAAACTACTTTTACCTGATGACGGCGCTCTCTGTGCTCAGGTCTGTGAGGTTTTTGTCCTGAGACATTCAGATGCAAATGGAACACATAATTGGTCCGACTGAAAAGACTAGACAAAAATGGTTGTAATTTGAGCAGAATCGCCGCGTGGATCGAAGTGGACACAGTGTTTCAGACTTTACATCGTTAGCAGTCATTTTCTGTCTAGCCACTGTCTTTATGAAAAATGCACAAAAATAATTACAGGTTTTAAACATTTGGACCGATTAAAAGTACACTCCAGTTTGTTCCTTTTTAAACAAATGGCATTTTCTGGTTGTTATTTTGCACTTTTTTCCTTTTGTTTGTTTCCTGTTCAACAAATTTTAGATTTACGTTCCAAAAATGTACAATTTTGACACATAAAATGCCAAATTTGTACATGAAATCATATCTCTGAATGTAATATTTTTTTTCTCATTTAAGAATCTGTGAGCTGCTGTTCTTGTTTGTTAGTGTGAATTATAATGGTGAAACGTCAAACCGTGCTGAACCAAACTGGACCGCACCACTTTATCAATCCCCTCCTCGTTTGTGTGGACCGGGCCGCTCGACCAAACTCTCTGTGGGCCGCTTCACTTACACGCGTTTTATCTCTGTTTTCTGTCGCGTCACTGGACTGTGGCGTCACTGGACTGTGGCGTCACTGGACTGTGGCGTCACTGGACTGTGGCGTCACTGGACTGTCTCGTCACTGGACTGTCTCGTCACTGGACTGTCGCGTCACTGGACTGTGGCGTCACTGGACTGTCTCGTCACTGGACTGTCTCGTCACTGGACTGTCTCGTCACTGGACTGTCTCGTCACTGGACTGTGGCGTCACTGGACTGTCTCGTCACTGGACTGTGGCGTCACTGGACTGTCTCGTCACTGGACTGTCTCGTCACTGGACTGTGGCGTCACTGGACTGTCTCGTCACTGGACTGTCGCGTCACTGGACTGTCTCGTCACTGGACTGTGGCGTCACTGGACTGTCGCGTCACTGGACTGTCTCGTCACTGGACTGTGGCGTCACTGGACTGTCTCGTCACTGGACTGTGGCGTCACTGGACTGTCTCGTCACTGGACTGTCTCGTCACTGGACTGTGGCGTCACTGGACTGTCTCGTCACTGGACTGTCTCGTCACTGGACTGTCTCGTCACTGGACTGTGGCGTCACTGGACTGTCTCGTCACTGGACTGTCTCGTCACTGGACTGTGGCGTCACTGGACTGTCTCGTCACTGGACTGTGGCGTCACTGGACTGTCTCGTCACTGGACTGTGGCGTCACTGGACTGTCTCGTCACTGGACTGTCTCGTCACTGGACTGTGGCGTCACTGGACTGTCTCGTCACTGGACTGTCTCGTCACTGGACTGTGGCGTCACTGGACTGTCTCGTCACTGGACTGTGGCGTCACTGGACTGTCTCGTCACTGGACTGTCTCGTCACTGGACTGTCTCGTCACTGGACTGTGGCGTCACTGGACTGTGGCGTCACTGGACTGTCTCGTCACTGGACTGTGGCGTCACTGTGAGTGTTTTCATCAGGAAAAACGCACCTGATGACAGAATATTCATCTGGATTCGAGCTGTTCAGAGTTCGATTATCAATGAGAAGGTTAAAGTGCCCTTGACAGGTTTTTAAGATTGTCTAATTTTGACTTTGTTTGGTGTGTTTGTACATATAAATCATAGTTTTACATCAATCGAGCAGATATTTGTGGAGAAAAATGGAAAAATCTATGGAAACTGACTGGAAGTGACATCACACCAGGGACACTCGCTGTTGTCAAAGTTTATGCAGGATTTACACAAAAGAAACTACTGTTTTGACCCTCAAAACATTAAGTCAACAAATTAAAAGGTGCTCTTGTATATTATTTTTGTCAAAAATTAAAGTGACATTAGATGAGTTTTGGCCCAGTGTTTGATGACGTCACTAGGGAATTATCCAGCAATCACCAACAGGAAGTGAAATTGTAAACCCTAAAAAATGAGCTATTCTGGGATAAAAATAATTCATTATTTTTATCCCAGAATAGCTATATATATATATATATATATATATATATATATATATATATATATATATATATATATATATAATGTAAGTGTATAATTTTAAGCACAATTTAAAATACATTTGTTTTAACTGCGTTTATTCCAAAACCTGTCAGAGGCACTTTAACAAGGAGTTAATAACAAGAATAACACAAGAACAACACAGGACAATATGACAAAAAATTTTACAATTATTATTATGATTAAAAACACACAAAATGGCTTTCAGTATCATTTCCTGAAATTAAATAAGACAGATTTTTTTTTAGTCAGGGCTGCAACAATTCTTCAAAATAATTGTGAAAAATATCATATTTTGTCATATTTTGATATTCATTACTGTTCTCTGGAGTAAACAAACGAAAACGGCTTTTAACTGCAAAGACAGTGGCATTATCAAATCAAAATGTCAAAAAACAGCAAACTATTTTGGATTTTTATGACTAATACATTTCATTTATAAATATTCTCCATCTAAAAGCCTTCAGACACATATTTATACCTTTATTTGGTTGATAATGTTTTTAAAAATGACTTGGTTACAGCCCTTTTATTGCCAGTTCAACCTGTAAGACTAATATTCAATGAAAATCAATAGATATTTAATAGATTATTATTACTCCGAGATCTCCTGAGCTGCTTCTGAACATCTTCGAGGTGTTTCACGTCTCCGTCGCTCTGAAACCTCTTTTCACTTCCAATTGGAAAATAATCGTGACACATTTTATGCAAACGTCAGTCATTCTAGACGATTCCTTGCGATTTAGTTTGTTATTTTAATCAAAGCAATATATCTATAGATTTGATTGCAGGTGGTTAGTCGTATCACTGATTACCACAAACGTTTAACGAGAAAATAATCAACACCGGATTCTGAAATGTGAATTATGTCATTGTTCATTTATGTTTGGCAAACTATGTATTTCACTGGTGCAAAAACTACTGCTACAGACCAAATATAGTCTTTAATCTTGTGCGTTTACGTTTGTTTTGTTAATCTTTTATTTCAATCCTTTGTTTCAACTTTTTTGTTTGAGTTTTTGAAGTTTTATTAACCTCCAAATAACAGGAGTGTTGTTATTTGTCCCCAAAAAAAGAGAAATGGCTGAAAATATGTCCAAAATATTCACCACAGATGGTCAGTAGAAATGTTACAGTGTGAAACTTCAGAGCGACGATCATTGTGAGGAGAAACATCACAATTTGTATGATTATTCATGATTATTGACACCAAATTTTGTAAAGAAATACAGTTTAAATGCCTGATTGGAGGCGAAATTGAAGTGGAACATAATGTGATTTCAACTGAGAAATTTGAGCCTGGTTTTAAGACGTTCACAGTTTAATTGAAATACATTACTTACTTTACCACAAACAATATTTTTTGTAGTTTTTATGCAAGAATGTATTCATTTTTTCCCATTTTTTGTAACAGAAAATTCAAAACTGTTGCTTTTTTTATTTTCTGTAAAGATGTAAATGAATTGGCATTTAGATCTGATGTAAGTTAACGATGGGAAATGTATCGCTTCAGTTTTCCTCCAGTCGAACGTTCTCATGACATTTTAAAGATCTAAAATCACCATTCCAGTTTGAACTTTCTGGCTGAAAACGTGCAGTTAATGTGACGTAAACAGACAGATAAAAAGCACTTTACATTTAGATTTATCATTTTGGAGTTTAGATTGAATCAAAAGGACTTATTATTTTCTTATTTCTTGATTATATTGTGAGCTGAATGATCACGATTATCGATAAACGGAATAATCTTGATGTCCTGAACTGTCTGTCATGGGATTTAAAAAATGTAATCAATAATCCACTTCAATGTCTCCAAATGGACTTCATTTTCCCGTGTGTTTGTGTCGTCATTCCTCACGCAGAAACTCCATGAGCTGCTGCTGGTTCTGAGCCTGGACTGAGGTCACGGTCCAGACTCAGATCCCGGTCCAGACCCAGGTCTCGGTCCAGACCCAGATCCCGGTCCAGACCAGGCCTTGTGTTGGTTGTGGTAATGCAGTGCCTTTGTGTGAGCGTCACAGTGGATATTGATTGTATTGTTGTGGGCGGGACTAATGTTGTGGGCGGGGCCTGGGGCATATTTATTATTGTTGACTCAGATCAATCATATTTTTCTATGTAAGTGCTTTAAATAAACCTGCCTTTTGTAAACCTGAGTCTGGTCATTGGATTTGTCCCACAGCCTCTGGCCCTTCTCTTGTTCTCCTCTGGTCCGTCTCTTGTTCTCCTCTGGCCCTTCTCTTGTTCTCCTCTGGTCCGTCTCTTGTTCTCCGCTGGCCCTTCTCTTGTTCTCCTCTGGCCCTCCTCTGGTCCGTCTCTTGTTCTCCTCTGGTCCGTCTCTTGTTCTCCTCTGGTCCGTCTCTTGTTCTCCTCTGGCCCTTCTCTTGTTCTCCTCTGGTCCATCTCTTGTTCTCCTCTGGTCCTTCTCTTGTTCTCCTCTGGCCCTCCTGTTGTTCTCCTCTGGCCCTCCTCTGGCCCTTCTCTGGCCCGCTTCTGGCCCTCCTCTTGTCTCCTCTGGTCCTTGTCTGGCCCCCTTCTTGTCTGGTCATCCTCTTGTCTCCTCTGGTCCTTGTCTGGCCCCCTCTGGTCTTCCTCTTGTCTGGCCCCCTCTGGTCTCTTGTCTCTGGCGGTTCTCCTGGAGGTCCGATTCTCTTCTCTCCAAATCCTCTTCCAGAATTCTTCATGTGTAAAATGAGTCTGTTCTGTTTTGTTCTGTTTAATTAATTCATGTTGTAGAAGGACGAGGGAGTCCCAGAGCTCAGACCGGTTTAAATGCAAAGCACCTCCAACTTTATAATGCAGGAATATTTAGGAAAACAGGGACTCTGCTCTGGGCAAAAACAATTTACTGAGTGAATGAGCAGACTAAAAAGGATTATTACTAAAACAATAAATTAATGTAAAAATATTTCGATTGTAAAAATGCTTAAGAGTGTAAAATCACCAAGAACTTTGGTGTTTTGTCCAGATTATTGTTTGTTCAATAAAGTTCTTGGTCCATAAGTTTGGGTTTGATCTCAAATATTGTCTCGCTGGACCCATAACTATGTTGTGTTTTCCAAGAATGATTCAGTATCATGATAATTATAAAACAATCTAAGTAATACTACCGCCATCGTCAAAGTTTTCCAATTGTAGCCAGATCCTAAATCGTTGAACGACCCAGCAATGGAAACATTTTGTACTAGTTGTGGTATTGGAGTCTCCTCTGGGGTTCGAACCCGCAAACCTCTAAATTATGCACTTGGCACCTATAGTTATATTGGTACTATTTATAACTATTGAAAGAATTTGAGGGATTCAACAGTATCTCAAAACTACTATTCTGCTTTAGCACCAAATAAATAATTATTACGAGGCCTATTTATCTGCCTGTAAATACACATAGATGTCTGCCTGTAAGTTAAATAATATACACAAAATACATATGTTTCCTCAATATTACACATGGCCCCTTTAAATGAGGCTGAAAAACAGTAGTTGAAAGCTTGAAGTTATTTGCAGGACAGTTTGTTTGAAGGTATTTTTGGCAGGAGTTTTTACTGAACCAGAACCTAAACAATAATGTTTTTGATTGATATACTGTATATCCAAGCATTTCTGTCTGTAAAGAAGGAGAAAATATAAATGTAGGTTTACTCAAAAGCACAATAAATAGCTCCAGGTTTGTTTGTTTCTTTCTTTTATTAAAACACATCAGAACAGGCACAGAAATGGTTTAATCTGACAATTAATCCCAAACTGTGTTAAATGAACCTCATGTTGATGCTGAGCCTGACGTCGTGCATCATGTTTCAGATTTCCCTTTTTCCCCTAGTTATTTGACACATTTCTCATGTTCGTGTTTGGGTAAAGTCTTTTGATTCAGAGAGATTTTTGTAAAAGTAAAACACGACAGCTCCATTCTCAAAACTGGTTATTTGTTTTGCTGCTGTTGCATCTAACACACATTTCTTTTACAAATTCAATACTTTCAAAACAACACCAGAGAGAGAGAACATGTCAACAAACTGTTTGCCTTAATCTGTTATTGGGAAAAACTAAATGCAACAGGAAAAGAGGATCTTTTTACCTGCATAAAATACTGAATACTTTCAACACTGAAGATATAAAAAGCAATGTTTTATCTAAATAGTGAAGATTTGAAGAGTTGGAGTTGCTTCGCTCCCACTGTTGGAAACAATTCTACAGGGCACTAATTGTGTTATAATTGAGTCAAAACTACTCAGAATAATGTATTATAGTTTGTTTTTGTAGTGTGGAAAGCTGTGGATATGTATAATATGTATATACAGTGGTGTGAAAAAGGGTTTGCCCCTTTCCTGATTCCTTTGTCTCACTTAAATCATCAAGCAAATTTAAATATCACGGTAGTCAAAGACAACACAAGGAAACACAAAATGTACTTTTTAAATGAATATCTGTATTATTAAGGGAAAACAAACTCTAAACCTACATGGCCCTGTGTGGAAAAAGTAATTGCCCCTAAACCTGATAACTGGTTGGGCCCCCCTTAGCAACAACAACTGCGATCAGGTGTTTGTGATAACTTACAGTGAGTCTGTTACAGCTGTGGAGGAGTTTTGGTCATTCATCTTTGCAGAATTGTTGTGATTCAGCCACATTGGAGGGTTTGAGCATGAATCGTCTTTTTAAGGTCCTGTCACAGCATCTCAACAGGATTCAGGTCAGGACTTTGTCTAGGCCTCTCTAAAGTCTGCGTTTGTTTTTCTTCAGTCATTCAGAGATGGACATTCTGCTGTTTTGATATTTGTTCTGCTGCAGAACCCAAGTTTTTCTTCAGCTTCAGGTCATGATTTTTTGGTAGACAGCTGAATTCATAGTTTCATTTATCACAGCAAGTCTTCCAGGTCCTGAAGCTGCAAAACAGCCACAGAACATCACACTACCATCACCATATTTTACTGTTGGTATGATGTTCTATGGTTCATATGGACGCTATCCCTTTGGTTTCCTCCCAAACCTCAATGCTGCCCTGTGATTGGTCCAGTCTCTGCACCGCTGGTGGCTTGGGCTAAATCACAAAATCTCAACTTGATAAGATGGTCTATCTGATAGACTACAATTTGTGAAGGTGAGAATTCATCTGATAACCTTTCTTAACCTTTAAGATTAGGCGTCTTATCATTAATTAACAGATTGTAAATGAATGACAGCAGTATATGTACGTTGTGAGGACTTTTGACCAGTTCAATGTTTATTTGATATTGTTAATTGCTACAGCTACGATGCATTTCACTAGCAGGGACCACGCCACAATTAAGTACGAAAGAATATTTATTGCGGCGATGGGGAGAGACGATGGAGATCGGCGATGGAGATCGGCGATGGAGATCGGCGATGGAGATCGACGATGGAGATGGACAGTGAAGCGACGATCGAGCCACGATCGAGCGACGATGTAGCGACGATGCAGCGACGATCGAGCACGAGAGTTGGCTGGGTAGAGACTCAGGATGGGGGCTCCGTGTCAGGTGATCAGCCCAGCCGATTCAGAACCCCCCCTCCGTAGATGGTGATGTGATATGGTGAAGATGGTAGAGACATGGGGTGGGAGGGTGGGGTCGAGAGAGCTGAGACGACAAGATATGCTGTGAATAGGCCTTATAAATAGGGCTTCTGGGTAATTAGAGGTGTGGTTAGAGAGTGGGGCGTGTTTACTAGTGGAGTATAGGTTGAGGCGTGGTCCCGCTCCTGAACCTCAGTTAGCGATTACATCTCCAACTCCATATATTTCCTTACACTAAAACCTACGGATAGCTATGAACAAGGCTTGTCCCAGGACAGGACACAAGCCCCTTACCTCCCAAACAATAATGCAGTGTTTATGTCTCATTCAGACTCCTGCTCTGATGATTTCATCCTATAAAACCTGCCACACTTCTCTATACGCACTAAACCCTATTACCCAGCGGAGGGTTTGTTGTTGGGCACACTCAGCACTTCCCCAGCAGCCCGCAGTGAAGACAAAAGCCCTGTTTGTTTGGGCAGTCGAGAAGGAGGAGACAGAGATGAAGCGTCTCGGGAGAGGGAAGTATCCTCTGTGTGCTGACAACACTCTCCACTCAGATTAACTGAGAGGCAGGAGAAGCCGCCCTGCCTCCTGGAGGAAAAAAATGCTCCACGGGCCATTACTCTGAGCGCAGACGGCGGGGGAAGGGACAGACTATCTGTAGCTCTGACTCACGTTTCCGTCAGGTATTGGCCCCATCGTCATGGCAGCTCAAGGCAGCGAGAGATGAGGTGATGACGATACTAAACGTGTCAGATAGGGACTAAAGGCAGAGTAAATGCCCACACAGAACCAAACAATCTTTAAAGCAAGGAAGAAATGAAGCCCTCCAATATGTTTTACTCTGCAACATGGGTTTTGAGCCCAGATTTTTCAGTGTGCAGCATGCAACATGCATGCTGCAAGTTGCATGCTGCGTGTTGCATGTTGCGTGTTTCGTGTCGCGTCTTGCGTGTCACATGTTGCGTGTTGCATGTTCTCCCTGTGTTCCCCCATCAACCTCAACATGTACAATATATCTCAGTCCCACCCACTTAGAAGCCTGTGGTGGTTCCGAAAGTACATTTACAATTCGTTTTTGCCATGGACTTTTTGAAAAATATATATAATATGTATGTATGTGTATATGTATATGTATGTATATATATAATATGATATTAAAAATATTAAAATAATATTGTATATTACGTCATAAGCGCTGGTACAGCTAGCAGCCCGGTGTAAACGCTCCTCTTTTTTTTCACACTCATTGTGCTTTATCTGCTATATTTTGTAAATATTTTTTTTCTATTTTACTGTACGATAGGAACACGCTCTGGAATAGTTTTTAATTCAACTAGGCCGAGGCCGGCTACAAGAGGAGGATGGAGGAGCAGCTGCAGCAGAAGAACATTCAGGGAGTGTGGAGAAGCCTGAAATCTCGGGCCTCAAAATCCCCCTGCCCAGACAGAGGGGGATCTACAGTGGGTGAATGATTTAAATGCTCACTTCTTGAGATCACCCGCCCCTCCCCCTGCACAGCTGCATGCTCCCTCTTCCACAGCTGGACAATGCCCTGCATCTGTTCCTCTTCGCTTCTCTGCCCCGGACCATAGGCTCCCCACTTCGCCTGGACTCACCCATCCCCCCAGCACACGGTCCCCCTGCCAACCACTGACTGTCACAGCAGCACAGGTGAGGAGTGAGCTGAAGAGGATTAAAGTGAGGAAGGCAGCAGGACCTGACGGCATCAGCCCCAGGCTCCTTAAGTCCTGCACATATGAACTGTGTGGAGTTATGGAGCATGTCTTCAACATGAGCCTGAAGCTGAGGGTGGTACCACAGGTCTGGAAGACCTCCTGTCTGGTACCTGTGCCTAAGACACCGCGCCCCAAAGACTTCAACAGCTTCAGGCCAGTGGCTCTCACGTCCCACCTGATGAAGACA
Source organism: Eucyclogobius newberryi (assembly GCF_026437365.1). NCBI lineage: Eukaryota > Metazoa > Chordata > Actinopteri > Gobiiformes > Gobiidae > Eucyclogobius > Eucyclogobius newberryi. The sequence continues at coordinate 35,322,591 of NW_027316167.1, forward strand.
CTGGAGCGGCTAGTCCTGGACCACCTCCGCTCCACCGTGAGCTCAGCCATGGACCCGCTGCAGTTTGCATACCAGCCTGGCATCGGAGTGGAGGACTCCGTCATCTCCCTGCTGCACCGCTCTCTCTCTCCCCTGGAAAAGCCTGGCAGCTCTGTGAGGATCCTGTTCTTCGATCTTTCCAGCGCCTTCAACACCATCCAGCCGCTGCTCCTGAGGGACAAGCTGGAGACGGCTGGTGTGGAGTATGACCTGGCAGAGTGGATCCTGGACTACCTCACAGACCGACCCCAGTTTGTGAGAGCACGGGACTGTGTGTCTGACACTCGGACCTGCAGTGTGGGGGCGCCCCAGGGCACTGTCCTCGCGCCCTTTCTCTTCACCCTTTACACTGCAGACTTCAGACATGACACGGACAGCTGTGTCCTGCAGAAGTTCTCTGATGACTCTGACATCATCGGACTCATCACGGACGACGATGATGTGGAGTACAGAGGACTGGCGCAGGACTTTGTGGACTGGTGTCAGCGGAACCACCTCCTCATCAACGCGGGGAAGACCAAGGAGATGGTGGTGGATTTCCGCAGACGCCACTCCACTGCCCCCTCACCAGTGAACATCCAGGGACGGGACATTGAGAGAGTGGACTCATGCAAGTACCTGGGTGTTCATCTGAACCACAAACTGGACTGGACTCATAACACAGACGCACTGTACAGGAAGAGCCAGAGTCGGCTCTACCTCCTGAGGAGACTCAGGTCTTTAGGAGTGACAGGGCCACTCCTGAAGACCTTCTACGACTCTGTGGTGGCATCAGCCCTCCTGTACGGTGTGGCCTGCTGGAGCAGCAGCATCACAGAGAGGGAGAGGAAGAGGCTGGACAGAGTCATCAAGAGGTCCAGCTCCGTCCTGGGCTGTGCTCTGGACTCGGTGCAGGAGGTGGGGGACAGAAGGGTCCTGGCTAAAGTCACATCTATGCTGGTCCATGAGTGCCACCCCCTGCAGGACACTCTGTCCGCTCTGGAGAACAGCTTCAACTGGTGCTGGTTTTAGAGCGTTTTCATACATTTACTTTACTTTTGGGTCCGTCCTGTTCACATTCATGGCTCCTCCCACAACCTAAACGCTGCATCATGAGTTTTTTTTTTTAATTAATTTGGATATATATGAAATATATTGCTGATATTTTACTTTTTCTGTACATGTATTTCATTTTGAGATCAGTTCAAGTTGGGTTGGAGCAAAGATAATTAAAGGCGTAATGGACGATTTTTTGGCACCAAATCTGAGTCTTATTTCCTCGTGGCGTGGACTGCCAATTAGTCCTGCCACGTATCAATCATAAAACGCACCTACCGCTCACCTGCAGCCTCGTCGGCTCGTCCCCATGAGAGCAGCACGTTTCCCTGTGTCTAAGCGCATGGATCTATCATAATATAGTTCCCTCAGTGTACAGGACAAAATTAAGACAGAGAAAGTCAGTTCAAGCTGACTCAGAAGAGACGGAAATCTACAGGAGACAAGAGTGCTAATAAACAAACGCACATTGCTTTTTTGTGCGTCCGCACGGGTGGAGTGCACATGAGCACTCACGCCTGAGTTCTCAAATTGGCGAAAAATAGTCCAGTTTAATTTATTTGAGACAGTGGACAATATGCTTAAAACCTTATTAGGAGAGATGCTTTGTACCAGGTGAACGGCAGGAGAACGGGGGGAGGAGTACACAGGGAGAACATTCAAACTCCATACAGAAAGGCCCCATAGGGGATTGATCTCAGGACCTCTTTAGAGAATATTCTGAAACAGTAGGGCATCTGTCTGCGGCGCCATCTTGGTTGAAGAGATGTTTCAATTAATTTAATACAAAAATCACTGGTATTGGTTCGATATGGTGATTCTTGCCATAGTATTACTAGCTCTTATCTGGCTCTGATTCTCCAATGTGTCGCTCGTCATTCCCTGCTGCAGTCCAAGCGCCACAGCCATGATATTGCCCCGAAACAATCATTTGTCTTTAGTTTGAGCCTGCCCAGATTGATGTCCCGTAAACGCAGCTTATATCAGCCGTCTACATTCAAGACCTGTTTACAAATGACCCTGTGCTTTTCCATCATCACAGCCCAATGTTCGACGGGGAGATCTTTCCTCAACATCCTCCCATGGTCCTCGTATCCATCATGCTCTGTCTGTCCGGCCACGTCCAAGTCTCCTCTTTGACAAATCCTTTCAGCAGCACATCATTAGTTTGTCTGCGCTGTTTCATTCTTTCCTGGTCCCATCGATTTGGGAGCGTCAGATGACATGAGATGAAGACAGATGCAGACCTTTAAAAGAGCCTGAAAGATTACAACAAACAGGAACAGGATGCTGTATCATCAACACACAACTTTAAATAATCATGAATATACTTCTACCCAGAGAGACAAAAAAAGTGATGAAAGTATGACATAGATTTTTGCTGTAACTTATGGATTGCTTCTTAGTTGCGATACAAAGAGTAAAATGTACACTCTAAACCAGGACTGAACTAGTGTGACAAAAAACAAAATGAAAACTAAAACATAGTGTCAAAACCAGGTCTGAACTTTACTGAACCAGGTTAAAAGAACTTAGTAGACTTGGACCTGGGCTAGAACAAGACAAAACACAAACTGCATAAGACACAAAACTAGGGCCGAGGCGATATGAGAAAATAAAGATACATTTTTTGTCTCATATTGATCAAGCTTGATTTTCAATTTGGTTTAATTTAGCCTTTTAGGAATGATTTAATGTACATAAACTATACAGAAAATGTTATCTGCGCCGTTTCTTCCTCCAAAGCCCGACTCTGCTCAAAACCACATGTTTTTACTTACAAAGGATCGACTGGAGCCCCTCGAATCAAAAACCCTTCCAAATAATGGACGATGGCAATTCACATGATTCACACGGCTGTCGATTTTTCGATTAATTGCCCAGCCCTTCACAAAACCATGTACCTTCAATAGACCAAGCATTACATTAACACTTTTACTTATATTTTCAAACCTCGCTGCCCACGATCACAGCTTCCCCTTGTTCCTCTGGTCCTCTGGTCCTCTGGTCCTCTGGTCCTCTGTTGCTGTGATGACTCAGGTGATGAAGTGGCGATGTTGAACTGTTTTCATAGGCTGCAGTGATGTGTGCAAACAGAGGATGTGTCACATGACCTCAGGCGCTGCACACACTCGCCACACAACAACAAGAGCAACGTTTAACAATTCTTAATTACAATGCGTGGCAGTGGTTTTCTGAGGTTCTCTAATGAATTTAACAAAACAAACATTTGATTACCAGCATAATGTCATTTTTTATGAAGCTCTGGTGTTACTCTTGTGTGGTCAAATGGTTTTCAGTCACCAAAACAGCCCTGGTTTTTCCATAGTTTGTGATGTTTTGGAGGCTAATGCTAACTCTGCTAACAGTAAAGGTGGTTCCCTGCAGAGAGATGAACACAGAATGCGTCTGGTGAACTGGTGACTTCAAAAACACAGAGGAGTTTAATGGTTTCATACCACCAGATGTTTAGGTGTTTAAGCTCCAAGCAGGAAGAGTTGGGTTCACGCTCCTGGACCGTGCTTCAGGCCCGTGTTCTGGTTTATCAATCCACAAATTCCAAATGGATATCATGCATGAAGTTACCGTTTTGCCAGCAGACTTTTTAAAGATGTATAAGTCAGTCTTGGAACTACTTTGTTGCTTCTGGGTTTTGTTGTTGGACACATATCACGCAAAATTTAGTTTTTTGAGCTTTTAACCCTGTTCGAACATTGTCATCACAGACACAGCTGGAGTACATTCAGCGTCATTTACAGTACATTTACGAGCCTCAAAAACACTCTATTCTGAATCTCCTCGATGACTCACGTTTTCTCCATCTGAGACGTGGCTCTAGGAATCTTCTGCTCTTTTTAGCTCCAGAAATCTTCCCCAGATTCATTTTGAGCCTTTCTGCTGTAAAATCTCGTGATTAAACCAGGATTAGCAAATAGTGTTGATTTGTATATTTGTAATTCCCTCTGCAGCCAGTAGATGTAGCCAAAGTGCTGTTACTCTGGAGTCTCCCAAGGCTGTGGAAAAGTTATTTGGGTTTTATTTTTGTTCTAAAACATGAAATGCAAAAGTAAAAGGTATTCAAGAGCATCGTTAAAGGCCGATTACAATACAAATAATGCATTATATTTGTCCTTTAAGGTCAGATACTTGTCTGGATTATTAGCTCTGGTTCGATGGTCAGCAGGAGGGACACTGGTATGAGCTGATTGGTAATTTCATGCATCATAAGTTGTTGATATTTTTGTGATTTTGTGAACATGAATGTTACGCTGCTCTGTGGATCATAGTCAGAAGTTACATAATGCCCTTCCCTTCCCTGAACCCTCTTGTCCTTTGATAGATGAGGACCGCAGATGGTGGCGCAGTGTTCAAGGGCACTCCATACTAGAGAGCTGTAGGCGATGGTTTAGCCTTAAGGGGCTTCCACACCGCCGCGGCCAAAGCGTCTAGTTTACATTCAAAGTCTATGGTAAACACGCGTCGAACAAGTAGTGCGTTATCCGCGGCGTGATTTCTTCGTTTTTGCGGCGCGATTGGTGCGTTTTTTTACGCTCTCGACGCTTTGAGCGCGTGTATGAGGCGGCCGAGGCGACGAAAGCGGCCGGCGCGACGTGTTCAGATATGTTCAGGTCTCTGCTGCAGAAGCATAGCAGCCGCCGCAGCCAATCAGAGCTGACGCTCCAGTGACGTACGTACGTAAGTATTTCCCCTCGCATTTCCGGTATTCCCCGTGGAATTCCCCAAGAAGCGCCACTTTTTCCTTGCTCGTCAACAATGGCAGACGAAAGACTGATTGTGGCTATTTGTGGGAGAAAGGAGCTGTACGACGTATTCACGGTGGAATACAGAGACAGAAATAAGCCCGGCGCCTCCGTGTGAGGGTTTTGAAAACCAAAAACGTGAAAACAACGCTCTCGATATCCGCCATTTTACACAATGAAAGGCCACACCAACAACAACTCCACTGCTCATGCGATAACACCTCTACTGCGCATGTGCTCAGAGAGCTCGAGCGCGCAGTACGCGCGCCTGTGTACAGTGGCCGAGGCGTCGAGAGCGCGCTTCCACTGCGTAAACCTTTCAAATGTACACGCGCTCAAATTCTGCGTCGGACGCGTTTAGGCGTCTGCGGTGTGTACGGGGGGCAGTGCTTCAGATTCACTCAATCCAGGGCGCGGTTTGTAGTCTGCGTTTAACTTGTGTCTCCCTCCATAAGGTTTCAAATCTTGTCTTGTTCTTGAACGATGTGAGCCAGGGTCTTAATCAGGACTACCTTGCTGGAGGGTAGTTTAAATTTGCTGTTTTGATGTGGAAACAACACAAGAACGTGACTAAAAGATGAGTCATGTTTGCATAATATAAGACCTGTATATGTTTAATAATCCACAAAGGCAGGGACCAATCGTTAGCGTTAAATCTTCTAACCTTTTCCATCCTGCTCAGCTGTCTCTGCTCGTCACCGATGAGGACATTTGTTTGGCACCTCGGCACTCGCAGCTTTGTTTTTTCTATTTCTTATGGGTCAGTGCACATTCATTAACATGTGTTCATCAGTGCAGCGTGTGAAGTGCCTGAGTCACATGACCTTCAGGCGGGAACATCATTAGTTTGTTGAATAATTCGAGATGACATGACGGGCGCTGCAGAGGCTTCACGGGCAGAAGTTGACGCTTTAGGACTGGCATTAGAGCTGAGGATGGTTTAGCTTGACTTTGTACAGTAATTGTGACACACTCTAACTCTGGATCTGCGTAAAACATTTTGATATTCACAAGACATGTTCATGCAATTCACACACTTGAATCCCATATGAATTTTTTCTTCTTCTTGCAGGCTACAAACCAGGGAAAAGGTGTATGCCGTCACCCATTATACTTAAATGAGATAACTATATGTTCAGCTGTTGTTAAGTGTTTAAAGGCACATTATGACCACCCAACTGTCACTAAATGTAGCATACAAGCTACAGGACAAATAAAATAAAGGACGTTACTGGCTCTGAGCTTGAGCTTGAGAACGAGCCTCCCTCTCCTCTCCACCTCCTCCTCTGTACTGTTTCTTATCCCCAAATGCCTGGCTGAACATTTGACTGTAATAATATTCGCTTGTTCACCCCTGTGCTTGACTTGTGATGACCTCCACCATGAAATACAAGGAATCTGACTTTTTCCACAAGAAACTCTACAACATTTCTCCACTGTGTTTCTTGCACCTTTTTTCCGCATAACAAACTTTTATGATTTCTACAGCTTTCATGCCTTCCCTGTTTTCTTGCCTCACAGTCTTTAAGCTCCGCCACAGTTCGCAGACTTCTCCTGGATCTAAAACAAGCACAATCATGCTCTCCTCCACGCCTTCCACACCTTAATGTGCCCACACCTCTGGCATTTATAGCAGAGGCAGTGGCACAAACACCATCACATTATAACACATATAACCCACAGACACAAACTGTGGAAGCACCTAATCCTTGAACTCAATCATTATAGACAAACTGTCCTCTTTTTCTCCCGACTTCCGTTTTCAACCTCTTCATCTCAATCACCACCGACTCACTGCTCAGCTCTCTCTTTCCTTTTGCTTTTCCTCGAAACTTGACAGCACTCCACTGACTTTCTTATACTTTCCTCCTCCTCCTCACTCAAGATACCTTGGCTGAGCTGGGCCAGTTTATGCCCGATCCGTGCTTCAGCAGCTGCTTCATCAGAGCCTCAGGGTTTCAATAAAGAAAGTTTATGTCCAGCATCAAGCAATACGAGAACCTAAAGTTACCCAGTTTGCTTTGGTTTGGTTTTGTCAACTCAGTAATTACGCTTCTCCAAAACTCTGAGTAAGTTCAGCCGGATTTTAGCAGCCAACTGGAGTTTGCATGTTCTCCCTGTGTCCTGTGGGCTTTCTTTGCTCCGGCATAGTCCTAAATATAACAGCCTATTTCCATTTGCGCAACATCGCCAAAATCAGAAGAATCCTGCCTAAAAGTGATGCCGAAAAACTTATCCATGCATTTGTAACGACTAGATTAGACTACTGTAACTCCCTGCTTGCAGCGTGTCCTAAAAGCTCCATAAAAAGCTTTCAACTGGTTCAAAATGCAGCAGCAAGATTACTAACAGGAACAAAAAGAAGAGAGCACATTACGCCAGTGCTGAAGTCTCTTCACTGGCTCCCCGTCGAGTCCAGAATCAAATTCAAAATTCTACTCTTGACCTACAAAGCCATAAATGACATGGCCCCATCCTACCTCAAAGATGCTATAGAACCATATCATCCAAACAGAGCTCTTCGCTCTCAGAATGCTGGCCTTCTGGTGGTGCCAAGAGTCTCTAAAAGTACTGTAGGAGTTAGAGCGTTTAGCTACCAAGCTCCTGTGTTATGGAATCAGCTCCCGACCCATGTTAAATATGCTGACACAGTCTCTTCATTTAAGTCCAGGCTTAAAACGTTCCTCTTCGAAATCGCTTATGGTCAGAGTAGTTAGGAACAGAAAGATAAACCCACAGCTTCAGCTACGCTGCCCTAGGAGTAACTATGCTGGGGGAAGTATGACAGCTTGAGCACTATCCTCTTCTTCTTCTGACTACTTATGCTATCAAACAATATTTATTTTTTGATTCCACTTGCAAACTGTTCACCGCCTTCTTTTCTTTCTCTCACTCCTGAGGACCTGTGGACCCAGATGCCCCTCCCCTGGTGAAGTGGTCCCTGCCCTGTGTGGACGGTCCCTCATCTGCCTGAAGAGTGGCTCCAGTTCGCCTCAGTCGGTCCCTCATCTGCCTGAAGAGTGGGTCCAGCTCGCCTCCGACGGTCCCTCATCTGCCTGAAGAGTGGGTCCAGCTCGACTCAGACGGTCCCTCTTCTGCCTGAAGAGTGGGTCCAGCTCGACTCAGACGGTCCCTCTTCTGCCTGAAGAGTGGCTCCAGCTCGACTCAGACGGTCCCTCATCTGCCTGAAGAGTGGGTCCAGCTCGACTCAGACGGTCCCTCTTCTGCCTGAAGAGTGGGTCCAGCTCCAGTCTCCTCGTGTCCGTCTGTCCGTCTGTGAGAGTCGGATCTCTCCTTCACTGGAACTCCTCCAGGTTTCTACGCTTTTTTCCCAAAGAGGTTTTTTTTGTAGTTTTTCCTGGCCGAGAAGGAGAGTCTAAGGACAGAGGACCCTGGGACATCGTCCCTCGCCACCACAGACATTGTCTGACTTCATCGCCACCACAGACATTGTTGATTCATTTCTCCCTGTGGCCCTCAGAGGCAACTGTTGTTGTGATTTTGGGCCTTACAAAAATAAATTGATTTGATTTGATTTGATTTAAATCTTGCTTAAACCTGTATAAGCTATTTGTCCAGCTACGTACTTCTGACCAAGCTCCTGACTCATGAGAGGTGTAATGTCCTCAAGCATCACATGCACCTTGTCTGCCTGACCAGCCAGTCCCTTCATTCTGTTAGCACACACAAGGGTCTGGGATTGGACTATAAAGGGTGTCAAACTAGGAACGATCCAACCACCATTGCAGCATGTCTCTCCCCTTATTATCCTCACAACGTTCAGAACAAAATACATACCTTTTTTAACCTCAGATTGACACTTTACTTTCTGTTTACATCTGCTCCGTTTCTCAAACCTCTGTATTACTTTTCTCCTTTTTCACAGTTTATTTAGACAATCCAAGCAATTTAGAAAAACACAGAGTAGTGATTCCAAGTATCGAGATGTGGCTAAAGTAAACAGGAAACAACTTCCAGTTTTTCCTCAGCTGTTGCCTCATTTATTTCACTTCTCTGCAAAGCCTCTGTGCGTGTTTAAACCTCTCTTCATGTCATGCATTGTGAAATTGGTTGATTAAATTATGCACTAGAAATATCATATTTTGGGTCTAGCCACAAGTGTTGTACGTCAATGAACAGGAAACAGCTGTTACGACAGCTGATACTGTTATAATAATAATATGATAATGTTCTGCTAAGAATGTTACTATGGTCTACAATTTATGCTGGGAAATATGGCAGTTTATCACCAGATCAAGCCAGCTTTTGGGTGAGAAAGTAGTCTTATTTTCACCCGAGTCTGCTTTTTTTCCTATCCAATCATCTGGCTGTGATGTGGACCTCCTCCTTTGGACAGTACTGATCCGCTCCAAAGTCAACCAATGGAAACATGGATGTAGTGCACCTTTAAAGGACAAATATTCTGCATTTTTTGTATTCTTCTCAGCCTTTAAACATGCTATTGAGAATCTTTAGTTTGGAATTTCATCTTTTAGAACAAAGAAACAAATCTCTGCTGTTTCCCACAGTACTAACAACATTTTGGTGCCATCTACTGGCTGCAAAAGGAATTGTAATTACGATGCATCAGGCTGGCCTGTCATTTCCTGGTCTTAGCTCACATATGTCCTGATTGTGATTAGACGGGAAAAACTCACAGTCTGAGTCTGGGGATTATTTCTGTAGTCAGATAATAATTGCCATTAAAACAAACCAGTGCAATATAACAAACACATAAAATGAAGGCTGGTTTAGCTGTTCTGAACATCTGCAGAAGATTCTCATCACACGTCACAGATGGAGAAAACATCAGTTATCGAGGAGTTTCAGAACAGGGTGTTTTTGAGGCCTGGAGGGACAGTACTTTCTAACCAGGATTCATCAAACTATGAATGAAGCTAAATGTACTCCAGCTCTGTTTAGGATACAGCCTATAGAATCCCTCTCTCTCTCGGAGTTTGTGGTCGTATCTGTGTGAAGTGAAAGAGGTGATGTATTGGTGCGCCTCGTCCTTGTGCCTGTTCCTTCGTCATTTGGCTCAAAGACGCCGCTGGCCTGAATTTAAATGAGTTAATCAATTTGGAGCTGCTGCAGTTTGTGTGTCAGGGTGTCGCACGAGAGAGAGATAAGAGAGAGGACGGAGGAGGAAAAGAGGAAGCAAGAGGAAGGAAAGGAAGATAAAGAAAGCGGAGAAGAGAGAGGGAGAAAAGGGAGAGTTTGAGGAGAGGAAAAGGAGCGATGGAGAGAGAGAGAGAGCGCAAGGTAAATAAAGTACAGATAAAGCAAGGCAGGTGCAGCAGCAGGGGACAGTTTGCTCTGGAACAACAAGTCGATTTCCTAAAACAGAGAAAATGAGCGACACATTTAATTTAATCCAAACAGAATCTGAGGGGAACGGAACAGGCGCAAAACTCCTGCGTCCTGTACGTGTAAAAAAACACTGAGGTAAAGGAACTTCCACCTGTCACTCAAGTCAAGCATAAAGCAAAACGCAGCAGTTTAACTTTACAGCGTCACGAGGGCTGTGTACTAATTGTCCTTCTTGCTGTGTCCCATGTTTGGATCTCAGTGTGTTGGTCAGTCCGTTGGCTCCGGACGCTCTGCTCATCTTTGGCAGCGCTGATGGTTTATGGCGATCCTAAGGCTCTGAACACACTGCACGCCACAGTGTTTGCATTTTTGGTTGCGTTTGTGTCGGGTGTTATAATCTGTGCGGCAAAAAAAAATAGACAAATGAAGCCCGCGTATATTCAGTCTGGAAGACCTAACTCCACCCATCTACGTCAAGGCCACCGTGGAATGACCCCTCTCCCCACCGCCATCATCGCACTCAAGCGGGCGCCCGCCTGTCCGTCTGTGAGAGTCAGATCCCTCACTTCACCATGGACTCTCCCAGGTTTATGCGCTTATCCCAAAGAGGTTATGAAAGTTTTTCCCGGCCAAGAAGTACTGTGAAAGGTCAGGGGGCGTCTGTACCATGGCCCTCGCACCTGCTCCTCATCCCCAATCAATGCTCTGTCACTCCTCCCCGCTCCCAATCAGCGCCCAGGCGGTCGCATTTAAGCCCGCAGGCAGATGGCTCGGCCGCTCAAACCGTGCTGCGACCCACCACCTCCCCAGCTCCTCCTCTGCATTCCCCTCATCCTCTACCTTCTCTTCACATCTACCACCACCAGTCTCCAGGCTCCGGGGGGAGACATCTAATACAAATAGATCATGGAGTGCCCATGATTGCAACATCTTCCGCCGGGGTCTGAGTGCCAAATAACTCACGAATAAAGCTTGCTAAACAGTCCATTCTCGTGGTCTCTTTGTCTCTCCAGGGTGAATTTAACCTAATACTGATGTCATGCTGACGCCACAAACACGAAGAGTGAAAGATCCAAACTCGGTCACACTTTCTTGAAGTTGAGCAGAAGCCAAATCAGGGCCTAAATCGGGCAGAAAATCCTGTAGTGTGTAGGCTTTAGTGAGGCATATTAGTTGATTGTGCTGATTGTATCGTAGAGTAATCTATACAGTAAATCTATACAGTATTTTGTCCATGTTTTAATGGCGATCATTGTTGTTTCGTTTGTTGTCGTCTTTCAAAATTCAGAACGTTAATTCTGGGCTGTTTGAGGCTCCTGGTGCAGGCCTGGTTCTTCTCTTTGTGATTGTCCTCATGCAGCAGATCGTCAGGGTGACCGAATGTCTCTGGCTCTGTCCACACTAGAGATACGCCTCAATTAAAGGTCCTGAAAGGTCCTATTATGCTAAATTTACTTTTGACTAAAACCTCCTCATTAACATTTAGGGCTGTTTTACCTCTGTCTGTAAAAATTCCCTCTACCTCCTATAATTCAACCCTCAGGTATTTCTAGTCCCATGTGAAGGATCATTTCGAGAGGCTGTTTCAGTGTGAATGGATTTGAAGTGGGAGAATAAGAAATATGATCATGTGGAGGACATTCTGATCGCAACAACGTGGTGAAGAATGACGGCAGCACAGACACAAAATGGTCAAAACAAACCTAAAATAGAAGAAACGCTATGAATGCAAAGAATTAAAGAACGGATGTGTGTTTATCAGTCTGCAATTTTGAGGATATTTCAATTTTACAGACGCCCTCAGTTGAAACTAAAGGGTTCCGTTGTCTGCAGGACTTTCGTTACACCTGAAAACATCTTTAAAATGCGAAAAGATGTCCAAGAACAGAAAGTATAGCTAAATAAAGCATAATGTAATTTAAAATTTCCCCCACCTCATCAGAGACACTTCAGTCCCAGAGCAGATGGAGCGTTCTGATTGGGCGATCACTGTCCTCCATCAGGGAGCGACATCAGGCTAAAAATATAACGTCTAATCAGCGTAAAGCGTCCTGATGTCCACTCGAGCAGCGTTTAAAATATCGAGGAGGTTAAAGACCGATTGGACCTGCGACACGAGGACATGTGCGGCTGAAAAGGTTTGAAATGATGAAGGTTTTTCCATCGCCGCTGCTGTGACCTTCCATAGCCACAGTCCAGTGGATAATGACCCATTCAGTTCCAGGGCCAAAGTGAAGGAAAGCGACCTTTTCACGACCGAGACTTGAATGACAAGATCTGCCTGCCTGCTCGACTCGGGGAAACAACAGAAATGTGTAAAACTTCTATACTTCAAAGTCAGTAATGAAAATCTCATATTTGTTGCCTTATTGACACATAATGAAATGTTTTGAGCTTTTAACCATGATTGTTCCCTAACCACACCCTTTGAGCCTCAGAGGACACTCGCTGAGATTTGTGACAAAGGTAGAAATCTGGAGGTTTTTAAGTCCATAAATCATCACAAAATCACCTTCATTACAACTGTGTGTTTACATTAGCATGTCGGGGCAAGCTAGCTTTTGTTTAGTTCCCCATGACAATTCCCTCTGCTGCAAGTAGATGGAGCGCTAACACAAATCCTGACGATGGAACGCCTGAGTGAGAGAAAGTCGTGTCGTTTTCAGTACAAACATTATTTTAAATTCGAATTCTTGAAAAAGTCAAGTTTCTGAGTGTGAGACGTGGCCAAAGCTAGAGTAAACAAGAACCATTTTTGCCTCATTTGTTTGACTTCTCTACAAAGCCTCTATGCCACGATTTAAGCTCTATTTATGTAATGCTTTGGGTTTGGATAATGTTAGATGCATTATGACCTGGAAATATCATATTTTGGGTCTTGCTGTGCGTCGATATACAGGAAACGGCTGATGCTAATGTGCTTTGCTAGCTTTGTTTTGCTAAGTATGTGGGCTCAACATGTAGGATAGCATCAGTGGAAATACAGTGGTTGATTACAAGATCAGGTCAGCGTTTAGTGAGAAATTATAATTGTTTACATTTAAATCTGTTTTTAGTCTGAGTCTCTTTTCTCTCCTGTCCAATCATCTGGCGTTAAAGCGTTCCAGGAGCATCCAAAACCACTCCCTGCTCTCTGGACCCTTTATTTGGTGTATTTATACCTGTCAAACATATAAATTATAGTAATAATATAATTTACGCCAATCTGATAAGTATTTGTGGAAAAAGTAGAAAAAATCTGTGAAGTGTGAAGGAATCACACTCATTCCATCCATTCCAGCTTTATGTATAACTTACACAAAGAAACAACCTTTTTGACTTTATTTGTAAAATAAAAATGATTTGCGACATTACATGAGTTGGTGCTGGGTAATTTCCTACTGTGATGTTAACTATTACAATTATAACAATTACATGTAAAATGAGCTATTCCGGAATAACGTTTTTACCCTTTTAACAAACATCTTAACAAATCAATTAATTTAAATTAAATGTATTTCTGTAACGCCCAAAAACAGAAGTTGCCTCGAGGGGCGATAGTGAAAAAACAGATTAAACAATGTTCATTGGGACTTGGTAATGACCCAGCATCCCGTGTCCTTAGAAAAATGTCCCAAGCTCCCCTGTCCTTAGACCCTCCTTCTCGGACAGGAAAAACTACCAAACCTCTTTGGGAAAAAGTAGAAACCTGGAGGAGTTCCACAGTGAAGGAGGGATCTGACTCCCTCAGACAGACAGGCGGACGCGGCAGTGGAGCTTGGCCCACTCAGAAGCAGATGAAGAACCTGAGAGATGAAGAACCTGAGAGTCTTCTGACCTGTAGGGGGCACTTTAAGGCCGGTTCACTTATGGTCGTGGAGACACTTTCGTCCTGTCCTGAACCGCTTCAAAGTGAACCGATAGAAATGTGTTTTTGTGCCCTATGTGTAAAACTTCATACTCTACATACGTGAATATTTTTGCTGTATTCATGCTAATTTAAAACCAGCATCGGAGACTGACATGATGCTCAATTGACTTCCACCATGTTTTGCTAATGACCCAAATGTAAAATAATGATCTGCGTGTGTTACAGTTATCACAGATGATTTTGCTCTGGAGTGTTGTTTCCGTTCTTCTGCTGTGTCTCTGAACAGAAGCTTCTCCAGCTGTCAGCGTCCCACAACTATCTGAGATTTAGAATTAAACCAAACGCAACATCACTTATGTTTTTGTCCAGCCGTTTTGGGACTTGCACATAAAGGGCTGAAACCAATAATTATCCTAGTATGATTGTGATAAAATGTGAATATATGAGTATATTTCTGTGATGTATTTTATCTGCATAATAGTGATATTGTATCTGCATCATTAGTCTAAGAGAAGAACGGGTGTGTGACAAACTGCATTTGTGAAGGGGTCGTAAAGATGGGCCAAAGGATGTTTACCCTAGGGGGGGTGACAGCCCAGAGGAGTTTGGGTAATGTTTACCCAAGGCTTGATCTCTACGGAAAAATACCAGCTGTAAAACAAGTGCCTTTATGTGAAGCTGACCAATGAGAAATGTGACCCCCCTATTCCAGAATATCTAATAAAACCAACCAGCATGGGAAAAAACGGGGTGAGACGCAGGAGGATCACGCAGGCTGCTTACAACAGCTTGCGTGATCAGTCCCGGCGTTTTCTCCCAAGCTTGCCATACAAATGTCTGATATTTCTGAGTCGTTTCATATTCTAAGTTGAATTGTGTTCTCGATATGTTACGGAATAGCATCGGTGTATGTCTCCTCCCAAGGACATTTTCTGGTCCTATCGAGCCGGACGACCAGCTGCCCTCCGCGGAGATTGACGGGTGAATCGGTGAAAGTCTGTGCACAGCTGAAAGAAGTCCACTTTTCCCGTGGCCGCCCATCGCACCTCATTCTCCGTGAGGAGAGCGCGTCGTTTCGAAGCAGCAGGAGAACACAGGCGACAAAGAAGGTCAGATAAAACTTTGTTTGTGAAAAAGAGTTAGCCATAAACGTTTTATGCATTAGTTTGATATTTACTGGAAAAATATTATAGGCTTTTATGCCCAGTTAGGTATTACTGAGGAAATGCCCAGTTTGATATTACTGAGGAAATATTGTAAGCTTATGGACAAGATAAGTTTCTCACATAAAGGAGTTAAATTGCTCACTACGAGTTAAGTTTCTCACCAAAAGCAAGTAATGAGGCCTTATGTACGAGTTGTTACTGACATAAAGATGAGTGAATGTAAACGCTGTGCACGAGCCAAGTTAGTAAGAGAAAAGTGTGAATGTGTGAATGAGGATTAATAAGTGATTAACTAACAAGTGTGAATCACAATTAATCATACAAGGGTCACAAGGCGTTATTCTGAGAGTTCTAAAATTTGCAGTCATGGGTGAATCTTTAAACACCTAGCATTATCTCCGGTGGAAAATCAATAAGAAATTCTACTAGAAGCTTGCGATATGACGTGACTGTAAAGCAAGTAGCATTTCTCTCAGACGACCGAGACCACATAATGCCAAAATTATCACCCCAAACTGTAAAAAGACAAAGGAAAAGTCATAAGAGGATTTTGGAGGGAGACTTCCAGCGTGCTCAGATGACGTGGCAGAGAGGGGGAGATAAGGGGGGTCAACAAGGCAGGAGAATGGGGAGAAAGCACTCAGAGGACACTCTGAACGTGAATGAATTAGGAACTAAACCCAGATGGTTTTTAAATTTTAGTGTTTGAACACATTTTAACGATTTTGTTTGATTGACAACAATCAATTATAAAGATTGTGTTAAACTTGATAAGAGATGAAGATGAATTCAGATTTTTATAGATGGCCAATTTTTTGGGGAATGTGATCACAGACAGGACTCTTCCTGTTCCCGACATAGAAGACAAAAGTCATGTTTTTTGAGTGCACAGAACAAACCGACGTTTTGTTTTGTTTTATTTTTGGACTTGACGAAAATGATCTTTTTGGACTTAATGCATGACTAGATGAAAGTACAGGACGAAAAGACAGAAGTGTTTTTAAATTTAGGATCAAATACAGGCACAGGCCTGGAGTGTGATAATATGGGTAAATGAGTGACTACTGATGTTTTTGGACATAGGAGTAGGACGGGCAGTAAGTAAAGTGAGAGTAAAAGTTCTATTAGTAACTTATTTATTTGAATTATCATGAGGAAACCTCGTATTGCATGTAGACGTAAGTGAGGGAATAAGTTAAAGAGTGACGTCCAATGTCCTCCTTGGAAAGACATGACTGGGTCATTAACTAAGGCAATTGACGCAGAAGTGGGGGGACATGGGACATACATGTGTTTATTAACTAACAGGGTGACAACAGGACACCAAGTAATAAAAGATAGTCAGAGATAAGGCGCTATTGACTGGCAAAGAATCTGGAGGACTCAGGATGGAGCAGATGTTGTTATCTTTACGGATCACAGGGACACCAACAGCAACACCTCAGGGGGGGTTGACTGATGAGTAATAGGAAAAGTTAACATTAACAGGGAAAGAATTTGACATTCTAAAGGAATTACCTGAAGGATTGTGGAGATTCAATCAAGAATTGAATAGATTTAAATTAGACAATATTATCTAAATTTAGACGCTATAGAAGTTATGAAAACCAGTGATAACAGGGCTTAAACATTATAGGACTCAGGACCGAGGCAAAAGATGGTTAGACTACAAGAAAGAGAGAAATGTCTGGACAACACAGCGGCAGAGCCATAACATCGCAGACGCAGGACTTCGTTTGTATGAGTTTTGTCCAGAGTCTACGGTAGAGTACGATACTTTGCTACAATGGATGAGGAGACAGATTCTACAGTGCACTGTAAAGAATTTCCCTGTTAAAAAACAGTTAAGAGCTGGCAGTATAGTTGCCATTATTTAACCGTTGATTTAACAGGGCATTACTGTCGCAAATTTAACAGCTTATTACTGTTCATGAAATAACATTAGGTCATTGTGATTTCATTGATTTAACTTTAATTTGCCGTTAAATCTAATTTCAAAAACAGTATAATAATGTTCTTTTTTTTAAATATATATTCAAAAATATGTGAATGTTACAAAGAAACAAAAATGTTTCATTATTTTTGATTGTTTTATTAAACAAATCAATATAATTGGCTGTGAATAATAACAAAATAAAATAGTAACATAAAAACATCGCAGCAGCAGGATTTTATAAAATAAAGTGCTATCAAGGAGGTGCTCCGCACATCAGATTCTGTGCCAGGTGCGTAGGAAAAAAGGCGTACGTGACGCTAAATGTAATAGGAAAAGGATTCCTTCAATAGGAAAGGGATTCCTTCAATAGGAAAAGGATTCCTTTTCCTATTGAAGGAAAGGGTCACGTACGCCTTTTTTCCTTCGCACCTGGCACAGAATCTGATGTGTGGGATTCCTTTTCCTATTATAAAATAAAGTGCAAATTCTATACTGCATGTCATTTTTCACACCTTCATAAAGATACAGCCAACTTACAGCCAACTTACAGCCAACTTACAGCCAACTTACAGCCAACTTACAGCCAACTTACAGCCAACTTACAGGCAACTTACAGCCAACTTACAGCCAACTTACAGGCAACTTACAGCCAACTTACAGCCAACTTACAGCCAACTTACAGCCAACGCTGATGCAGAGGAACAAAGTCACCTGAGAAGAGGAACATTCTCTAGTGTCACATTAGGTTCTTTGGGATTGAAGCATTAAATGAAATCCCATTCAAAGTCCATGAGCTTCCTCAATAGTGTGGAGACACGTGGGTTTACGGTGGATGTCTTTTTCACCGTCACTTTCCCGGTTTTTTTGGAGACGACCTCTCCCCTTGTGATCTTGGTGCCCCTTTCAGGGTTTATCCCTATGAAACGCCTGGAAAATAGAAGAGGCATAAAGTCAGGAAATCTATTACTTAGAGAACATAACTTCTATTCATTTTTATAATAATTACTGTTCTAACCTTTGAATGAACTCCAAAGTGCAGGCTGCCTCGTCCGGGTACTCCAGGTTAAAATTATAATAGGTGGAAAATACAGCTGCAAGTCCTGTCCCGAAGGTTGGCTGGATCCCATCAGAGACGATGCTGCCCTCAAGGCTCACTTTCCAGTGCCTGATGCAGTTGCCACCAGTGTCACCTGAAACTACAATGGTTTTAGTGTAAAATATAAAGTATAAATATAATATAGTCAGTATTTATTCTGCTGTCAAATGACAATATATAAATCCTTCAAAATACAGTTCAAGAAGATGGAGAACTATGATAACATGAATAAAACTTCAGGTGACATACCACAGAGAATGAGACGAGGCGTGGCAGGAAGGGAAAGGGTTCCCTCTATGTCAGCAGACGTCATGTGTTCCTTTCACAAACAAACATAACTTATTTGGTTATATTGTTCATTTTACATTTGTATTCTATGTGTTTTAAAGGCAAACTGGGAAATGCAAGCATTGTGTATGGACCTGGGCTCAGACCTGGGCTCAGACCTGGGCTCAGACCTGGGCTCAGACCTGGGCTCCAAAAATTGAATGCCTGATGTCCTACTTTACACTGCAACCCCATGGCTGTGCTGTAGGCTACTTACTTGTGCTAGCAGGACTAAGCCGTTGAGTTGTTCTCCAAAGTGTGCCATCAGGAGCTGCAACACCACAAAGGGGACCTCCACATCTGCGGTCAACTTGAGAACTTCTTTAACTTGTTTGTTTGTTGGTTTTATTTTGAAGAACTCAATAATAGCCTTCCCACATTCCTCCATTGCCATCTCCAGTGTGCTCAACACAGATATGTCAGTTAGAAGTTCAAAATGACTGAACAGGCCTTTTCGGGTGAAAAGGTAGGGCCACTTTGTTTTAAGCTCAGCGATGTTTGGAGATGGAAGAGCATTAATGTGTAGCCGCTGTAAGGCGAAAGTCACGTTCATTGTTTCTTTGACATCAGCTCTCTCGCCTCCATTCATCCCTTCTCTTGCATATATTTCCAATAATTGTTTCCTTTTTGTCTCCTGTGTCTCTTCGGTTTCCTCTGGTGGTAGAGCAGGTTGAAAACGTGTACACCCATAAGTGTCTGTGGGTCCTCTTTTCTTTCCATTGCTGGAGCGATGCTGCCTGAAGCTGGTGGGTCGATTAATATTTTCGATTCTATTCTTGATCTGCAGTAGAAGAGAATCATATCCTCCTCCAACTATTTGGCCACTGCTCATCTGATCTGCAAATGTTTTTGGATATTGCCTCACGATGTTTCGACACACCACTGCACACTGGGCACGGGTAGGGTTCAGCTCATTTTTTCTCATTTTGTCTGCAATTATCCTCACCATTTGTCGGCGTCCTCCTGGTGACGCCCTTTTTTCCTCTACAATAGCAGATTGTATGTCTGCTGGCATGAGATTCCAGGGAACTTGGAAGGTTTCTGGCCATGTTTTCAGTATTTGGGAGGTGCCTGGACTTTCCTCCGATTCGCTAGAGAATGGGTGGCAGGATGAGGATGAGCTGCATGGACTTGGGATTGGTACAATGATGGTGTCATCAGCCAGGGCGCATGTCACATCTTCAAGATTCAGCGTTATGGATTCCGTCACTAAATTTGGACACATCACATAAATCAATAGGGATATGAAGAAAAAGCAATGATAAGATGTAAAAAAAAAATCTAATAATAATAATGATGAAAATAAAATAAGTTTAAGCAGTACCCATTTTGAAGGCCTCCATCAGTTTTCTTTGCTGAATAACAGGTAGAACATCTTTGATATCCTCTTGTTATAAATACTTCAGGTCATCAATGCAGTCGATACCAGAGCTAACAAGTCGCTCCATTATGTTTTCTTGGGTCTCCTCTGAACAGGTTGGTAGGGTCCTTTGGATGATACTTCGCAACTCATTTAAAGTTGACATTGTCTTTAAAAAGGAAGAAATGAATGGTGAGGAACAATAATTGGCATCTGACACCATGTGTACTGAGGTAAAGGGTAGTAATCAACTAGCTCTTGTTGACTAATGCATGACACATCTCCTGTTGGTTGAAAGGCATAAACTCCTATGTCAGGGATAAACTGTGTTTGACAGTTGTTGGTGATAAGGTAGACAGAAACATTATTTTGCAGAAGAACTAAAATAATTTGACCAAAAAGGAGGTCATCTGATGTATTTTTTATTGCCACAAGCATATTTTTCTTGTATTTTGTGCCTTTCACTGTTGCTTCGTGAGCAATTAAAGTATTCAGAGGGGTGAAATTATGGCTTGAGACAGATTCTTTGATTTTATCATTATAGTCATCCAGGAAAAAAAACAGCTGCTCTTTCCATTGACACAGATGGAGGGAAGAGGTCACCTGCCGTGAGCTATGCCTGGAGAAGCTGTTGCCTTTCAGCAAGAGTTGAGCAGAGATTTTTGAAATTGTGGAGTTTCCTGGCACATTGTTTGAAATAGCTGTGCTTGCTTTCGAATCGTAATGTCCATAAACGAATTAGTGGGCCAAAATGGATAATGAGCTCAGGATAATGAGTCACATAGTGATGTTTGGGCCGTAGCTTGTGGTCAGGGAAAGTTTTTTTCCAGAAAAACAAATATTCTTCATAAAGAACTTTCAAGTATGCAATCTGTCCAGTTGAAATAGCAGGTGCAAAAATAAGAGCAACTACTTCTCTCAGTTGTAACACTAGCTGCCAGACCTGATTTTCACTTGGAGCTATAATTTTGTCTCCAATCAGCAGTGGTAGAAGTCTTATCAAACACCAGTTTTGGACAGCATGTCCACTCAGTGTGTTGCTTCCAGGAGAAAGCAACTACTTCTCTCAGTTGTAACACTAGCTGCCAAACCTGATTTTCACTTGGAGCTATAATTTTGTCTCCAATCAGCAGTGGTAGAAGTCTTATCAAACACCAGTTTTGGACAGCATGTCCACTCAGTGTGTTGCTTCCAGGAGAGACTACACAGGGGGTGTCATTTGCGTCATTTCCTTTGTACTTAAATTGCTTAATCCTTCTGTTCAAGTCAAGGTAGGTAAATTGCTTGTCAACTGTCACCAGATGTTTGATGTACAAAGCCACATCAAATGCCACAATTCCCTCAAATAAGTTGTGGCCAATGCATGGAGGAAGTCCTGGCTTGCATACATGGTAGAAAGACAGCTTGTTAAAGATGGAGTCAAATTTTATGCCACCAGAATGAGCTAAGCCTGGTCCAATCTTTTGGATATGCTCCTTATATGACTGAACTGTGCGATCTGGAGCTCTGCTTAGGGGATCATCCTGAAATGTCTTTCTGTCGATTTCACAAAACCTACAGAAATGTCCACTGGTGCTGAAATTTTCCAAAAACCCTCCAATTCCATGGGACCCCAAATTGTCACCAGAAATAGCCAGGAGAAATCCTTTACACACTTGTCCATCAGACAATACAATACCATTGTTCTCAAGATCCATCAAGTCTTTGACCAAAGGTCCAAAAACAGCATTTTGAAATGCTTAAAATCCTTTTCTCTGCAGAGAAGCACAAGTTGCATTTGGTCAATAGTTGACCTGTTGTGAGGTTTTAGATTTCCTAGTGTAAAATAAACCGCCATTATTTTGTGCTTCTTTCTTCCTGACCCAAGGGGATTTACCACTTCAAATGCATCTTGATAAATAATTAAGCCTAAAGCAGGATTGTGGTGGATGATGTCTTCAGTAATATTTTTACCGTCCCAGACATCTTTCAATATTTCACTCATGTCATTTTCTCGGTCCTGTGTGTCATTGAACTGTTCATTTACAGATTTGCATTGAAAAAGAGCCTCGAGGGTTTGTCTTATAGGAGCAAAGCATCCGATACCAGCTTCATTTTCTCCCAAACATACAGGTACTGGTTCAACATATTTGAACATGTTTTTAAACAGAGTTTTTCTACGTTGATCTGTTTTCAGAGTGTTTGTATTGTGAAGGTGTAAAATATCCTCTTCTTTCAGATCATTAATAAGAGAAGTAATAACATCTTCAGTGATGCCAACTGAAAGCATTTTTTCCCTCTGTTTGAAAAATAACTGTGATTGGTTAATGTCATGAACTGACTGAAAATCCTCTATAATTGTTTGGATAGTTGATGCCGGGAGAAGTAGCTTGGCTTGTAGTTTAAGATAAAATAGTGCAAGATTTTTCAAAAACATGGTCTCATCAACACTTTCTGGGTCCACCTCCATATCTTCAGTAATGCTTCCTGTGGCATCAGAAATCTGCCCATGCACCAAACTACCCTGCTCATGAGAGGAACTGGGTTGTGCACTGTATGTGCTCTCAACGGAATCTTTCAGATGGCCTCTTCCACATTGTTTATGCTTTCTTGATAAATGAGAGGAAAATGATGATACTACTTCAAAAGTTTTATCACAGTTCTTGAAAGGACATGTAACAACTCTCCCTTCTGTGATGTGAACTCTGAGGTGAGCAATTGGCATACTTATAGCATCAAATCTTTCACTGCAAAAATTGACATGGCACCTCACATCAATTGGCAACATCTGAATGTTTGAACCAATCATAGATTCCCGATGATTTCTGTAGATGTGGACTTTTAAACCAGAATATTTTTGAAATGTCATTTTGCAGTCAGGCATGCAACAGTGCAACAACACATTAGGTAAATTGTTGTGAATTTTTGTGTGTCTTATAAACTCCATTGGCGTGCCGGACAGTTTGCCACAAATATCGCATGGAGATACCATTATTGTTGGTGGTCTTTCACAGATGAATCAAATAATAGTAAACTTACTATTTTTTGCAAAACAGGATCTGGGTCTGTAAAGTGAAGGAAGAAAACAATTAATTCCTTAACAAACAGTGGATAAATGAACAGTATATCAATGTATTTAAAAAAAAAAAATGTAACTTTAACATTCTTGTTTGAAATGCACATTTGGCTGTCACGTCTTAGGACAGCCAAATGGAAAAAATACTAAATTCAAAAACGACTTGTGTTTGTCAATTTGAAAGCCAACGCATACGTCAACACACTGAACCGCACTTAACGGAAACATACATTTTTGCCGTTTTAAACCGAACTTAAAACTAGTTTTACCTGCCCATTATAGATAAAAGCAAGTAGTGCGAGGTTGTGTGAGGAGAGGTAACGCAGTAGTTTTAGCAGACATGTTTATCGTGAGTTTCCCGGGCACATTGAAAAAAGAGGCGTTGCTTCCTCGGTCTCTCGCATCTCATCCTCACTTCAAAGTTAAAAGTGGCGCATCTGTTCTACTGTAGAGATCTGCTGTTTCTACCGGAGAAGTCCAAAAAGCCTCATTTGATTTCAGCCACAATGCATGGGTCCAAATTCAACAAGTAGCACGGTAGGTGCGGGCACGAGCGCGGGCTGCTGAGCAGGGGCGCCCCGGTACGTGAGGCGGCGCACACGCGTTCCGGGGTGCTTGACGCTGTTGGGGTGTTAATGGCAAACATTTTCTTGCCACTGTAGCTTATACAGTAGACTATATAATGACCAAATGGCTGCGGAGCAAAGCAACTGGGACAGTACTGCGCGCTGCAGGCGGAGACGGGTGCATTGGGTCTTGCTCGTGTGTGCGCGCGCCACAGTGAACGTAACCCCGGTTAAACCAATGGATCCATGGGCGATTCACGATTGAAAACGAGAAAATAAGCAAATTCTGTGGGAGAAAGTTTTCTCTCCTTACCTTCCCACGGCCGAGCCAAATGCAGCCAGATTATAGAAAGGAATAAATCCTTTCGCATCTGGCTTCTAGTAGTTTAAAACATAACAACGTAGTGCTATGTGCTACAAAAACTCACATAATATTGATTAATATTGAAATTTTACTTACCAATTACTCAGATGAACGCTGGCACATGGAGCTGGTGTCTTCGCATGCTAGGTAGCAGCCAAATTTCCCAGAATTCCAAAAATACAGTATTACCCCGTTTAGGACAGATTCTGACAATGAATTAACAGTATGGAATAGTTTGTTTGGATTACATTACAGTGCTGGTAAAAAACAAACCAAAGCTTGTATTTTAAACAAAACACATAGTAAAAAAAACTATTTATAACCGTATTTCAAAATAACAGTTTATTAATGCTGAAATATAGGTGTAAATTTACATAAATTTGTTACAGTGTGCGCAAAGTACTATACTCTGCTACGATAAACGAGAGCCAGAGGCTAAGGTGCGTAGAGTACCATACTTGGTGGAAAAAGAATCAACGAGTTATCATCATCACAGCGATGACGGTAATATGGGTGCTGAACACCTGTATTATACAATCGGGACAATCGGGACAATCGATCAACATACACAGAAAGGGAAAAATAAAGGGAAGAAAATAAGTGATCAACTTGAAAGGTTATGAAATGCATGATGTGTAATAATGTACAATGTATAATTGACATGACAGTAGCTGAAGAAACACAATGGCATATTATACAGCCACTGTTGTTTACACTAACCAAGAGTGCCTTTTTTATCTGCTACAACATAACTACATGTAATGTTAATGAGATTATGAATTGAGATGGGAAATGTACCAGTTCATATGTGTCATAGGTGTGACCGAAGCGAGCAGCGGAAGAAGGTCTCTTAAGGAACCAAGCGAGGACGTATGGTGATGTGGGGACACTTGTGGAACGTTGTGCCTATGTATCCCTTTTGTGGCCAGCCATGGTCATAACAAAGACCAGCATCACCCAAAACCATACCGCAGGGTCAAGGCGAGACGTTAGTGGACGATCTGGTTCCAGTAGCACCTGATACTACGTATTTGATTCTATTGGGGTGTCCAGAGGACCAGAGAGCAGCGGGTTTAAGGGCTTTCCGCTTGTACTTCTATATTTCCCATCACACCGCACAAAATTATAGACAAGATAAATTGTCTGTTTGTCAAATTACAGAGATTGACCAATCTGACTCAAAAGGACAGTAATGCTGTAGAAATGTTGTGGGCCGAGAGAAAAGAAGTGTGTTCAATGTTGAGGAATGTGCATAACCTTTTGAGTGTAAAAGTGTCATTTTAACAACAATATGAAAGACATGTTGAAAACTGAAAAGAGTAATGTGTTTGGCATATGAGACAGTAGACTAATGCTTTGATAAACAGGAGGGAAATGTGATAAAATGTGAATATATGAGTATATTTCTGTGATGTATTTTATCTGCATAATAGTGGTATTTTATCTGCATCATTAGTCTAAGAGAAGAACGGGTGTGTGACAAACTGCAGTTGTGAAGGGGTCGTAAAGATGGGCCCAGAGGAGTTTGGGTAATGTTTACCCAAGGCTTGATCTCTACGGAAAAATACCAGCTGTAAAACAAGTGCCTTGATGTGAAGCTGACCAATGAGAAATGTGACCCGCCTATTCCAGAATATCTAATAAAACCAACCAGCATGGGAAAAAACGAGGTGAGACGCAGGAGGATCACGCAGGCTGCTTACAACAGCTTGCGTGATCAGTCCCCGCGTTTTCTCCAAGCTTGCCATACAAATGTCTGATATTTCTGAGTCGTTTCATATTCTAAGTTGAATTGGGTTCTCGATGTGTTACGGAATAGCATCGGTGTACGTCTGATTCCATGACAATGATTTATTTTATTTTTGTTCTATTAGTCAAATTGTCAAAAGATCTCTATAATATCTATAATCTCTATAATGCGTGTGTATAATGCGTGTCTATAATGTGTATGTAATGCATTTCTATAATGCATCTCTATAATGCGTGTGTATAATGCGGGTCTATAATGTGCATGTAATGCGTGTCTATAATGTGCATGTAATGCGTGTCTATAATGTGCATGTAATGCATGTCTATAATGTGCATGTAATGCATGTCTATAATGTGCATGTAATGCATGTCTATAATGTGCATGTAATGCATGTCTATAATGTGTATGTAATGCATTTCTATAATGCATCTCTATAATGCGTGTGTATAATGCGGGTCTATAATGTGCATGTAATGCGTGTCTATAATGTGCATGTAATGCGTGTCTATAATGTGCATGTAATGCATGTCTATAATGTGCATGTAATGCATGTCTATAATGTGCATGTAATGCATGTCTATAATGTGCATGTAATGCATGTCTATAATGCGGGTCTATAATGTGGGTCTATAATGTGCATGTAATGCGGGTCTATAATGTGCATGTAATGCATGTCTATAATGTGCATGTAATGCATGTCTATAATGTGCATGTAATGCATGTCTATAATGTGCATGTAATGCATGTCTATAATGCATCTCTATAATGCGGGTCTATACAGTCCCACGCAGTCCATTCTGCTCCCGTCATCACTTCCAGAGGACAGAGCGCTCACGGCATTCCCCTCTGAGAGATGCTCTGATGGGGGCTGGACAGGGCAATAAGGAGCTGAGTAAATATGATGGATAGAGAGGCAGAGAGGGAGCGAAGAGGAGGAGAAGAGGGAGAGATGGGAGACGCACCAGGGCAAGGCTCTGTTATGAAGCCGGCTGAGTTGTTAATATCGTTGATCTGCAGAGAGGAGCGTCCGGGGCCCACGGGACGGAGACACGCAGGCCCTCCCACGCCCCGGACACTAACGACCGACCGGAGCAGACCGAGCCCCAAAAGTCCTCCATCAGCAGCTCAAGCGGAGGAGACGAGGAAACTGTCTGAGGCCAAAGTTTTCTGTCATCACCGGGTTTACTGTGTTTACATTAGTGCTGGATGAAGATGTGTCCCCATGACGATGTCCGGACGATGTCCTGACAATGTCCGGACGATGTTCAGACGATGTTCAGACGATGTCCGGACGATGTGATGTTCAGACAATGTCCAGAGAATGTCCAGACGATGTCCAGACGATGTTCAGACGATGTCCGGACGATGTGATGTTCAGACAATGTCCAGAGAATGTCCAGACGATGTCCAGACGATGTCCAGACGATGTTCAGATGATGTTCAGACGATGTCCGGACGATGTGATTTTCAGACAATGTCCAGAGAATGTCCAGACGATGTTCAGACGATGTTCAGACGATGTCCGGACGATGTGATGTTCAGACAATGTCCAGAGAATGTCCAGACGATGTCCAGACAATGTTCAGACGATGTTCAGACGATGTCCAGACGATGTTCAGACGATGTTCGGACGATGTGATGTTCAGACAATGTCCAGAGAATGTCCAGACGATGTTCAGACGATGTTCAGACGATGTCCAGACGATGTTCAGACGATGTCCGGACGATGTGATTTTCAGACAATGTTTGGTCAATCCAGTGGAAATGTGCTCAGAAATGTCTTTTTTTTTTGCAAACCAGAAACATCTGATGTGGGTAATCTGATTTCTGACCTATTGTTCACACTTTTTGCAGAAAAAGGCAAACTAATCTGGCAAAGACAGAAATAAAAGTATTTGGGAAACTGTGTACAGGAGCACTGATCAAAGTAATGCAAAGAGATGCAAATGTACATAAAACGTACCGTTTCATTAATTAATTTCATAATAAAAATACTATAACAATAAATGTGTTTGCCCTTCCCACTTTGCACTTCTTCAAAGCGTCAAACATTTTCTACATTCTGAAATACAAACGTAGGCACTTCTGTTTTGTTAAAAATAAGTGTTCTCCACTCAAAACTTTTTAAGGCCCATCTTTTTCTGTTGCTGTTCCAAAACTTTGGACTGAGCTCCCTGTGCGCCTCAAACTGAGTCATTTTCAAGTCTTCTTTAAAAACACACTTTTTAACATAAGTACTAATGTAGATTTTAGTATTTTAAAATTATTATTTTTTACTGTTAAAGTTGGCTTAGATTGTTCTGAAATCTGTTTGGCCGAGTGCAGTTTTTCTTTTGGCTTTTGCTGCATTGACCGTTGGATGTTGTTCTTGTTGTTCTGCTCTTCTGCTCGGATGTTAAAAGAAGCATCTTAAACTTTTTAAACCCCCCCAGACATAGAGAGAACATCCAAACTCCAGAGTCCAGCCTGCCCCTCGCTGCTTTTAGTTTTTGTTAAAAAAAAAAACAAGATTCACAAACTTGGAACTATCTTCAATGATAAAGTACAACATGGAACAGCAAATATAATAGACAACAAAACAAATAAAGAGATAAATCATGGCACACAAAACCCAAAAAAACTGTCTCATTTATTCCACAGTCGGTCAAATTTGTCAATTTTCAAATCCAGTCCGAATGTAATTGTTTCCATTTTACAAATATTACGTCAGTTTATTCATTGCCCTTTTCACTGCCGCCAGGAGGATGCTCCAGAGAAGCCGGATGTGTCCACAGCAGGAGTCCTGAGGCCCAAATACATCGTCCTGAAATCCAGTGGGATTGTGATGTTCTAATTTGTCTGTAAAGCTTTATTGATTCATTCTTATTTCAACACTTCACACTTTTTTTCTTGTTCCTCTTTCCGTTATCTCTTTCTCCTCTTCGTCTCTTTCCCCTCTCTCGTCCTCTGCCTCCCCCTTTCCCTCCCTCTTCACCCTCTCACCCTCTTCTCCTTGTCTCGTCTCTGCTCATCCCTTTATTTCCTCCCATTGAGAGGCACCTGGGGCTTTTTAATCAACGCTCTCCACTCTTGCCAATCCCCTCGTCCTCAAATACAGTGCCATTGTGCGGCGCCGCGCCTCGTTCGGGGCACTGGACGGAGATCGGGTCTAACATCTCCTGCCTATTGAGTTTCAGATTGGATTTACGGAGATACAGAGGGAAGTGGAGGCGGGGCGGAGTCGTGCGGGACAAAATGAACCGATGAGTCATGTAGTTTTCTGTGGAAACAACTGAGCCTTAAAAACGCTGCGCCGTCACGATGTTCAGGATTCCAGACCGGAGGCGACATGAATTCAACTGTGACACATTTTCAACGATTGACTAAGATCAGATTTATATGCTAGTGAAAGTTAATCATTTAAATGCAAAAAATAAGCAACAGTTTTGAATTTCCAGAGCAGAAAGGTCAGCCAGTTTGTAAAGAAATATTAAATTTTTGATACTTCACAAAAAAATGAATAAAATGGAAAAACTATTGTGGAGGCAACATTTCTAAAGGTTAAAAGGTAAAATGAGATCAAATCTAGTCCAAGTAAATATGTTTAAACCCAATCTGATCCCACTCTCGTGCTTTTACTGCGGCCAAACCACCAGGATTTTTCATATTTAGTGATATTCTGAGGTAAAAATCCAGTCAAATCACATTATGTTCCACTGAAACTTTTGCCATCATTCTGAAATGTGCTATATTTTTATTTACAACCTTTTAAAGCGCCTAGAGAGATCCCAGCATGCACCATAAACTCCACCGCCGCGCTGAATTTGCATAGAAACGCAATTCGGATGCAGTTAACCAATCTTTATTTTTTCTTTCAGACCTTGTGGATTATTTTTGCTCCAGGATTTACAAATGCTGGAGGTCAGAAGAAAGACAAAGCTCCAGATAGACAGAGAAGTGGATTTCTGTGACTGTAGTGAGTCAAGACTAACATTTACTAAATAAAATACAAATTTAATTTAATTTAATTAATTTGTTGAAATATTTAACCATCATCTCATAACGATTCAAATGTTTTATTAAGATTGGGTATTGGGGATTCTGTTCATTATAAACCGAGTAAAAAGACAAGTTTAAAGAAAAACGATCACAAATGCTCTTCAAAAAGTTTGACATAATTGACTGTTTAATAAAATCTCAATCTAAAGTGAAACCAGTGATTTGATTTGTCTATTTCAGTTAATGTGACATATAATAAAGTGTATTTCTCACAAACTTCTCCAGAGACACTTTTTGATGACATTGATTTAGCAGATTCAACGCTCAATCTACTCGATAAAACAAAAAACACTGGGACCAGGTGAGGCTCTTAATGTTTAATCTGATTATTTTTGAACATGTTTTGTTATTTACTGCTTCATTTATCGACAAAGATAAACTCCCAAAGCTAAATGTATGTCTTGTTGTTGTTCATTAACACAGTTTTATCCCTTCCTTAATGTCGTTTCACGTTGAGTCTCATGATGCACGAGCTCTACAGTTTTGACCTCGGTAATAAGGTGGTAATAATCTTTTTTTGTTCTATGGAGATGTTGTTCCGTTACCTGCAATGTTCCACAGTATGGCACTGAACATATCTATGTCATTACAGTTGGGTTGTATGGCTGGAAAATACATTTAAACCATGAACAATCATTCTCTTTGACTGGATTGGTGGTGAACTGCCTTGGGGTCCATCGCATTTGGCTCATAATGAAATGCTCTGTAAATCCTGTTTCACACGTCTTTGGGGAACATCGGAACCGAGAAAACCCATTCACTTTCTGAACAAGTGAAGTCTAAACTACCCGACAAGACTCAGGACTAAAACGGCACTAAACCTGAATAAACTCAGGTCTACACAAGGACTAAACCAGATTTTAGATCTTGACTGGGTTTCAAATAGGACTGAAAATGTAATGTCCAAATTAGGACTAAATCAGGACTAAATCGAGTCTAAACCAGGACAACAAGGCAATACCAGGTCTAAACCAGGGCTAAACGGGGTCCAAACTAAATCATGTCTAAACCAGTTCTGAAATGGGTCTTACCACATTATTTTTGCTCTGATCAGTAAATTCTCCTAAACCCAATTCTTGTTAGTTCTGCCTGTCCAGAAAAAGTAACTAAAACCCGCTGGGACTGTCATAAAACCGTTGAAATTTGTCCAAAATCCCATTGTTTGTGTTTGGAACAGTCGCATCAGTCATTTCCATCTCCACGGCGGCACATTGCCAGGATTCTTGTATTGCTGGATGTTGATAACACGTTTTGGCAGAGATAAGTGGTAGTTAAACGGCGCCGATCGGAGGGTTTGAATGCATCACTGTCAGGGCGCAGATGGATAGGCCATAAATACGGCCGTGTCAGAATCACTTTGCGGCGACATTGTTCTCGTCCGGGGCTGAGGTGGCGCTCTGGTGGCTCACATCTGCTTCAGTGTTGGTTTCACTCAGCTCATTGTTCATTCATTCATTTACAACTGTGAAGAAGACACACCAGGCAAGAAAAGCAGTTAGGAAATAGTCTCAAAGGTTCAATGTTGTCCATCCAGAAGTCATTTTCAATTTAAATTGAGTTAAAAGTGTCGTAAGAGGAGTTATAACCTGGAATCGCGCTGTAATGTCTTGTGAAAAGGTCCATTCTGTCTTTTATTTTAAAGTGACGGGCCATTTACACCAGCAATGTCACTATGCGACGCTCAAATTAGGTTGGAGTTCTAATTTTCATCAAGGAAACACAAGAAAGGGGTGCATAGTGTCAAAATAAACTGCCGATGCCCTGTCAAAATAGGTTGAGAGTTGCGTAAATG
The DNA here is from genome assembly GCF_026437365.1 of Eucyclogobius newberryi. NCBI lineage: Eukaryota > Metazoa > Chordata > Actinopteri > Gobiiformes > Gobiidae > Eucyclogobius > Eucyclogobius newberryi. The sequence goes on from NW_027316167.1 coordinate 35,354,036, forward strand.
ATATGCAACACGACTCCAGAACCTCTGGGAATGCTTTTATGATGGACTATAGTACATCGATTTTACAAAGACAACGTAAGACAGGAGAAGACCGTCAAATAGTCAAATCAGGTAAGCAGCCTAATGACGGCGCATGCTTGTCATCGCTCTTTGAAAAGCATTGTCCTTCCTACAAACTTTGTAAAGTTTTGAAACCAACATATAATATGTAAGCAGTGGTACAGGTGCTGATGTCGGCTCTTCCTATCATTGTGAAGCAGAATTCACCCAGCGTTGGATTGTTCACCCACTAATAGGGAACGTGAGCTGGGATTAGATCGTCATGAGACAGGTTAGTTTTACCCTACTGATGATGTGTTGTTGCAATAGTAACTGGTGTAGATAATGTTACGTGTTGCTGTTGCTCCTGCTGTTTGTTTCTCTGCTTTACATGATTCAGCTTCTTCCTGTAGCTTTCCCCAGAAGCATCACGTGACGGTGACGTTTTTTTTGTAGTTTGCTGCTTACATGTTTTTCTGACAGGAGGAGAACTGTCTGAAGCCTGCTATAGGACTGCATGTGTGTGACCAAGCGTAGGCTCCCTCCATCATGATGAATGCTCCTTGGACCTCTCTTGGACCTCACTTGGACTTTGATTGGACTTTGCTTGGACTTCTCTTGTGGATCTCACTTGGACTTCGCTTGGACCTCATTTGGACCTCTATTGGACCTTACTAGGACTTCACTTGGACCTCGTTTGTGGATCTCGATGGCCTCTCTTATCCACTCCTCCTCTCTTTGTTACTTTCGTCAAAGATGACCCTGGCATTATTCCGGACCATGACGTGGTTTTGTCGACTATGGCTGTTCCTCAGGTGTTCTTGCACTTTGACCCTCTGGCTTTGTCTCTCTATTTGACTCTTTAACTGCAATGCAAGGGTTCCAGGGTGCCATTGGTGAGAATGACTCCAAACTGGCCCATGAGGATACAAAGCCGTTTCAGGCTATAACTAACTTCTAGGACAGGGCGAAATTAGTTCAGAGCTGTCTGAATATCCAACTTCTGTGTCCAGTCCATTTAGATTGAAAATGGCAGACAGATAAAAGTCTCTCAACGTTGTATTCAAGGCGTTTTCCTGCTTCTTTCCTTAAACTGTGTCCACGCAGGACTCAGCATCACGTAGCAGTTTTGGCAAGTGACAAAAATCTGTTACAGCTCAGTCAGTCCACGTTTTTTCTGGTCCAAACACAAGTGTCACATTCTAATTCCAAACACTAAATGACAGTCTACTCTGCATTAAAACAAGGGCTTAAAATGCTTTGGTCTCGTTGCCAGTCCACATGTCTTGTTGGCCTGAACCCAAGCAGACTCCGGCGGTGAACAACAAAATATAAAAATGGTTCCAAGACTTTGAGCCAACAAATTTGTATCTGTGGCTTTGTAACGTGTGCAAAATATAGAACTGTGATCCAGTGGAAAACCACAAAAATTCAGTCATTTTCACAAAATAATAACATTGTAAGCCCGAATAAAGTTTTCACTGCACCTTCCGTTTCTGAAAGATAGTGATTATTCCTCTCTGAGTTGGCCTTGAATGGCTTTCGAACATACTCTTAGTCACGTTGGTATTTGTAGTTCATATTGTAGCACTTAAAATGACAAAAATACACTTTAATGAAACCGTGAATGGAGAAAAACACGGCATGTCCAAGTCTCCACCTGGATTCAACCAAGCGATGAGTCAGAAACATATTTGGAGAACTCAAAAGGCCTTTACAAACTTTATCTTACTCTTTATTCCAGCCCTATTTAACCTGCTGTGTGGAGGTGTGCGGTAAAACCTAGAAAACTAATATCCAAACCTTAACTATTTTGCAGAAAAAGGTCGTCAGAATAGTAAACAACAAAGGTTGAATGTGTTTTTTTCCTACAGAAAAACGGTATAAAGCCGGAAATAAATGACTTCCTTATTATCTTCAAAACATGTTCCCAGACAGAGAAGGAAAACACAACCTCAGGTGTAAACTTCATTTCAAAACGCAATGTGTAAGAACCACAATGAAGAGCTTTAATGTGTCAATCAGTGGTGTTGTGGAATAGTTTATAGTAACATTCAGCAATTTAATAAACCACTCAGAGAATCTATGTTTGAGGTATGTAAGAAAGAAGAAGAGTCATTTTTCCCATTAAATTTTCAAGCAAAGGAAAAAAACATGTTTGTTGTGGGTATAATAACCTTTTGATCTGTGTTTTTCAGACTCACATGAACTGTAAATGTGGGGCTGGATGAGCATGTGGCGCTTTTGTTTGATGTGACGTGTTTGTTGTTCAGTTTAGTCTTTATTTGTCCATGTACTAAATCACTAATCTTCAAGAGAAAAGATGATCTGCTCCAGATTTGGCTCCTGCTGCTTTTCATCTGTAGCAGTTGAACTCACAACAACAGTAATGAAAAGTATACATTTCATTACAATTACCACACATTACATTTCATTATTAACATTAGCTCTGTAGAATACACATTTTAAAATAGATCAAATGAAATAAAGTCAAGAAAGTCCAGTAGATCTCGAAAAAACATACAGTGCGTTTACATGCAAACGAAAAAAAAAAGTTTTTTTATAACATTCGGTTTTGACGTCTTGGACAAGCTCTGTCCTTGTCCAAGTAAACATGCAGACGAGGCAGACGAGAAAGTCACATTTCTGACAAGAAAGTGTCGTCCTCCTGACACTTGGTGGCGATATGTGTCGTTTCAGCGGACTAATACGCCCCCTCCCCCTTTCCAGTTGACCTTTTGCGTCACATATAAACCACTGTCATGCGCATTTTCGAACAACAGCAGTCGCACAGCTTTGTTCATCTCGTATGTAATGTCCGCGTTAGTTGTTGTGCGGATCAAGTGCACGCTAATCCTTGTGAGTGAATGCGGTTGTGTTCTTCCTTGTACGGTTTTGTTCCCGGGGTCGTAGGTCAGCGTGGGTCGTGGAGCATGCGCACAAGCCTTGTCTAGTTTCAGTGCGATTACGCAACCGCATAATCTGGGTGTCTCAATCGGAGATTTTGAACGCCGATTTCTATCGGAGTAAGGTGTTTACATGCACATGAAGATGTCTGATTATCTGATTAAAGCAACTATTTGTTTTTTTTCGTTTGCATGTCATGCCATTGATAGAAGTCGTTGATATTTTTAAACTGATATTGTCTCACCAAATTAAGTCAGAACTAGAAAATCGTTCTCCTTGAACCGACACCTTAACGTGGTGGAGGGGTTTGAGTGCCCGAATGATCCCGGGAGCTATGTTGTCGGGGGCTTCATGCCCCTGGTAGGGTCTCCCAAGGCAAACAGGTCCTAGGTGACGGGTCAGATAAAGATCGGTTCAGAAGCCCCCTATGATGACAACACAAACAAGGCAGTTTACGTCGCCCGGATCGGCGTCACCGGGGCCCCATCCTGGAGCCAGGCCTGGGATGGGTGCTCCATGGCGAGCGCCTGGTGGCCGGGTCTTACCCCACGGGGCCCGGCCGGGCACAGCACGAAAGAGCGACGTGAGGCCGCCCTCCCGTGGGCCCACCACCCGCAGGGGGATCCATAAGGGGCCGGTGCAGAGAGATCTGGGCGGCAGTCGACGGCAGGGGCCTCGGCGACCAGATCTCCAGACACAGAGACTAACTCTGGGGACATGGAATGTCACCTCGCTGGGGGGGAAAGAGCCTGAGCTTGTGCGGGAGGTTGAGCGCAACCGACTAGATATAGTCGGCCTCACCTCCACGCACAGTTTGGGCTCTGGAACCCATCTCCTCGAGAGGGGCTGGACGCTCCACTTTTCTGGTGTTGCCCGCGGGGAGAGGCGGCGAGCTGCTTTGGGCTTGCTGATAGCCCCTCAGCTCAGCCTCCACGTGTTGGAGTTTACCCCGGTGAACGAGAGGGTCGCGTCCCTCCGCCTTCGGGTGGGGGACAGGTCTCTCACTGTTGTGGGGGCCTACGGGCCGAACAGCAGTGCAGAGTACCCAGCCTTCTTGGAGTCCTTGGGAGGGGTACTGGACAGTGCACCAACCGGGGACTCCGTTGTTCTACTGGGGGACTTCAACGCCCACGTGGGCAGTGACAGTGACACCTAGAGAGGGGTGATCGGGAAGAACGGCTTCCCCGATCTGAACCCGAGCGGTGTTCATAGTTATTGGACTTCTGTGCTAGCCACGGATTGTCCATAACGAACACCATGTTCAAGCACAAGGGTGTCCATCAGTACACATGGCACCAGGACACCCTAGGCCGGAGGTCAATGATCGACTTTGTTGTCGTGTTATCTGACCTCCGGCCGCGTGTCTTGGACACTCGGGTGAAGAGAGGGGCAGAGTTGTCAACCGATCACCACCTGGTGGTGAGTTGGATCCGCTGGCGGAGGAGGAAGCCGGACAGACTTGGCAGACCCAAGCGCATTGTGAGGGTCTGTTGGGAACGTCTAGTGGAGCCCTCTGTCAGTAGGGTATTCAACTCGCACCTCCGGGAGAGCTTCTCCCATGTCCCGGGGGAGGCTGGGGACATTGAGTCCGAGTGGACCATGTTCTCCGCCTCCATTGTTGATGCGGCTGCTCGGAGCTGTGGTCGCAAGGTCTCCGGTGCCTGTCGTGGCGGCAACCCCCGAACCCGGTGGTGGACACCGGAAGTAAGGGATGCCGTCAGACTGAAGAAGGAGGCCTATCAGGCCACTCTGGCTTGTAGGTCTCCGGAGGTCATCGACGGGTATCGGCAGGCCAAGCGAGCCGCGGCTCGTGCTGTCGCAGAGGCAAAAACCCGGGCCTGGGAGGAGTTCAGGGAGGCCATGGAGGAGGACTATCGGTCGGCACCAAAGAAATTCTGGCAAACCGTCCGGCGCCTCAGGAGGGGGAAGCAGTGTCTCACCAACACCGTTTACGGCGCGGGTGGAGGCCTGCTGACCTCGACTGGGGATGTCGTCGGACGGTGGAAGGAATACTTTGAGGATCTCCTTAATCCCTCAGTCACGTCTTCCGAAGAGGAAGTAGAGACCGGGGACTCGGAGGCTGGCTCATCCATCACCCAAGCTGAAGTCACTGAGGTTGTTCGCAAACTCCTCGGTGGCAAAGCTCTGGGGGTGGATGAGATCCGCCCTGAGTACCTAAAGTATCTGGATGTTGTAGGACTGTCTTGGTTGACACGTCTCTGCAACATCGCGTGGCGTTCGGGGACCGTGCCTCTGGACTGGCAGACCGGGGTGGTGGTCCCTCTGTTCAAGAAGGGGGACCGGAGGGTGTGTTCCAACTACAGAGGGATCACACTCCTCAGCCTCCCGGGTAAGGTCTATTCCAAGGTACTGGAGAGGAGAATCCGACCGATAGTCGAACCTCGGATTCAGGAGGAGCAGAGTGGTTTTCGTCGCCGGTCGTGGAACACTGGACCAGCTCTATACCCTCCATCGGGTGCTCGAGGGTTCATGGGAGTTTGCCCAACCAGTCCACATGTGCTTTGTGGATCTAGAGAAGGGTTTCGACCGTGTCCCTCGGGGTGTCCTTTGGGGGGTGCTCCGGGAGTTCGGGGTCCGGGGCCCTTTGCTCAGGGCTGTCCGGTCCCTGTATGACCGGAGCAGGAGCTGTGTTCGCATTGCCGGCAGTAAGTCAGACCTGTTCCCAGTGCATGTTGGACTCCGCCAGGGCTGCCCTTTGTCACCGGTTCTGTTCATAATTTTTATGGACAGAATTTCTAGACGCAGTCAGGGGTCGGAGGGTGTCCGGTTTGGGGACCACAGGATCTCATCTCTTCTGTTTGCAGACGATGTTGTCCTGATGGCTCCATCAAACCCGGACCTGCAAGATGCACTGGGACGGTTTGCAGCCGAGTGTGAAGCGGCTGGGATGAGAATCAGCACCTCCAAATCCGAGGCCATGGTTCTCGACCGGAAAAAGGTGGCTTGCCCTCTCCATGTGGGTGGGGTGTCCTTGCCCCAAGTGGAGGAGTTCAAGTATCTCGGGGTCTTGTTCACGAGTGAGGGAAGGATGGAGCGTGAGATCGACAGGCGGATCGGTGCAGCGGCTGCAGTGATGCAGTCGCTGCATCGGACTGTTGTGGTAAAGAGGGAGCTGAGTCGAAAGGCAAAGCTCTCAATTTACCGGTCGGTCTACGTTCCTACCCTCACCTATGGTCATGAGCTTTGGGTAGTGACCGAAAGAACAAGATCGCGGATACAAGCAGTCGAAATGAGTTTCCTCCGCCGGGTGGCTGGGCGCTCCCTTAGAGATAAGGTGAGGAGCTCGGCCACACGGGGGGAGCTCGGAGTAGAGCCGCTGCTCCTCCACGTCGAGAGGAGCCAGCTGAGGTGGCTCGGGCATCTGTTCCGGATGCCTCCTGCGCCTCCTTCGGGAGGTGTTTCAGGCATGTCCCACCGGGAAGAGGCCCCGGGGAAGACCCAGGACACGCTGGAGAGACTATGTCTCTTGGCTGGCCTGGGAACGCCTCGGGATCCCCCCGGAGGAGTTAGAGGAAGTGTCTGGGGAGAAGGAGGTCTGGGAGTCCCTGCTCAGACTGCTGCCCCCGCGACCCGGCCCCGGATAAAGCGGCAGAAGATGGATGGATGGATGGATAGAAAATCGTAAAAACCTGGCATACTTTACGTTTTTACGATTTTCTAATTTTGACTTTATTTGGTGTATTAATACGTATTGTACATATAGATTATAGTTTTACACCAATCGAGTGGGTATTTGTGGAGAAAACGTTCTGTAGAAAATGACAGGAAGTGACATCACACTAGGCACACCCATTCCAGTCAATGTTTATGCAGGATGTACACTTTTTAACCCTCTAAACGTTACTTCAACAAAATAAAGTCACTCTCATATATTTGTATACATTAAATAAATACAAAAAAGTGTTACAGTTTTTTCCCGGTGTTTGCTGGGTAATTTCCTAGTGTGATGTCATCAATTACAAACAGGAAATGCAATTATAATTCTAAAGAATGTGCTATTCTGGGATATTCCCTTCTGACCCGTCCTTCATTGCCGTTGAGTTTAAACCTGGTCTAGGTCTAGTCTTGGTCCAGGACTGTGCTCGGTCGCTTCGGTGCGTCCCCCCGAACCTCCTGTTGTGGGAGTTCCGTAATTGGCCGCCTGGCCTCCGCCGCTCATCGCTTAAGGGAAACGCATTACACGAAGCAGCATACTGATGAGATCGCACTTAAAAACCAACACGTCCGCGCTAATTGGACTCTGTTGGTGGTGCGCTGTCGGGACGAGGCTGCGGGCGTCAGGGTGGTCCGAGAAAGCTGGGAAAATGAAGCTTAACACTGTAGCTAATCAGCGAGTGTGCCGCAGTCGCCGGTTCAGTGCTGCTCGGGCTAATGGAAAATCCTATTACTCTTAATCCTTATTAAATTCACTGTCTTAAGACGTTGGCAGAACAAAATCCGGCGCGTCTGCATGAATGAACAGCCTCATTTATGAGTGGATAAACAATACAGTACAATGTGTTTTTAAAAAGCTGTTATTATTCAAGTGTTCACTCCGGAATGTCTTTAACAACGGGACTTAAAGTTATGCCCCATTGACTTTAAATAACCGTTTTGTTTTGCAGGTTTTATCAAGTATCAATTTATCAATATAAAATACAGAACTTTTCTTTATAAATAGTTGTTTTTACACTTGGGCAGTCATGGTTTTTCAAATGCAGATTGGGTCAGATAAATGCTGCTGCTGCTCCTCCTCCTCCTGCTGCTCCTCCTCCTGCTCCACCTCTTGCTCCTCCTCCTGCTGCTCCTCCTCCTGCTCCACCTCTTGCTCCTCCTGCTCCTCCTGCTGCTCCTCCTCCTGCTCCACCTCTTGCTCCTCCTGCTCCTCCTGCTGCTCCTCCTCCTGCTCCACCTCTTGCTCCTCCTCCTGCTGCTCCTCCTCCTGCTCCACCTCTTGCTCCTCCTGCTCCTCCTGCTGCTCCTCCTCCTGCTCTACCTCTTGCTCCTCCTCCTCCTGCTCCACCTCTTGCTCCTCCTCCTCCTGCTGCTCCTCCTCCTGCTCCACCTCTTGCTCCTCCTGCTCCTCCTGCTGCTCCTCCTCCTGCTCCACCTCTTGCTCCTCCTGCTCCTCCTGCTGCTACTCCTCCTGCTCCACCTCTTGCTCCTCCTCCTCCTGCTCCATCTCTTCCTCCTCCTCCTGCTGCTCCTCCTCCTGCTCCACCTCTTGCTCCTCCTGCTCCTCCTCCTCCTGCTACATGTCTTGCTCCTCCTGCTGCTCCTCCGTCTCAGTGTGTTTCTCCAATCAGGAGATACAGATCTCAGCCGTGTCAAACCTTTTTCCTCAGCTTCAGTTTGTCTGAAAAGACAAATAGTAAAAAGAGTTCTCTTTCTTCTTCTACCCTCTCACATCCCCTCATTTCTCTTTCCCCGTCACACTCTCTCTTCTTTCTCATCTCCTTCTCTCTGCACTCTCTCTTCCCTTTCTATTTCCCCTCACTCTCAACTATTTCCCTTTCTTTCAGCCTCTCTCTCTCTCTCTTCTCTCTCTCCACAATTTATCTTCTCATCCTTCTATCTCCACTTGCTCTTCCTCTCCCTCCCTCTCTTTCTTTTTCCTTGTCTCCCTCTCCCCCTCTCTCCCTCTTTCTCTCTCTCTCTCCTCCTCTCTCCCCCTAACCTGGCTTTTCTCTCTTCTCTCCATGTCTCTCTCTCTTCCTCTCCCCCCTCTTCCACTCACCTTCCTTCTCTTCTCCTCATTATCTCGCTTTTCCCTTCCCTCCACTTACCCCCCCATCTCCCTCTCTCTCTTGCGTCGTCAGCCTCTTCTCTAAACAGAGACGCTGCAGTTTGCGGCGCTGACTCAGGACCAGATTGAGCCCAGATCTTCGGCTGAATCCAGAACAAATCCGAGTGTTCTTCTGTTCAGTTAAAACGACACGCGCGATTTCACTTTAAACCAGACGCACTCGTAATGTTTTTTCACGTGTTTCATTCATTCCTTTCATTACAGTTTTTCACAGTTGCTAACACCCAAAAAGTAAAAAATTGGCACAATTTGCACAACCTTCACTTCATGTACCAATCGCTCGCCCCAAGTTGGCACTACTTCACACTCCCTTATCTGCATTAGACTCTGACTTTCCTTCTTTACACTCTGATGTCAATTACAAATCACCTTGCTGTCAAAACACTACACACAATTTTCGGTTGTTGCACACAGTTCTCAAGTAAAATCTCAAAGCATCAAACTACAACACACAAATATTCAAATCTCTAAACTTTCAGGTCTGTTGAGCAATTTGCAATCAGGACTGCAGTATAAAAGTTCCTTGAGCCTCTGTTTTGTTTGGTGAACAATGGAGAACATTGGAGAGAACCAGAGAAGAAGAGAGGTAAGAGTGAGAGGAGGAGGACAAGGGGAAGGAGGAGGAGGAGGACAGAGAGGAGAAGGAAGAAGAGGAGGAAGAGGAAGAGGAGGGGGTCAAAGGGGAGGAGGAGTAGGAGGTAGAGGAGCAGGAGCGGGACAAAGAGGGAGAAGAGGAGGAGAAGGAGGAGAAGGAGGAGGAGGAGGAGGAGAAAGAAGGAGAGTTAGCATCTCTAATGAGATACGGGCAACCGTGGTTGACCACGTTCTCAACCATGGTTTGAGCATGAGGGAGGCTGGCCAGAGGGTCCAACCCAACCTCAGCTGCTACACAGTTGCTGCCATCATAAGAACCTTCAGTGTGGAGAACAGGTACTTGTTTACTGTTATACTGTATATCAATAGAATACAGTGTGCTCACAGTATTTGCATTTTGCAGGACTGAAAGAGAACCACACCGTGGAGGAAGAGCACGGATTTTCACAGAGGAGCAGGAGACAGATGTTGTAAATAATGTTCTTGAGAACACAATCACCCTCCGGCAACTACAGTCTAGGATCCTGGCTGACCATGGCACTTTCAGGGACATCCACACCGTCAGCCTATCAACATTAGATAGACTCCTCCGCAGGAATCATGTTAGGATGAAGCAAGTCTACAGGGTCCCATTTGACCGTAACATAGACCGCATCAAAGAGCTCCGGTGAGAGTTTGTGCTTGTAAGTCCCATACTTTCAGCACTGACACATGCATGTATTGTACCTGTAATCCAATATTACTGTAAGTGTATTTACATTTGTTACAGTGTCTCACTATAGTGAGACACTGTAAAAAATGTCCACTGTATTGACGTCTCTGTGTCCATACTGTAACTCAAACTTTCTCATGTTGTCTGTGTCAGCGGATCCAGGAGCATGACACCGCAATGGAGGTGAATGAGTACATTTTCATTGATGAGGTTGGATTCAACCTGGTGAAGAAGAGGCTCCGGGGCAGAAATGTCATTGGCTAGAGGGCCATTGTTGAGGTCCCCGGCCAGCGTGGGGGCAACATCACAATGTGTGCGGCCATGAACCATCATGGCATCCTCCACCATCATGCCCACCTAGGGGCCTATAATACTGCCCATCTCCTTACCTTCCTGGATGGCCTGCTTGACCTGCTAATACCACCTACCCTCTGGCCTGACAGGAACCGGAGGCATGATGGCTAATTTTTTTTGGTGAGGGGGGACGGTTTACTGTACTGTACTGTACTGTTCTGTGTGTGCTAAAATTACTGTAAACTTTTTTTGGTTGCATATTTGTGTGCTGTTTTATGTTTGACTACAAAAGTTTACAAAAGTTAAGGCCTACAGACATTTTACAAAAGGAGAAATGGCACATTTTCCACATTGTCATTCATATGGTGTGTTCTGTTTCTATAATTGTGTTTTCAGCTTTGCACCTAAGTGTGCTGTAAATGCTTGGTAGTGTGCAGACAAATGCTTACTTGTGTGTACTCAATGAATGGTATGTGTGTGTCATTTGAAAAAATGGCTGTGTGTACCAAATGAAAACACGAGTTCCATTTTGTGAACAGGTAAGAGATTTGATGGCAAAGGGAGTGTCAGGTTTAGCATTTTGTGTGTGAGGTTTTCAGATCTGTGTGTTCAGTTTGAAAAAATATGTTATTGTTTTGAGAAACGGGTGTTAACAATTGTGAACTCACTGTAATTTAATGAGTCGTGGCCTGGATATTAATGATTGACGGATCAATAACATATAATCATACTGAGGTTTTTGTGCACTTTTATGTTCAGATGTAATTTTCTGAACAGGTCTGAGTGGATTCTGTGGTCAGTGTTTACCTCGGCTCCTGTACGTCTGTGGAACATGCTCAGGTCCATCACCCTGACATTACCTGCACAGAGCCATCAGCAGCAAAGGTCAAGCAAAGGTCAAACCCATCCAAACACATATGCACTGCTGCTAACCTCCAGCGCTCCTCCCGTTTCTCTCACTCTCTCCTCCTCCTCCTCCTCCTCTTTCATGAGTCTCCATCAGATGTTCAAGGTCCTGAGGCCACGTCGGAACAGCTTTTACAGAAGAACAGTTCTGTGTCACGATGTGTGAAGTTTATGTCAGACTTTTCAATCAGTGTTCGCTCAACCACATTATGAGTTCTGCCATTTCAAAAAGGGGTTTTAAAGGCACCTCATGAACCCAATCGGCTGAGCTGAGGAGGAGGAGGAGGAGGAGTTTATAACACACCAAAGATTAACCATTTTAATCTGACAAAAGCACCTCACCTCAGTAAGAACATGTGCTGACACCTCCAGCTCCACCAAACAGGACGGGCCAGAGGAGACCCTTATCGAGACTCTTATGGAGACTCTGGCCTTAGAGGAGTGTAGTGACCTGCAGATGACCTCTGAATCTTGCCATGGTGACAGGAATGCAGGAATAAGCTTGAATGGTACTGGAGATGTATGCCGTCTCTGCAGAAATAAACTTCCCGCTTTGAATGTTGGAAAAACTTTTTCCATCAATTTGGATTCAAATTAAGTCATTTCCTCTCCCAAGACAAAAGCTAAAATGCTAAAAAGAGGATCTGATTGCAGACCGTGTCCACAAAATTAATTTACTGTACATAATATTATTGTGTTCTGCATGTTCATTTAAATGTTTTATAACTCATCTTGTGAACAATGTTACCGCTGTAACTATGTGGCCTAATATTAATGCTAAACAATGGCTGCATCATTCCGGATCTTTTTCTCTGATCAGCTCTGACTCAGCATGCATGCAGTTTGGTTGAACAATGCCGCCAAAACCCAACCCCCTCCAGGTGTCCGTCAGAGAGAGGCGAGAAAAGCAATTCAGTTCAGGAGGTCCACCAGATAAGATTTCAGGAGAAGGGCTCCTCTCTGGTCTAGCGATGCTAAGTCAACCAACGGAACGGAACGGAACGAAAACACACCTGCGGAAGCTAACTTTTCAACCCCCATAAATATAAATACTGTGCACGTTATTTTTTTAACGTGATTTAAACTGCAACATGCAAACTCAAGCAAAGGACCTTTTTGCAAATTTTCAAGTCTACAACAAAACAACGGCCCTTTCTGAGGAATGCTTCAGAGCCAAGGAAAACACAAATCACTGACCCTGATCCGGTGCTTCTTCATCCCGACAGGACTTTTGGCTTGCCTTGCCCAGCGTGTGGACCGAGCTGCCGCAGTCTCTCCCAGCGTGACCCCTGACTGAACTCTGGAGGCACAAGCTCTCGGACACACACAGGCCCTACTCAGGATCACAGCTTCTTCTGGTTCTGGTTGTATGGATGCATTTCACAATCTGGCTGATAAGATCATCTTAGAATCAACATTAACACACAACTAGATAGATCTAGAACAATCAAGTCTAGCGTCTCCATCTGTTATTGACTCATTTATATATTCCATTCATATTTATCTGTTTGGTCAATAAATCTTCCTAAACCACATTTGGCAAGGTGTTCATTCATTTCCGGAACAGGGGACAGTGTTACGCTTACGTTCTCACAAACCTTCAGATTAATGAGCAAATTTATTTTATTTTAGTTTATGTCTGATTATAGAATTGTTAAATGCCCCACATAACTCTGATAAACTCTAATAGACACACCCACACTCATGCAGTGTGTCATGTTTGAAATCTTGATCCAATTGTTTAATCAATATCAACATTGAATGTCACCCTCTTTCATAAGTGGGAGGACATGAATAACCTAACCGTACATGTACTAGTAAGAATCCCATACAGGAGACTCAGCTCTTAGAGGAGACTCTTTTGGAGTAAGGGGCCATTCCTGAGGACCTTGCACAACTCTACAGTGGCCTCACTCTTCTGAACGGTGTAGTCTACTGGGGCAGAGAGCAGAGAAAGAAGCTGGACAAGGTAAATAATAACTCTAGCCCCTTCCTGGGCCCAAATCCTGTCCCCCGGAGGCGCTGGAGTGCAGGAGTAGGGAAACACATACTTATTCATTAGTAACTATAAATATTATATTGTCAATTATACTCATATAGGTGTTATGTGCTTTATTGATGAAAATCTGGAATTGTTTATTTTCTCTGACATTTTGACTTAGTAATTCTAATTGTTTGTCTTTTTCTGTCTCTTCTGAGCCAGATCGAACACAGTCTTTCACTGTTGTCATTTTTGTACTGTACACTGAAGGAACTCGCTAAACACACACCGGCATATCAACCACGCATGCGCAGCCAGGGAAATGTGCTGTCATCCTGGGAACAAGCCAGAACAAGGCTGCAGGTGTGCAGTAGGACGCAGGGAATGATTGACATGTGGGAGAACTACGCGGCTGTCCACGCCTCGAGGAAATGAGACTCAGATTGCGTACCAAAAATCCTCTATTATTCCTTTAAAATACTATTAAATTCCACCTTCTCTAAATCTGAAGTGAAATCAGACAAAGCACATGGTGAATGTGTGCGTATGCACACACACGCACGCACACACGCATGCACGCATGCACACACACACGCATGCACACACACACGCATGCTCGCACACACGCATGCACACACACACGCATGCACACACACGCATGCACACACACACGCATGCACACACACACACGCATGCACACACACACGCATGCACACACACACGCATGCACGCACACACACACACACACACGCATGCACACACACACACGCATGCACGCACACACACACGCGCATGCACACACACACACGCATGCACACACACGCATGCACGCACACACACACACGCATGCACACACACACACGCATGCACACACACACACGCATGCACACAGCACGCACCCATGCACGCACACACCCATGTACGCACACACACGCGCACGCACGCGCGCACACACACGCGCACGCACACACGCGCACACACATGCACGCGCACACACATGCACGCGCACACACACGCGCACGCAAGCGCGAACCCACGCGCACGCGCACACACACACACGCGACTGTTTGTGTGTGATTTATGTCCAGTCTTTGGGCACTAAGTCATAAACCGCAGAGACATTTGTATCAGAGTCGCCAATAAACATTTATCAGACGTGATGGAGCACGTGCGAAATGTCCCACCACCGCCGGGTATCAGGAGGCATCCAGGGGCCCTGATTATGAGAAATGTACTTTTAACCACATTATCCTCATCGAAAAATGTAACGTTGGAGAAATGTATGTGGCACCATCTTATCATAAGTGATAATAGACATTTAAATCACTGTAAAAAAGTTTTGTTTTAATTAGAATGTTTAAATCAACTACTTCAGGACTTCAGGAAAGTCACAGCCAGCCAGGACTCTGGGACGTGCAGTTCAGATCACAGCCGACCCTTCTCACCCTGGACATGGACTATTTGAGCCACTCCCCTCAGGCAGGAGGCTACGGTCAGGCAAAACCTCCCACCACAAGAACAGTTTCTTTCCCTCTGCTGTCACTTTAACCATAATTTAATCACTCACTGCACTTTATGTCCTACATATGTATATCTATACAACTGTAAATGTGTGTACATATTGACGGGGTTTAGCGTCTTGTGCCCTTCTGCATGTTTATGCATCGGAGAGAGATGACCAGGAGAAAGGTTTATTGTCCTTATACAGAGGTTTCTAGAAATGTGCGACACAGATATCTGGGTCTTGCCTAGGTCAGCGGAGCACACCAGACGTGTGTCTTACGAGCTGAAGCCAAGAGCAAGACAAAACTTAAAAGACTATGCAGTGTTATTCATGGTGAAGGAGGCATGGTTTCTCTCCGAAACGGCGGGAAGGATGTTTGTGACAGAGCCAGTCCGTCTTTAACTGGTGTCGGCGCTTATTTGCTGAGCAACCGCGCGGCCCTTCATGCCCGCGCGCACTTTCCAACACACACTCATACATTACCCGCTCCCCGCGTTTCCCTCTGTTTCATTCATTCACATCAGACGCTACACACGCATCTTTCCCCGCACTCCTCCGTCACTAATCCGCCAAGGGTGCACACTTGCGCGCGTTAGGTTAAGTCTAAGCATACACACGCCAATTGTTACCTGTTTTGTCACGAAAGCCGCGCTCCGCCGATGCGTCGCGTTGGGTCGAAACCGAGCCAGGACTTCCTGGAAGTTTAAATGGGCGTTGTTCGCGCCGTGGTGCTGACCATGTGACACCGGGTATTTTATGTGTTTATATTGCTTTATTTTGCATGTGCATATAATTAATGATGTATTATGTTGTAGGAAGAGGCCACAACAGTTTATTGTCAGTTTATTTGGGATTTGAATTATCTAGTTATTTTGCTCAGTGGGAGGGGCAAGTGAGGAATAAAGGCGAGCCGTTGAAGGCACCACTTGGTAAAGGGATTGGTGTGGTGTTCTGGCCCTGTTTTCTGTTCCTTTTTCCTGTTGGTTCATCGGAGGTTATGTGTCCCACATGGAGGAACGACCTCTCACCTGAGAATATGAAGGCCTGAAGAACGGTTGGTGTGAGCAAATCCAGTTGTGTCCGTGTTCCTGTCTGATTCCAGAGCGTTTTTGGCCCATATTAGTTAGGGTTTGTAGCTAGCTTTTAGCTTGGATTTGATTAGTTCTTACTCCCTGGTTTTATTGGTTGTAGCTCTCATACTGGTTTTATTTGCAATATCTTATTTGGCCACTCAATATTCAAGTCCTCCATAAAGTGCATCCTTTTCTCTTGGAGAGTGAATTCAATACAGAACCTAAATTATAACTAAATAAATGGCTTGGATTTACAGTTCATTATAATTTAGTGTATTAATGTCCTGTAGCACTTTAAGAGGCACTACTTCTGCTGCAACTAAAACGAGTTGTATTGCAATACAGCAGAGGATACAGTATTGAAGTACTCATCACTATTAAAAAATAACGTTGTTACACTTAAAGCTTGCATCTTTTTAGTGTTATTTGAAGGAGAGTTCAAACATTTTGAAGGCCATTTTAGTCAGTTTTAATACGACAATATAAAATATGAACTGAAAATTGAGACTGATCATCACTTTGTTTGGGCCAGAGAAGATTAAATTGTCTGTCCCAAAAAAATCGGCAATACTCTATTTTCCTCATATTATTGACGCCAAAGTTGATCCATTGCACAAACTATCCTTTGCACCTCACTCGTTTATCTACCTGGTTAAATCTCCTTTGGTTGGAATAAATATGCATTGACGGCACAATCACGGATGATTGAGCGGCGAAGCGAATCTGAGCCTGCACGGCCTTTGTTTTTGGATCGATATTCAGACCGCGTCTAGAGTTTCCCCGTAATCCAAAGCGAGGAAGCATCAGGGCGGACAGATTAGCTGAAAATGGTTTGTAAAACGTGAGAGCAGAGAGAGAGGACTGCCAAAGCGTTAGCATCGCTCGTTCAGGGACGATAAGCACATCCATCCATCACCGCACAGGCTCGGAGTGTGTGTGTGTGAGGAAGAGGCGGGTCAGATACAGCCCTGAGACAACAGATCTGACCTCCACCTGTCCTCTGTCCCATCTAAAGCCACAGGAAAACCTGCTCAAAATGTTGCCTGCTAAGCAATTTAGCGCACACCATCCCTAACTATTGGACTTCTACTTTTCCTGATACTGTCACACCCCAACTCCTTTCACAACTCAAACTCCTTCTGCTACGAATACTTCTTATCAAACTAAACAATGTACTTCTCCTTTCTCCTGACAGTCCAGCTCTTATCACATCTCAGACTTTCCCCCAAATATTGCTTTACATTACGATCTGTTCTTCCCTTTCTCCTCCTCTTCCTCCTCCTCCTCCTCTTCCTCCCACCAGGGCCTCAGACTCCACGGCTTACGTTTGATTTCCCAGGAGAAGTTCACATCCACTCACATCACATTCTCAGCCCCCGCCTCAGCAGTGGGACTGTGCACTTCCTCTTTTGTGTGTTTTGTATCGATTTGAACATATGAGGAATGACGGCTAATAAATAATTATAATAAATTTAAATTAAATATAATAATAATAATAACTGAAAATTAAGCCATTTTGTGTCTGAATGTTGCATTTGAGTCGGGGATTGCATCATCTGAAGCTGAGGAGTTCGCTGTAGAGTTTGTTTATAAGATGGAGGAGGAGGAGGAAGAATAAGAGGAGGAGAAAGAGGAGCAGGAGGAGGAGGAAGAAGAGGATCAGGAGGAGGAGGAAGAGGAGGAGGTGGAGGAAGACGAGGAGGAGGAAAAAGTTGAGGCCTTTGTATTCGGAACTTAATGTGTCATAAATGTAATTAAACCACAGACCGTTTGAACCACAGACCGTTCTTGAATAACTATATTGTTTAATTTAGCCTGACATGTTTCACTAGGTGATCAAAATCTGTAACTAAACCATGTTTGTTAAACAGCCTTTAGAGCTGTATTTGGAAATGATTGTGCCATATTTGCCATATTTGCCATAATATACCGGTGCATTTCCTCTTTAGCTGCTAATGACGGTGTATTTAAATCAAATCTTTGCAACACCAGCATTTCTTGAGGCAGGGAATGGGCTCTATATCCAAATATATAATTAATTGCTTTAATATTTTTGTTTATTAAACCACACAAATTCATTCTGGTTTATTGATTTTTTTTTAGACTGAATGAGACTGAAAAGGCTAGTGTTTTGTTGGACAAAGTCTAGCTGGTGCCCTCATAAAAATAATTCTTAACTACCCATTTACCCCCAATACTGCATGAGTGGGGCCACAATGTGAGGAGGAAATTAGAGAATATATCTTACACTAACATAGTACTCTATATTGTATATACTTTAATTCATCAAGCAACACACATCCTATTTAAACTAAAAGAACTTTAGAGAATAGAGCTTAAAGTTAAGTAAAATATTAAGTAAATATTTATTGATTCACCGCCTTCTTTGCAAACTGTTCACCGCCTTCTTTTCTTTCTCTCACTCCTGAGGACCTGTGGACCCAGATGCCCCTCCCCTGGTGAAGTGGTCCCTGCCCTGTGTGGACGGTCCCTCATCTGCCTGAAGAGTGGCTCCAGTTCGCCTCAGACGGTCCCTCATCTGCCTGAAGAGTGGGTCCAGTTCGACTCAGACGGTCCCTCATCTGCCTGAAGAGTGGGTCCAGCTCGCCTCAGTCGGTCCCTCTTCTGCCTGAAGAGTGGGTCCAGCTCGACTCAGACGGTCCCTCTTCTGCCTGAAGAGTGGGTCCAGCTCGCCTCAGTCGGTCCCTCTTCTGCCTGAAGAGTGGGTCCAGTTCCAGTCTCCTCGTGTCCGTCTGTCCGTCTGTGAGAGTCGGATCTCTCCTTCACTGGAACTCCTCCAGGTTTCTACGCTTTTTTCCCAAAGAGGTTTTTTTTGTAGTTTTTCCTGGCCGAGAAGGAGAGTCTAAGGACAGAGGACCCTGGGACATCGTCCCTCGCCACCACAGACATTGTCTGACTCCATCGCCACCACAGACATTGTTGATTCATTTCTCCCTGTGGCCCTCAGAGGCAACTGTTGTTGTGATTTTGGGCCTTACAAAAAATAAATTGATTTGATTTGAAAATTGATTTGATTGTTTTTTAATTGGATCCCCATTCATTTGACAGAAGGATTAACACATCTCATGGGCAAATAACAAACATGTATAAATAAATGATAAAATTATTGAACAACCATTTGTTTGTGCTGTCTCCAAACTAATAAGAAAGGCTTTTATTTTGCTGCCTCCTTTAAATGACTGGATCAAACATTTATGCCTAGGCAATTACTTTGCCTCATATTTATGGTTTTCTCATTTTGACTTAATAATGTGTGTTCATAACTGTACTGAGGAAGTGACGCCACACAAGGGATACTAATTCCAGTCAAAATATATGCAGAATTTACACAAAGAAACAACTTTTTTGACTCTCTAAACATAAGTTCAACTAGATTAATGTTAAAGGTGGTATGGACGATTTTTTTCAGCAAATTTTTTATCAGATTTCCTCGTGGCGTGGATAAATCATTTGTCCTGCCACGTATCAATCATAAAACGCACCTACCGCTCACCTGCAGCCGCGTCAGGCTCGTCCCCACGTTTCCGCGTGCCTAAGCGCATGGATCTATCATAATATAGTTCCCTCAGTGTACGGGGCAAAATGAAGACGGAGAAAGACAGTTCGAGCTGACGCAGAAGTGGACAGAAATCTACGGGAGACGAGCGATGCGATGCGCTCCGTTGCGCTAATAAACAAACGCACATGTGTGTTGTATCAGTCCGCACGGGGGAGTGCGCATGTGCACTTCCACCTGCGTTCTCAAATCGCCGAAAAATCGTCCATACCGCCTTTAATATCTGTATTTGTCAAATTAAAATAATTGTGACATTAGATTAGTTTTGGCCCAGTGTTTGCTGGGTAATTTCCTAGTGTGATGTCATCAATTACAAACAGGAAGTGAAATTATAAACCTAAAAAAATTGCTATTCTGTGATAAAATGTTTCTTCAAAATATGTCTATCTTAACTGCATTTTAGTTCAATGAGTCCGACCTTTAATGTTCAATTACTGCAACATTAGGACTAAACAACAACGAGGATTCCTTTTATTTGAATACAATTATCAATAACCTAATATAAAACACGGCCTCACATGTTTCCAGTGAATGTAGATACGTTTAATTCCGTGACAAATCCCTAAGAATAAAAGTGACACAGTACATCTTCAAGTGGCCAGAGAGGACGCTGAAGTACCCTTTCTCCTAATTCCCTCACAACATGTTTCGCGTAGTCCTCGGCAATTCTCCGACACGCCGGATTGTGCGTCGATGTCGCGATGATGGAGGGCGCATGGTCGTTGTGCAGGTGGGCCCTGTCTCCAGCTCATATGTCCCAGTGGACCGTGATTCATGGGGCTTCTTCCTCTGTTCTCTCGCTGACGGCCGGCGTGATAAATGCAGGAGGAGGGGGCGGGCATAATGTATGTGTCCAGGCCGGCCCCCGCGACGAGCAACTGTCAGCGTCACCGAGTCGGAATCCAAATGAGGCGCAGGACCTTTGGGGGAGCAGCCTCGCGGAATAGCAAACCAAACATGGGGCAAGAGCAGAGTACACAAGCCCGTACAGGTGGGCCGCTTGTCAAACCCAGTACAGGTGGGCCGCTTGTCAAACCCAGTACAGGTGGGCCGCTTGTCAAACCCAGTACAGGTGGGCCGCTTGTCAAACCCTGTACAGGTGGGCTGCTTGTCAAACCCAGTACAGGTGGGCCGCTTGTCAAACCCTGTACAGGTGGGCCGCTTGTCAAACCCTGTACAGGTGGGCCGATTGTCAAACCCAGTACAGGTGGGCCGATTGTCAAACCCAGTACAGGTGGGCCGCTTGTCAAACCCAGTACAGGTGGGCCGCTTGTCAAACCCTGTACAGGTGGGGCGCTTGTCAAACCCAGTACAGGTGGGCCGCTTGTCAAACCCAGTACAGGTGGGCCGATTGTCAAACCCAGTACAGGTGGGCCGCTTGTCAAACCCAGTACAGGTGGGCCGCTTGTCAAACCCTGTACAGGTGGGCCGATTGTCAAACCCAGTACAGGTGGGCCGCTTGTCAAACCCAGTACAGGTGGGCCGCTTGTCAAACCCTGTCAAAGTCACAGGTTGAAGTCTATGTCTGTTAAGGTTGCCATGTTTGTTTTAGTCCGTTTTGGCACTTTACTTTTGATTTTCCGCCCAAACCACAATCCTGCCCTGTCATTGGTCGAAGGAACCTCTTATCGTAAAAGCAGGAGTCTGGGATTCTCACTAATATCGTGAGAATTCATCTTGCTAGACAGATTAAACCCAGTGATTACAGAGATATTAGCCATAAACTAGGTCAGGTAAAAGGCAGATTCTACAGTAATTCCAGGTTGTGGTTGATCTCCTGAACTCTTTACACCTACAGTTCCATAACGCTCTAAACAGGCAGCAAATCAAAGCCTTAGAATGCAAACATATTCAGCAGTGCTTCTGTCCTTCGCCTCTGACACTACAATCATCTGTACCCTGTGTGTCCTCTGCTCTGTGCGCGGCTGGAACGGGTGTTTACATTCTCTGAAATATGGAAATCACACAGAATATATCATCGGGGTCATATATTACCTCACAGAAGTCCACAGAAGAATGCTACAGCTTCTTTATGACTTTAGGAATGTCTTGGATTTCTAAAAAGGGTCCAGACAACTCCACTTTTCCAACCCTGAATCAACGCAATATGACTCTGAGGAAGATAACAATGAGGAGAAACATCTATAACTGTTTTAATTTCACGTTCACTTCCATGACTTTTTTGATGTGAGCAAAGCTTTAGAAAAGTGAATTGTTTTGTACTGTTTTTACAGAATAAACAAGTGGAAAAAGCCTTTTCGTCACTTTTTGCTTCTCTATTCTGCTGCTGTTCTTCTACTTTGCTATTCTACTTTTGGGTGATTAATAAATGCTTCTCTTTTCCATACGTTAAATCTTTTCTAACACATTAAAGGTCTTATGGCTGCAGCACAAACATGCCTGTGTGTTTTATCGCAGTCTTGACTATGATTGACGTCTCCATTGCGTTTCCATCTTGTCATGTTGTGCGTCTTTTTCTTTTCCTTAAAAGACAAAGATGAATTCTCATTAACGTGCTGCAGATTGTCGATCACACGTCAGCGGTGGCTAAACCACGGACATGTCTAATTTTAGCGCGGTCTCGTTTTCCCCGCTCCCGCTCGTTAGGCCCGCATCGATCGCTCTGATTGGCCAAAACGCTGCTGTGGTGTTTGATATAAAGAGGAGAGGACGGCGCGGTTAATTGCAGAGTCGAAAAGGTCACTTTTAATGAAGGCTGGGACTGAGGGGCAGCGGTGACCAAACTGAGCTCTTCTGTCTATAATGTGCTGATGCACCTAAGACTCGGCTCAAGCAAGTCCAAGTAAATGACTTTAATGTCCCAAATACTGCAAATTGGACTGCTGTTTTCTACTAACAATACTTCAGTTACAGTTAGGAAAATAAGTATTTGAACACCCTGCAAGTTCTCACACTTAAATAAAAAATTATTGAGGGTTTGACATTTTAATCATAGGTGCATTTCCGCTGTGAGAGACAAAATCTAATAATGTTTGAAAATCCAGAAATTGAACACCCTAAAAAAATCTGTGTTAATATTTAGTTCTTGACCAGGTTTGCACACACTGCAGCAGGGATTTTGGCCCACTCCTCCTCAACAATCTTCTTTAGATCTGTCAGGTTTCAGGGCTGTCGCTGAGCAACACAGAGTTTCAGCTCCCTCCAAAGATTTTCTATTGGATTTAGATCTGGAGACTGACTAGGCCTCTCCAGAACCTTGATATTCTTCTTACGGAGCCACTCCTTGGTTCTCCTGGTTGTGTGCTTTGAGTCATTGTCATGTTGGAAGACCCAGCCACGACCCATCTTCAGTGCTCTGACTGAGGGAAGGAGGTTTCCCAAAATCTCACAATCCATGGCCCAATTCATTCTCTCCTTAATGACGTTTCCACCCCCATGCTTCAGAATAGGGATGGTGTTCTTGGGATGGTACTCGTCCTTCATCTTCCTCCAAACACGGCGAGTGGAGTTAATACCAAAAAGTTCTATTTTGGTCTCATCTGACCACATGACTTTCTCCCATGACTCCTCCGGGTCATCCAGATGGTCATTGGCAAACTGGACATGTGCCGACTTAAGCAGGGGAGCCTTCTGTACTTTGCATAATTTTAAACCATGACGGTGTAGTGTATTACAGATAATAACCTTTGAAACTGTGGTCCCAGCAATGGAAGGAGTTCTTTTACGGACTACGACAGTCTGAGGACTACGAAAAGTCTGAGGAATAAAGTCTGGCGGTAATGCAACAATTGGATGCCAACCGCCATAAAACAACAACAACAACAACAACAGCTCTCTTCAGGTCATTGACCAGCTCCTCCCATAGTTCTGGGCTGATTCATCCCCTTTCTTATCATCTTTGAGACCCCACGAGGTGAGAACTTGCATGGATCCCCAGTCCGAGGGTCATCTTTAGCCTCTGTCCTACCAATTTCCCTTTGCAGTCTTGTGGAGGTCTACAGTTTAGTTTCTGGTGTCTTTGGTCTTGCCCATGGAAGTAGATGGAGTCTGAGTGATTGTGGGTGGACAGGTGTCTTAATGCAGCAAACGAGCTCAAACAGGTGCTTCTAATTTAGATGATTAAGTGGAGAAGAGGTGGACTTTTTAAAGGGAGACTAACATGTCTAACAGCCAGAATTCTTCCGGATTGGCAGGTGTTCAGATACATAGCAGCAATAACATAGAAACAAATCTAAAAATAAGACCATGTGATTTGTGGATTTTTCTTTTTAGATTCAGTCTCTCACAGAGGAAATTCACCTACGATGAAAATTTCAGGTGGGAGACGTTGCAAAATTGCAGGGTGTTCAAATACTTATATTCCTCACTGTAAATGGGAATGGGACAGACGTTGCAAATTAGTCATGGCCTAATTGTTGTGTGTTACATGCTTAACACCTTTTAGAAAAAAATAACAAAACAAAATGGCGATTATCGATGTATTTGAATGGGACATTGTGTATTAATGAACAGTTCTTACCTCCTCCTGAAGATGTAAGACAGGTTCTACTTTGATTATTTTCAAATCTAGACTAAAAACAGTTTTTTTTTTTTTTTTGAATCCTAGGAGCTATGTTGTTGGGGGCTTCAAGCCTCTGGTAGAGTCGGAGGGTGTCCAGTTTGGGGACCACATGATCTCCTCTCTGCGGTTTACAGACAATGTTGTCCTGATGGCTCTGTCAAACCTGAACCTGCAACATGCACTGGGACAGTTTGAGGAGAGTGTGAAGCTTCTGGGATGAGAATCAGCACCTCCAAATCCGAGGCCATGGTTTTCAACCGGAAAAAGGTGGCTTGTCCTTGTCCCAAGTGGAGGAGTTCAAGTATCTTAGGGTCTTGTTCACAAGTGAGGGAATGATGGATTGATAGGTGGATCGGTGCAGCGTCTGTAGTGATGTCGTTGCTGCATCGGACTGTTGTGATGAAAAAGGAGCTGAGTCGAAAAACAAAGCTCTCAATTTACCTGCCAATCTACGTTCCTACCCTCACCTATGGTCATGAGCTTTGGGTAATGACCGACAGGACAAGATTGCGGATACAAGCGGTCGAAATTAGTTTCCTCCGCCGGGTGGCTGGGCGCTCCCTTAGAGATAGGGTGAGGAGCTCAGTCATGCGGGAGGAGCTTTGAGTAGAGCCGCTGCTCCTCCACATCGTGAAGAGCCAGCTTAGGTGGCTCAGGCATCTCTTCCGGATGCCTCCTGGAGAGGTGTTATGGGCATGTCCCAACGGGAAGAGGCCCCGGGGAAGACCCAGGACACATGTATCTCGGCTGGCCTGGGAATGCCTCGGGATCCCCCCCCTGAGGAGTTGAAAGAAGTGTCTGGGGAGACTGCTGCCCCCGCGGCCCGGCCCCGGGTAAGCGGAAGAAGATGGATGGATATTTACTTTTTGATTTGCCTGTTGAATTGTGTTCTACAAATAAACTTGTCTTCTGTTGTGTAGAAACTGAGTGCTTTATTAAACCTGCAACAGCTCATTTATTACATAACACGACTCATTCATTACAGCCCTGAATCCATTTCCTCCCGTTCTCAAACTGAGACGGAGGAACGTGGTTCAATTTAAAACTTAATTAGCTTTTCTTATTAATTTTTTTTGTTTAATTCAAGCCACTTTATTTCCATATGACATTTGAACAAACAAAAACCTTTTCCAAAGTGCTCGTTAACACAGCAAATTAAAAAGACAACACAAGTTTATTTTGAGCGCACAGTTTGTACACAACGTAATTCAAAGTGCTGTACATTAACAGGAAAAGAAGCATTAAAATCACTATACGAACACATCTTCAGGACTGTTCTGTAGCTGCGAAAAACTGAAGCGCAGATTTTACATTTTAGAGAGATGAACCTGAATTTTAATGATGACAAAAACTCAACCAATAAATAAAAGACATTGGGAATTAAAATGGTCTAAACAAAGATGGCGGCTTATGAGATAAACGTTATAGACTTTGTTCTGAATGTTACGAGAATATTGTGCAATAAGATAATATGATTGGACGGTGGTCTGTGATTGGAAGGTGGGGTCTGGGGTCTGGCTCCAGATCCTCCTCTCACATTTTCTTCTTCATGTTCATGTTTGTTAGCCTTCACACAGACTCAGCCCTCGGTCTATGACCTCTGCATTTACACCTCTTCTTCTCTCCCTCTCTCCCTCTCTCTTTCTCTCTCTCCTTTTCTTTCTTTTTCTCTACTACGCTCTCTCTCTTTATACTTCTCCCTCTGCCCTCTCTATCTCTTTATCCTTCTCCCTCTCTCTTTCTCTCTCACCCCCTTCCTCCCCCTCTCTCTCTCAAGGGATATGTCCCTGACGTTGGTCTGAACTCCTCAGCTCTGGTCTCTGTCTGATCCATTGATCCGTTTCATGGTTTCTCTTTCTCTCCCTCTCTCGCTCCCTCTCTCGCTCCTTCTCTCCCTCCCTCTCTCGCTCCCTCTCTCTCTCTGTGTGTCCAGGGACTTGCTGCTGTCTGAGGCCCAGTATCTGAGACTGTTCAGGGCCACTGGCTTCTCCTCCGGCTTCTCTCTCTTTTACACAACCCTACTGTAGCGTAAAAGCAAAAATGTGAGCGGAATTTATATGATTTATTTATTATTATGTGCTCTTACTGTTCATACTGACATAAGTTGAAGAAGAAAGACAAAAAACTCGTCCCTGGCTCCTTGTCAGCCAATCACAGCCTGCCGTCCGTCGTGCTTTTCAACCAAACATATCTTTAAAAATGCATATAAATATAACTTAAAAGCAGGCGGCGATGCGTGTGAAACACCTTACGGGTCTGGACCTATTAAAACAGACAATTACCCACAATCCCTCACATTGGGTCACACCGGGTCACATCGGGTCACACCGGGTCGCTCAGGTTTGAGAGTCAGCACAGTCGGAGCTTCAGGTCACAAATCGTCAGCTGATTCTTCTTAATGAAGCTCTTCACAAACTGCTGATGGTGAGAGACCAACGTCAAAGTGTCTGCAGCTAGAGCAAAGACAATCCTTCAAACCAGGATCAAAGCAGGACTAAAACAGGACTAAAGCGGGACTAAAGATGGACTAAAGATGGACTAAAGCAGGATTTAAACAGGATCAAATCAGGAAAAAAAGCAGGTATTAACTTGGAAAATAAATCAGGACTAAACTGGGAGTAAACCAGGCCTGATGCAAGATATATCCAGAACGGTTCGAGGACTAAACCAGGGAATAAACCAGAGATTAACATGGGATAAATCAAGACTAAACCAAGACCATAATCAGGATTTATCCAAGACAAGGCCAGGACTACACCAGGACTATTCCAGGTTTAAACCAGGGACAAACCAGGAATAGACCAGGAGTAAACTCAACTCAAAACATACTTGACCAAGATCTGGAGAAACCCCAGAACTAATGACTGCAAATGGGTAAAACAGTGCAGACCTTGCCAAAGTGGAAAACAGTAACCAAGGACAGATGAGGACAATACCAGGGCTTTATCAAGTCAACACTGACTGTAAAAAGGACTTAACCAGATCCTAGAGTTTAAATCCAGCAGAATCTGGTTAAAATATGTTTACCCCTCCATTTCCAAACTCATCTTCAGCTTTTGCAAAAACAGCTCTCCCTCCGTCTGCGCTGAAGGACGCTCCGCAGGGCATCGGCATCATTAAATCTCTATTAGCACCACTGTAATGGCTTTTTAATGAAAGCACAAAGACGTAAACAGCACATCTGACCTGCCCTCACATTCCACCAGGGGGCATCAACCTCCTCCAGGGCAGCAACACATCAGCGCCAATGAGCACGTCCCTGAACGAGCATTTAGGACAATAATAGGACTCTATAAAAGAGATGGCAGTGTGAAAAGGCAGCGTTTTGTAGAAGACGAGTTGTTTTTCTGGTGTTTTGTGGATAATTATCAGATGGAGATGTTTGTGAGGACGGAGGCTCGTATGGGCCAGAAGTAATCAACAACTCGTTTGTCAGACAGACAGTAGTAAGAGCGGCGAAGCGAGCAGTTTGTAATTATTCCAAATTTACTTAAGTTTAGTTTTGGGCCAGGGTGTGACGAGGCCTGGGTGTGGCAGGGCCTGGGTGTGACGGGGCCTGGGTGTTACGGGGCCTTGAGGTGTCGGGGTCTGGGTGTGATGGGGCCTGGGTGTGACGGGGCTTGGGTGTAACAGGGCCTGGGTGTTACGGGGCCTTGAGGTGTCGGGGCCTGGGTGTTACGGGGCCTTGAGGTGTCGGGGTCTGGGTGTGACGGGGCCTGGGTGTGACGGGGCTTGGGTGTAACAGGGCCTGGGTGTTACGGGGCCTTGAGGTGTCGGGGCCTGGGTGTGACGGGGCCTGGGCCCGGGTGTGACGGGGCCTGGGTGTGACGGGGCCTGGGCCTGGGTTTGACGGGGCCTGGGTTTGACGGGGCCTAGGTGTGACGCGCCATGACGGGGCGTAACAGGGCCTGGGTGTGACTGGGCCTGGGTGTGACGGGGCCTGGGTGTGACTGGGCCTGGGTGTGACGGGGCCTGGGTGTGACGCGCCATGACGGGGCGTAACAGGGCCTGGGTGTGACTGGGCCTGGGTGTGACGGGGCCTGGGTGTGACGCGCCATGACGGGGCGTAACAGGGCCTGGGTGTGACTGGGCCTGGGTGTGACGGGGCCTGTGTGTGACACATTTTATTTGAAGGCACTTAGATGTTGTGGTCATTAATGAACACATAATTGATTAGCCCTGAGCTAGCGTGACAACATTTTATTTTTGTAAATCCCATGGGGAAAATGAATGAGAAAGTGAGAAGTGACCGCTCAATACCTCGCTGAAGGTTCCTTCTCCTGTGCAGAGGTTGACACGTGGGTCAAACTGAGACTTTTCTTGAAAACAACTAAATCCCGACAGAAATACTTCCCCGTCTGAGAGAGGAACATCTCTAAACTACCTCCTCTCCTCTGAACCTGCTGTTCTCTTCCCAGCTGCCTTCTCTCTTCATTTTCCTCTCTCCTTTTCTCTCTCTTTATCTTGTTCATCTCCGTTTCCATCCTCTCTCTCTCTTCTCTCCTTCTCACTTTCTCACAGTGTAAATCTCATTAGGCTTGACCAGCTCTCCCTCTCTCTTTTCTCTTTTTGTCTCTTTCCTCCTCTCTATCCTCTCCTCCTTCTCTCTCTCTCTCCCTCCCTCTCTCCTTCCCTCTCTCATATTTCTCTCTCTCTCTCTCTGTAAATCGCATTAGCCTCTCCTCTCTTTCCCCTCTCTCCGTTCCATGGCCCATTCCCTGCCCCGTTCTAAGGGCACTGCTTCGGTAATGACGGCCACTTACTGTAAATTAGGGCACCTGCCTTCCGGCCACAGTCGCTAATGTCCAAAGAGACGAGCACATTGAGGAGAGGAGCAGCAGGAGGAGGAAAAGGAGGAGGAGGAGGAGCAGCAGGAAGAGGAGGAGGGGAAAGAGAGGGTTGGAGACACGTTTACTCACGGTTCATTTGGGTCGTTCTCCTACCTCCCTGAACACAATGCACAATGACCATCTCTGACCTGTTAGCAATGATGTTGACAGGAATTAAATGGACTTATATTTTGTATTTACATTGTTCCCTGGAGTTCATCTTCTCTGCTCCTTCTCTGACCCTTACAAAAACACCCAGTTTGACATTTCCCAGATTTGTGACATCAAAGGTGGAGATCTGGAGGTCTCCTGTGCTGTTTTTAAGTCTATAAATCATCACCAGACACGATTGAGTATTTCTAGCTAAAATCACTGTCATTACATCTGTGTGCTTATATTAGCATGTCATGGCAAGCTAGCTTTTGTCTATTTTCCCATCGTAATTCCCGCTGCTGCGAGCAGATGCTGAGGAAAGGCTTGACTCAGAGAAAGTAATGTTTCAATATTTAAAGTTCTAAAGCATGCAATGTCAAAGTAAAGGTACTGAAGAAGTTAATTAAAGAGCAGCGGCGCGTGTCGGCGCTGGGTGAAAGTCGGAGCAATAGCATCTTGAAAACAAGAGAATAAAGATGACTCAAACACGCATGCATCTCTTTGAGTAAGTGAATGAGAAGAGAAAACAACTATAACACGGCTAAAAGCTTTCAAAAGGTTGAGGTTTGATAAATGAGGGCCACTGTAAGGTCAGCAGTGAGGTCAGCACACTACAACATTATTTACATTAAAAAGGTTCAATATGCGCATTTTACCATATGAAATAAAGTGTCTTATACATGTCTTCAGTTGATGTAATACATACAACATCATTTTTGCCCCGGACTAGTTAGCAGTTGTGATATGTAATCTCTGGACTGATGTAATAGTGAAGTCCAGATTGTGCCAAATGGTAAATGTGCTGTTGTTTTTTTCAAAACAAAACTAACTCATGATTTTGTAGATACTTAATTCTCATTGATGATGCAGATGTATAGTTGTATTGTTCCTGATGTTGTGTGTGAGTGTGTTTGGGTCAGAGAGTAGACAATTATTCTACATGGATTTAATTGCATTGTATAATTTATTCCTATAAATTAAGGACTGTAAATGGAAGCTAGCAGAGGTCCAAGGTCTCTGGGCCGGGCGTGCACAACATGCCACTACTGTAACAATTTGGGTCGCACAAAATATCTCAATCAATTGATTTAATACATTAAAATAACTACTGAGATTTTTGTGAAAAATTCGTATCAGAATCAGAATTAGAAAAGGTTTATTGCCATTGCCAATGAACAGAATTCACAGACTTGATTTGGTGATACGGTGCAAAATAAAACAATGCACAATGATAACTGCTATAGAAAAAAATAAAAATAGATTATAAGATAAAAATAGGCCTACTGTGTACACAAAATGTACAGTTGAATTTGCATATGCAGTGCAGAAAGTGAACAGTGCAGTGAGTGATTTAATTATGGTTAAAATGACAGTGTGTTCATAAGTCCAAAAGACAGAGGGAAAGAAACTGTTCTTGTGGCGGGAGGTTCTGGTCCAGATGGACCGTAGCCTCCTGCCTGAGGGGAGGGGCTCAAATAGTCTGTGTCCAGGGTGAGAAGGGTCGGCTGTGACCCGACCTGCTCGTCCCAGAGCCCTGGAGACGTACAGGTCCTGAAGAGATGGAAGTCTGCAGCCGATCACAGAGAGCTTCAGCCTCTGTCTGTACGTAGGGATCAGGTGAACCATGACGTGATCTGACGAGCCCACTGCAGCTCAAACACCAAAGCGGCCGTCAGCGGCGCCATCTTGGATCCAAGCAAATAACATACAAAATGCTTTACCAACTTTGCTTTGCAAAATTGCCCACCCGGAACTGAACCAGGTTTGAACCAGGACTAACCTTGAATCAAAACAAGTCGAGAGCAGAATTAAACTAGACCAAGACCAAACCAGGTCTAAACTTGAAATAACCCAGAATTAAACCAGTAAACAAGATGGGTTGTGGGCTGGAATAAAATGCTCGGAGGACCTGATTTGTTGAATAGTCCTGATGAGTGGAGTACGATGATTAAACTTAACAAAATGAGCTGCCGCTAATTCATATTTTTGCATCACATCGTCACATCATCTGTACAGTAGAAATACTTTGATCTTACTTATTTTGGATCCCTACATTTGGACGTGTGTAGTTTTATTTAAAGCTCCCGTGCTCCTGTTGCGTCTCCTCTGCTGCAGGTGATGGAGTCCTGCTGTTTGCTACACACTCTCTAATGCGATGTATGTAAACGGATTATGGTTTGAAGGACAAACGGTCGGAGCTGAGGGCGCATCTTGGGCCTCCACGTGTGCCAGAAACAATCGCAGCGTCTCAACCAGGGACCGGGGGGCCGCAGAGACGGACTGCCACGGGAACAATATCAGACACAGTGCACGGAATATTTGAATAAATCCTTAAGTTCACCTGAAGTTCAAGAAAGTATAGAACATGACATCACATCCTCTCAGCGTCTTCATATGGTACAACATGTAATGTTTGTATGAGTGAACAACGACTAGAGCAGATATTCTCCATGAAAGTCAATATCCATTTCCCTCGTAATGATTCCCTCCGAGTGTTTGTGTTACGAACAGAACTAACTCTTTGCCGCGCGGTCGATCACGCTCAGGCCTGTTTGGATTTTGGTTCCAGTGGGACGAGACGTGGTCTTTTTGTGTCCTCAACAGGTGGTGGAGAGCAGATTGGTGCTTAGGCTTCTGGGCTTTGGTGAGAATGTGGTGTGCGAGTGATCGGTGGCGGTCTGTGCAATGGTACGGGTTTGACAGCTTCACTTCCGTCATTTCAGAAGCTTTTCACCTTTAAGTATGGGGAGGATGAATAATACAGGCGCTGTATAAATCCGAGGCATTATTAATATTATCATATTAAATTTTAGGTGGTCCTCCCTGCATTGCTTTGCCGTCTTATCGGTGGTGCATGCCCAAACAAGCTAATACAAGCTAATAATTAATGCACATGAACAATCAGGATGCTGCAAAGTGGACTTCCTGTGGATAGCTTGATTATGAGCGCAGAGATTTGGTGCGAGTGAGACAACACCAACAAAAGAGTCACGAGTTATGAGTGACGTGGGCAGGGGGATCCAGGGTAAAAGAGAGAGAGAGAGAGAGAAAGAAAGAGAGAGAGGGATGGAGAGAGAGAGAAAGAGAGTGAGGAGCAGGAGTCAAGGTGAGACTGGAAGAGCAGCATCGTATTAGCAACGCTTTCCATCTAATCTCCAACAATTGCCACAGAGAGGAAGAAGAGGAAAAAAGGGGGAGGAGACGAGTTAGGAAATAGAGGAGAAGGTGAGACAGAAGAGAGAGAGAAGAGCAAAGAGAGAGGGCGGAGCAGGGGAGTGTTTTTGGTCTTGTCCATTTAGTCCTGATTTAGTCCAAAAACTATGAATGGATCCTGAGGAGAAAGTGAGGGAGGCACTCTGCCAGGAGAAAGAGAGAGAATGAGAGAGAAAGTAAAAGGCAGGAGAGAGAGTACAGAAGTGCGATATGGGCTTTATCGCACATTAATCCATTAATCTCTTCCTCTGGCACTGTCACTACCCTGAGGAGGAGAGAGGGAAGAGAGGAGAATGATGGAGAGATGTACAGAGAGAAAGAAAGAAAGAAAGAGAGAGCTAGACAGAGAGAGAGAAGAGGAAGATGAGTATCAAGTAACTAGAGATGACTAGAGATGCTGGTAGTAAAGGAGGAGATGATGATAAATAATCCCTCTGGTGTTGTTGTTTGTGTGGAGGAAGATGAGCGCGAATGTGAAAGTGTCCTCTGCATTTGACCCATCCTTCAACTGTATAAATCGGTCACGCTCCTCTGATCTTATGCAAATGTGAATTGTTAGAATAATTGGACTAAAGTCCATTTTGGCCTCTTGCACACAGAGGCAGAGGAGGAGGAAACATGTTGAAGAAGGAAGATTGCAGCCCTCAGATCAAGGAGGCAGAAATGGGGGGTGGTTTGCACGAGCAGCTGTTTTGGGCTTGATACAGCTGACCCAAGCTAGTCACTTTGCAGCTTATGCCCACCATTAAAACATATCTTTGGGCCCCTGAGAATGGCTTCAAAGAAATGCACTCAATATCCTAAATCAATGCGGACAGTTTCTCTTTCATAGGAACAACAGTCAACATAAGAACATATCAACTACAGTGTCATACAGAGTCACATACAGTGTACCTTTTGGACATGTTTTACAACAATGAGAGGGACAGCATTAGTGCAGTGCTGCAGGGGCCCTGGGGACAAAGGGCACTGATGGAGCCATGAGGTGGGGTTTAAGGTGACCCTTCACTGCCTGGGGAGCCTCGAACCGACATTCCCCCTCTCCACTGTCTGCAGAGTGGTCCACAAAACACTGCATCCACCAGGTCGTCCACCACCCGACAGTAGACAACCTGGTGGATGATGGATGGATGGTGTCG
This sequence comes from Eucyclogobius newberryi, assembly GCF_026437365.1. Lineage (NCBI taxonomy): Eukaryota > Metazoa > Chordata > Actinopteri > Gobiiformes > Gobiidae > Eucyclogobius > Eucyclogobius newberryi. The sequence goes on from NW_027316167.1 coordinate 35,387,285, forward strand.
GGGTGTGCAGTAGGCCACGCACTCCATCAGGATTGACCCCCAGAAGAGCCACAGAAAACAATCAACCCTGAAAGAAAAATCAACCCAAGCACCACAGTAAAGTGAGCAAAGGTAGTCCTGACTAGGTGGGACAATAAAGAGTACCTTAACCCTTTCTGTCTTATATTTCTTCAAACAGGTCTTGCATGAGTCTGAGTCCACGCTGAGTCACTGGCTTTGTAAAAGGAAAAAGAAATGTAGAGATTTAAACAAAAGTAACATGCCCATTTTGATCATGCTAAAAGCTCAATAAAAAGCTTTCAACTGGTTCAAAATGCAGCATCAAGATTACTAACAGGAACTAAAAGAAGAGAGCACATTACGCCGGTGCTTGAGTCTCTTCACTGGCTCCTGTCGAGTTAGAATCAAATTTAAAATCCTCCTCTTGACTTACAAAGCCATAAATTACATGGCCCCATCCTACCTCAAAGATGCTACAGTACCATATCCAATGTTGTGCCTGAACGCGTTCATTGAACGAAAGTTCATGACCGCGTTCATAATTTTGGTGAACGTGAACTGAACGCACAGTATTACTACCGACGAACGATACTGTGAACGCGTTCATTCAGGTGTCTGTGAACGGCACGTCCGTTCTTTTTAATTTCGTTCAATAAGGTGTCAGATTTCTAGAGACTTCCAGGCGAAAAACACACCGTTATGTTGCCCAATCAGAGCTTATGCCTGGCAAGTGTGAGAGCTCCGAAGTTGTAGAGGCCGATAGCACAGATAGAGATTTCGCGTGTCGCACCGCGCTGCGCATGCGCTTCAAAACAAAAAGCAGCGACAGCAACAGAGCAGTAAGGAGTCGCCCTACGACCAGTTATGTGAGTTTTATGATAAGGTCGGCGTAACTACCGTGGTTTTCTCAGTCTAAAAAAGGACATCACGCTCCATACTGATGTTTGTGTCCAGTCAGGTTTAATTGTAGATTTTAAACTTTGACACTTTGACACCATGACACCATGAAAACTAAACAAAAACAGAAAATGCATCAGCAATAACGAATTACAAAACAGTATGAGAAACAAACATAAGCATATTTACCGTGTTCGCCAACATGTGACCATTGGTAGTTAAGTGGTTTTCTGGCAGACGCCTGTCTTTTTCTTTCTCTAGCCAGTCTTTTCTTTTACCGTTCTGTTTCACGGCTTCTCTCCCTCTAGCTCTCGCTCCTGGTCTCTATTTATACTTTCGGGGCTACGCCCGTGGTCACATGATGACTTACACCGGTAAATATCAAATTAAATAAATAAACAAATAAATAACAAACAACTACAATGATGCCTGAACCAACTTGGCGAGAAATAAAATAAAAACTCCCATGAAAATAAAAGTGTTACTGAATACTGACAAATAGCGTCAGCTACACTCCCACCAAATTACCTTGGATAACAATTAAACTGTTACATTATACACTCTCTGTACATCAAGGTAATTTCCAAGAAACAAAACATTTTTTTTTCAAATATGTATAATCAATAACATGTATAAACTTCAACTATTTTCTACAAGAACAACCAACTTTTGAATAGGTCTTTCTACAACAGATAGCTTGTGTAAGCGTTCACCCTTTTTTCCCAGTTTCCTGTCCCCTACTTGTAATGTCACTTTTCTCACTAGTCCATCATCACTCTCATGTACCCCAATAACTTTAGCAAGTGTCCATTCATTACGAGGGGTGTTCTCATCTTTAACTATCACAATATCACCAATCCTCATGTTGCGCTTAGGCGAATGCCAACACTGTCTCAGAGTGATGTTAGCAAGATACTCTTTCCTCCACCTGTTCCAAAACTGCTCTGACAGGAACTGAACTCTTCTCCAGCGTTTTTTTGCATACAAATCTTCCTGTACAAAGTTACCGGGTGGCGGAAATGGAATGGAACCTTTCATAGTGATTAAGTGATTTGGTGTTATGGGCTCTAAACCTTTGGGATCACTGATGCTGTCCACTGTAAGTGGGAGGCTGGTCACAATATACATCGCTTCGTAAAGAAAAGTTCTTAAGGATGCATCATCCAATCTATCAACACTTTGATCAAGAACTTTACACAGCACGCTCCTTACCGTCCTAATCTGACGCTCCCAGGCACCTCCTGCATGACTTGAACTTGGTGCATTCATAACAAAGTCACAGTGCTTTTCTCCAGATAGGATTTCACTCTCTCATTGTCCATTTCACTTAAAGCTTTTTCTAGTTCACGTTTAGCTCCTGTGAAATTTGTTCCTTGGTCTGACCTGATCTGTCGCACAGGTCCACGAATAGCTATAACGCATCTTAAAGCATTAATAAACGCATCGGTTGTCATATCATCTAACATTTCAATATGAATTGCTCTACTAGGTAAACATGTAAACAGAAGACCATACCGCTTGTACACTTTACGACCTTGTTTGGTATTAAAGGGTCCAAAACAGTCCATGCCACAATAAGTGAACGGTGGCGAAGGGTCGATGCGGTCGAAGGGTAGATCTGCCATTCTTTGTTGTTCAGGTGGTGCACGAGCTCTCCTACACCACACGCACTGTCTGATGTACTGAGCTACTGCTTTACTTCCACCCACAATCCAGTAGCCGTTTGCTCTTATCTCATTCAACGTTTGTCCTCTGCCTTGATGTTGGGTCTTGTTATGATAATGTGCAATAATGAGACGGGTAACATCACAGTCTTTTGGAAGGACAACAGGATGTCTCAATTCAAAACGTGTGGAAGCCTTTCTTAGCCTTCCTCCTACTCTCATTACGCCGTCCTGTAGGAATGGATCAAGTTCAAAGAGTCTGTGGTTGCAGGGCAACTTCTGTGATTGAGTCAATTTGTTAATGACCTTGTCAAACACATCCTTCTGTGCAAGTTTGACTAGTGTTAACACCACTTGTTGTCTTTCCTCCACATTTGGAGGGTCTGTCGTCTTAATTCTCTTTGCCATCCGTTTGATGCGAGCAATGACACTGACTGCCGTCGTCCATTTTGAGAATCTTGCCAAGTGCTCCTTTATGTCACTTTGCTGTGCTGACTCAGTTTTTAGCACTTGTATTGTTTTTATTTCAGGATCTCCCACCATGAGCTCTGGGGGTGTGCTTTGTTCTGCAACAATGTCTCTATCATTTGGTTTGGTGTCCGCAAAATCTGACTCCAGTGTATTAATAATGGCTGAAGGGGCCACCGGAGAAACCTTTTTAACAGACACTCTATGACACAAACCAGTTACATCGCTAGCGTTTACAAGCTTAGGTGCCCCGCCCCCTACAATGCTCCAACCTAGATCGGTCCTAATAGCATAAGGCTCCCTGTCACCACCAACGATGACCTCTCTGGGGGCTAGGGCTCTGGAACAATCATACCCTATCAAGAGTCCAACAGCACAGTCCATTAAAGGGAGCATCTTTTGAGCTAAGTCTGGCAGGTGTCTCCATTTACTGGCTGTTTGACGAGTAGGGATATGAGCACGCTCAAGCGGAATAAAGTCTCTGGTGTAAGCTGGTGGTAACTCAAACTTAGTGTCTGAGTAGAACCCTCTAATCTTAAGTCCTCGTACTCTTTGACTTTTCACTATAGCGTCTCTTTTGACCATAGTGGCAAGCTTTAGTCTAACTGGCTCTGTAGCTACCTGCAGATTTTCACACACTTCCTGATCAACGAAGGTGTGAGTACTTTGAGTGTCCAATAAAGCGTACACCAAAGTTTCACTGTCGGGAGCATTAACTGATGAGATCCACACAGGAACAATCATTGATGTGCTGCAATGCTCATAATCTCCCACCGAGCACGAGAGTGAGGTGGTGGCTTCATTTATTATGTTCTTGGAAGGGGACTTATCTGCTGAGGCGCGATCCTCATGCAGTGGAGTTGGGTGGCTCTTTTTGCATATGCCACATGTTGCTCTGTTTTTACAGTCTTTTGAAATGTGTCCCTTTCTCAAACACGCAAAACACAGTTTGTTTTCAAATACGCACTTTTCCTTGTCGTCTATGGAAATTTCTCTAAGCTTTTGGCACTTGTGTATGATGTGGTCCTCTCCACAGCACATACATTTGCTTGAGTTTTGCAGTAGAAAGTCTCTATCTTTTGAGCCTTTGGATTTTACTTGCTCCGCTGACTCTACATTAGTGACAAAGGTATTTCCCTTTGTGCCTCTGGTTTCTCTGATTTGGCTGTCTACATGTGGTTTTAGGGCATACAAGGACGACACTGGGTTGCCCGCAATGCGAGCCTCTTTAGAGATAAAGGACGAAAACTCTTTAAAGCTCGGGTAGTCCTTACTTTTGTCTAGTGCCTCAGTGACATAACGATTCCACCTTGACGTGATCCAATCTGGGAGTTTTGTCAGCAACTTCTGGTTTTCCTCACATTGAGAACCTGTAGATGTTTTATGCGGGGCATGGCATGACAACATGTGTGCAGAAAGTTACTAAACTCTCTTAGCTTAACATATTCCTTTCTATTTATCTTTGGCCATTTGTTAAGCTTCTCTCTAAATGCACGCTGCACTACAAATGAATGCCCATATCTATCATTCAGCCTCTCCCACGCCTGTTGATATGCCTCCTCATCCTTTCTATAGAACGCGCCTCCTAAAGTAGATTTAGCCTCTCCTGCTACCTTTGCAGATAAAATAACCTGTCCGCAGGATTTGAGCACCGTCGTTCTATGAGCGCTTTGAAACTTGTGCTCCATTCTATGAACTTAAGAGGGTCACCTGAAAACACAGTGGGCTCTGGAGCAGGAAGTCTAGTGAGAGCAACTGACTCATGAAAAGCCTTAACAAATGATTCACTCTGCATTGCTGGCTCTACACGTTTAGCATGAGATAATAGCTTAGCACTGCCTTTGCTATGTACAGAACTACATCTCTCATCTATCACTTTCATCTCTTCATTAGTATACACTCTCAACTTAGCCTGCATTCCCATAATCTCTTTCTGTTTTTCAAGTTTTCTAAGTTCTTGACGTTGCACCTCAATAGCCTCTTCCATGTCATTTTCAGCTTGCTTTGCAGCTAACTCTGCAGCTACTTCTGCTCTCTTTAATGAGATACTAAGAGTTTCTGAGGGATGTTCTGAACGACAGTTACGTGAAGAAGCTCTGGTGGCTGTAGACCCAAATATAGATCTCGCATAATCATTGTCCAAAAGTGCACGTAATTTTGCCTTCACTGCCACCGCATCAAACTCTCCAGCTTCTTCAATCAGTCTGTCTCTCAATAAGCGCATTAAATCAATGGTAACAGCTGTGCATGCATCCATTTTCCTTCTTATTTCTTGACTTGGAGCTGACAGTTTTCTAATGTTATCATATAGTCCTGTTAGTTCACTGTCAAACTTTTCAACTTCATCCATCATATTGTACAAATCCTTTTCGGCGCATTCTTCTTTTAATATTGTTCGAATGTCTTTTATTCTTGTTTTCCATTTTTCATACACTGCAATGAACTTTTTTACTTTACGAACTAGTTCTTGCTCCTTTAGCTCCAGCGCTTTTGGAGTTAAACGTCTTTTACGGGAAGATTTCCTTATTTTTGATTCAACTTTGTCTTGTTCTGGAAAACTTTTTTCCTCTTTAGCATTTGTTTCAGTTTGTGCTTGAGACTCAACTTCCTCTTCACTTTCACTTGAAGAGGAATTATTGTCTCGAGATGTCATTTTGCATTTATTGTGTCCTTTATCTTACTTTATTCATCCGTGGTTGAGTCCGACATTCCCAGTTGCACCTGACGTCGAGTTTTAGTTGCTCCGCAGACGACAGACGTTGTAGCTTGTTGTAAGATCATGGACTCTGGCGCCGCCGTCAGGATGCGAAGGGAAGCGCAGTCACAGCCACACGTGCGATGAATCAGCTCACGTTTTCACTGAAACTACCGTGGTTTTCTCAGTCTAAAAAAGGACATCACGCTCCATACTGATGTTTGTGTCCAGTCAGGTTTAATTGTAGATTTTAAACTTTGACACTTTGACACCATGACACCATGACACCATGAAAACTAAACAAAAACAGAAAATGCATCAGCAATAACGAATTACAAAACAGTATGAGAAACAAACATAAGCATATTTACCGTGTTCGCCAACATGTGACCATTGGTAGTTAAGTGGTTTTCTGGCAGACGCTTGTCTTTTTCTTTCTCTAGCCAGTCTTTTCTTTTACCGTTCTGTTTCACGGCTTCTCTCCCTCTAGCTCTCTCTCCCGGTCTCTATTTATACTCACATGATGACTTACACCGGTAAATATCAAATTAAATAAATAAACAAATAAATAACAAACAACTACAATGATGCCTGAACCAACTTGGCGAGAAATAAAATAATAATGAAATAAAAACTCCCATGAAAATAAAAGTGTTACTGAATACTGACAAATAGCGTCAGCTACAGTCGGTGAGGATGGGAACAATCTGCATTTCTGTGCAAACTTTGCCTCTGGGGAAGGCTGTCCCTTCAATGTGAATGTAAATCCTGGTTGGGTGAGGATTCAATATTGAATGATGAAATTGTATATGGGGTGTGGAAATAATTTAGAAACATTATACCTAATATTGAAAAAAATAACTGAACTAGTTCATTTTTTGGAGCTGTGAACTTAGTTCAAAATGTTGAATTATGAACTATGAACTGAACTAGTTCATGTAGAAAGTGAACTTTCCCAACACTGACCATATCATCCAAAAATGACTCTTTGCTTTCAAAATGCTAGCCTTCCGGTGGTCCCAAGTGTCTCTAAAAGTACAGTAAGAGGTAGAGCGTTTAGTTACCAAGCTCCTGTCTGAGGGAGTCAGATCTCTCCTTCATTGTGCAAAGGAGGTTTTGTAGTTTTTCCTGGCCGAGAAGGAGGGTCTAAGGACAGGAGAATAACCTGGTCTGATTTGGGAATGAGCGGCTGTGAAGGATTGAGGATAAGTTTTCCTGGTGTAATGTATATGTAGGGAATGTGACAATGAAGAAATATTGATTAAGGCAGACAAAAACATTATGTATTATTTGTGTTGTTCTCAGCCTTTAAACATGCTCTTGAACATCTTTAGTTTAGCTTCTCATGTTTTAAAACTAACCAAAAACATTTTGAGAACAAAGAGAATAAGGATCTCTGTTGTTTCCCATCGAACTAACTGAGATTTGGCATCATTTACTGGCTGTAAAGGGAATTACGCACAGTTTAAGGTAAATATTTAAAGCTGGTACTTCCAGGTCTCAGCACGCAGTTGTACTGATCATGATTAGAGCGTAATCTTTTTTCTTCTCTCTCAGGCGAGGTTTCACCTGATGAAATGTTTTGCGTTTCTTGACAGCTCGCGCAGAGTAATCCTTAGAGAAAAAAGACATGGCGCTTGGTTGGTCTGGTCTGGTCCAGAGCAAGACATCTAGATGGAGCCATGACATGCTGTTTATTGCTGAAGTTATATAAACTTCAGTAGAATAGGTCTTTGACACTGGTTTGGGAAGGACGTGCTCAGCTTTTGTTGGAGGTTTTAGATAATCGGGGATCCAAGCCGCGATAAACTTGACCACACATTTTTCCGTTCAGTGAGCTCTGGAATACCGATAGTCTGCAGATTGTCTCTGCAATTACGAATCTCCAGGTCGTCCACATTGTCAGTCAGGACACCCACCTGGTTTGTCAAATCTGCCTCTTGCAGAGTAAAGACTGTTTTTTATTTTCGGCTGCTGTGGCTCGGCTGTCCAGTTTGTTAGTCTTATAATTCAAATCAGGCATTTACGCCATCTATCTTTGTGTCTACTGCCTTATCAGTTATCTCCCACAAAGCCCATAATCACTGGGTCTATCTTGATCCTGGTCTCCTCTGGAGCGGCGCCCGGTCCAGAACCGGTGCGGGCGGGGGAGGTGGGCTTTCTAGGTTAGGTGTAGCATGGCTAACTCGGTTCTTGTGGCGAAGTTCTTCTTCAATTTCTTAGACATATTCCCGAAGCTTCCCAGTTCATCGCAGCCCGACAGACTTGACTGATCTTAAGTGGCCATCATTCGGGACCTGACTCACTCACTTCAATATGGTTGGGTTTCAGTGACTGGAGCTGAGTTACTTTGTAATAAGGAAGTGTACAGTACTGGCCACAGAGGGAAGAGGAGAGGACACGCTGTCAAATACGAGAGAGGAGGCGTCAGACAGAAGAGAGGAACCAGAGTGAACGAGGAGCAAACAGACGGGAGCAGAGGAAGCAGAGGGAGCAGAGGAAGCAGAGGAAGCAGAGGGAGCAGAGGGAGAGGAGAGAGCAGAGGAAGCAGAGGGAGCAGAGGGAGAGGAGGGAGCAGAGGGAGAGGAGGGAGCAGAGGGAGCAGAGGGAGCAGAGGGAGCAGAGGGGACAGAGGGAGCAGAGGGAACAGAGGGAGAAGAGGGAGCAGAAGAGCAGAGGGAGCAGAGGAAGCAGAGGGAGCAGAGGGAGCAGAGGAAGCAGCGGAAGCAGAGGAGCAGAGGGAGAAGAGGGAGCAGATGAGCAGAGGGAGCAGAGGAAGCAGAGGGAGCAGAGGGAGAAGAGGAAGCAGAGGGAGCAGAGGAAGCAGCGGAAGCAGAGGGAGCAGAGGAAGCAGCGGAAGCAGAGGGAGCAGAGGGAGCAGAGGAAGCAGAGGGAGCAGAGGCAGCAGCGGAAGCAGAGGAAGCAGAGGAGCAGAGGGAGAAGAGGAAGCAGAGGAAGCAGTGGGAGCAGTGGGAGCAGAGGAAGCAGAAGAGCAGAGGGAGCAGAGGAAGCAGAGGAAGCAGAGGGAGCAGAGGGAGAAGCCCATCCAACTTCACTGTATGAATTGCATTGAAAACTAAACTAAACTAAACAAAACTCCGAAAGACTCATTTTACAGAAGGCCTGCTCTGCCCTGGTGTTTTATTGTTCCCTTCAAATGGACATCATTAAACATCCAAACGAAACGAGGCAAGACAAAAACACAAACTAACATTGATGGTAGAAATTCGGTGTGGTTTTTAACTCCATGACTCATTCTGAGCATTTTTGCCATCAAAATACATTCATTTCAACTAGTTTTGCATGTAGAGCAAAGTTTTAAATGTTGTGCTAATGCCACTTCCAAGTGTTTTAAAGTGGTGAGTGTTTTCTGCATTCTAAGTTTTATTTATTGAGATGCCACAGCAAAGGTAGTCAAGAGCATGTTTAAAGGCCAATAACTATAAACTGTGTTTTTATTGTGAAAATGATTGTGTAGGGGCTCATAAAGCTCAGAGATACCTTTGTATTTGGGCTAATCAAACTCATCGGCTCCGTCTGCAGCTTATTAACTGCCTTCAGACTCTGCTCTCTGTAATCACAATCCGATACACAATTTGTCTTCTCTGTGTGTGTGAAATCGATGCGTGTTTATGAGCAGGTCCCATTGAGACGGCTGCAAAGGCATTTCTTTTGTTTTATTTTGTTTTGAAGAAAACATTTTAAGGCTCCAAATATAATTACCCAGTCTGTGGTGTTCTGATTGGATGGAAGGGAGAGGAGACTGTGCTTTGCCAAATAAGGATTTAACCACAGGAAGAAACGCCATGACGCAGATCATTGTCGATTTAATGAGACAACAAATGTAGTTTGTTCAACGGTCGATAAAACAAATGTGTGAAGGTTTATGGAGGAAAAAAAGAGCTGATGGCTTTCAGTGGAATATGTTCTGTTACCGCTGCGTGTGATATGGTTCTACAGCTCGGGCTCATGTGATGCCACTGTTTAAAGGTGACATATGCTTTAAGAAATGTGATACATGTAGGATTCAGCAGAGTCCTAAAGCCATTTTGGCCCATATCTCCTGCTCTCGCTCTTGATCTGCCGCTCCCCACCGTCAGCAGATGTTTAGATGTTTAAAATCTTTTCTCACAGCTGACCTGATTACCTTTCTCTCCTTGTGTAAGATGTTTACATCAAGTGTTGAGTTTAAGCATCCTTTAACTCCCCCTACCAACCGTTAGCAAACAAGCTAGTTAAGCTCTGCATAAGCAAAAAAACAACGGCAAAACAATTTATAGTGTCCATTTTGTTGTGTAAGTTAATTAAATGTGTTGGTTAAAGTTATTTGAGCTATACTATAACTCCACAGACAAGAATGTGGCTAAAAGAAGCAAAGAAACTCAGATTGCCCGGTGATGGCCATAGTTGGAATGTTGACGGGCATTTTTAGAAAGAAAATCATGTCAGAGCATAACCTCTATTCAACCCATATTTACACAAAGGAGAAAGGACAATAAACCGCAGAGATACACTGCAACAGCGTTATTCTGGAATCCAGTCGAGCGTATAGTCCATTCTGTTGAGGTTTGGATAATAATAATATGACTCCATGGGTTTAGTCCGTTGTGAGAGAGTAGAGTGGGCTGATCACACTGCGTAAACCTTTGCCAAACCATAATGATGCTATCATTATTAATAACAACAACAAACATTATTCTTCCATTATAGTTTGGCAAACTTTTTTTTACACAAATGCCAATCGTGCTTGATGGGTTGTCATTGAGAGAAAATTACCCTCTGATGATGATGACGGCTGTTTTCACTGAGGCGTGTGAAGATGGGGCCTGAAGACAGAAGCATGTGGTGATGAGGCCTGAAGACAGAAGCATGTGGTGATGAGGCCTGAAGACAGAAGCATGTGGAGATGGGGCCTGAAGACAGAAGCATGTGGAGATGGGGCCTAAAGACAGATGCATGTGGAGATGGGGCCTGAAGACAGAAGCATGTGGAGATGGGGCCTAAAGACAGATGCATGTGGAGATGGGGCCTGAAGACAGAAGCATGTGGTGATGAGGCCTGAAGACAGAAGCATGTGGTGATGAGGCCTGAAGACAGAAGCACGTGGAGATGGGGCCTGAAGACAGAAGCATGTGGAGATGGGGCCTGAAGACAGAAGCATGTGGAGATGGGGCCTGAAGACAGAAGCATGTGGAGATGAGGCCTGAAGACACAAGCACGTGGAGATGGGGCCTGAAGACAGAAGCACGTGGAGATGGGGCCTGAAGACACAAGCACGTGGAGATGGGGCCTGAAGACAGAAGCACGTGGAGATGAGGCCTGAAGACAGAAGCACGTGGAGATGGGGCCTGAAGACAGAAGCATGTGGAGATGGGGCCTGAAGACAGAAGCATGTGGAGATGGGGCCTGAAGACAGAAGCACGTGGAGATGGGGCCTGAAGACAGAAGCATGTGGAGATGGGGCCTGAAGACAGAAGCATGTGGAGATGAGGCCTGAAGACACAAGCACGTGGAGATGGGGCCTGAAGACAGAAGCACGTGGAGATGGGGCCTGAAGACAGAAGCACGTGGAGATGGGGCCTGAAGACAGAAGCATGTGGAGATGGGGCCTGAAGACAGAAGCACGTGGAGATGGGGCCTGAAGACAGAAGCACGTGGAGATGGGGCCTGAAGACAGAAGCACGTGGAGATGGGGCCTGAAGACAGAAGCATGTGGAGATGGGGCCTAAAGACAGATGCATGTGGAGATGGGGCCTGAAGACAGAAGCACGTGGAGATGGGGCCTGAAGACAGAAGCATGTGGAGATGGGGCCTGAAGACAGAAGCACGTGGAGATGGGGCCTGAAGACAGAAGCATGTGGAGATGGGGCCTGAAGACAGAAGCATGTGGAGATGAGGCCTGAAGACAGAAGCACGTGGAAATGAGGCCTGAAGACAGAAGCATGTGGAGATGAGGCCTGTAGACAGAAGCATGTGGAGATGGGGCCTGAAGACAGAACCATGTGGAGATGGGGCCTGAAGACAGAAGCATGTGGAGATGGGGCCTGAAGACAGAAGCACGTGGAGATGGGGCCTGAAGACAAGAAACATGTGGAGATGGGGCCTGAAGACAGAAGCATGTGGAGATGAGGCCTGAAGACACAAGCACGTGGAGATGGGGCCTGAAGACAGAAGCACGTGGAGATGGGGCCTGAAGACACAAGCACGTGGAGATGGGGCCTGAAGACAGAAGCACGTGGAGATGGGGCCTGAAGACAGAAGCACGTGGAGATGGGGCCTGAAGACAGAAGCATGTGGAGATGGGGCCTGAAGACAGAAGCACGTGGAGATGGGGCCTGAAGACAGAAGCACGTGGAGATGGGGCCTGAAGACAGAAGCATGTGGAGATGGGGCCTAAAGACAGATGCATGTGGAGATGGGGCCTGAAGACAGAAGCACGTGGAGATGAGGCCTGAAGACAGAAGCACGTGGAGATGGGGCCTGAAGACAGAAGCATGTGGAGATGGGGCCTGAAGACAGAAGCATGTGGAGATGGGGCCTGAAGACAGAAGCACGTGGAGATGGGGCCTGAAGACAGAAGCATGTGGAGATGGGGCCTGAAGACAGAAGCATGTGGAGATGAGGCCTGAAGACACAAGCACGTGGAGATGGGGCCTGAAGACAGAAGCACGTGGAGATGGGGCCTGAAGACACAAGCACGTGGAGATGGGGCCTGAAGACAGAAGCACGTGGAGATGGGGCCTGAAGACAGAAGCACGTGGAGATGGGGCCTGAAGACAGAAGCATGTGGAGATGGGGCCTGAAGACAGAAGCACGTGGAGATGGGGCCTGAAGACAGAAGCATGTGGAGATGGGGCCTGAAGACAGAAGCATGTGGAGATGAGGCCTGAAGACAGAAGCATGTGGAGATGGGGCCTGAAGACAGAAGCATGTGGAGATGAGGCCTGAAGACAGAAGCATGTGGAGATGAGGCCTGTAGACAGAAGCATGTGGAGATGGGGCCTGAAGACAGAAGCATGTGGAGATGAAGCCTGAAGACAGAAGCATGTGGAAATGAGGCATGAAGACAGAAGCATGTGGAGATGGGGCCTGAAGACAGAGGCATGTGGAGATGAGGCCTGAAGACAGAAGCATGTGGAGATGAGGCCTGAAGACAGAAGCATGTGGAGATGGGGCCTGAAGACAGAAGCATGTGGAGATGAGGCCTGAAGACAGAAGCATGTGGAGATGAGGCCTGCAGACAGAAGGTGCTGAAAACACGTCTGCAACAAGTAAAGCGAAATCTCTTTGAGGAGCGGGACAGGAGCTGAGGCAGAGATAGCATCTGTTTGCATTTGCTAAATCCCTGTGAACATTGTTTAATCTGCTTCTTTATTTCATAGACGCCCATCGAGGCATCTGCTGTTGTGATTTTGGGCATTACAAAAATAAATGGATTTGAATAGAATACTAAACAATCAATAAAAAGTGAATACAGGAGCAGTAACATTCAAACACATGCTTGGAAAATCATAATAATATCAACGGAGCAACGGAAGCGACTGAAAAAGGGATCAGAACCCAGGATGAAGACAAGGAACAAAGCTTTTGCAAATCAGATGAAAAAATGAAACCGGCATCCAATTTCTCTCATTTTCAAACAGTGACATAAAGAGTTAAACGTCAGGTACCGATTCTCAAACCACGAAAGGCTTTTTCAGATGTGCTTATCCTGCATGTTTGTTGTTCTGTAAATGCTACTGTGCTTTACTTTACTGCCTGAAGTGTCAAGACAGTCATTTCACCGGATTCGGATTTGTGTCTAGTTGAGCGAGTACATTTTAATACAATAGATTTTGCATGTGAATCAGTCGCCTCTGGTGCCCAAATCATATTCGGTCTTTACGATAAGCCTCAGCTCATTTCTAACTCTCAAATCCTTCTGCACATCCTAAAAGGAAGCGGAATTTTCTAGATTTTTAATTAGTAACAACAAAAATGCACATTTGAAGATATTTTTGAACTTTTGGTTAAGTCTGAGCTCAGATTGCATGAGGTGGAGCTTCTATAAATGATGAAATATATTAGAACTTCTCATGAGGGCCAAAAAACGACCGCACATGTACAGGAAAGAAATATATGGTACAGAGGAGATTAGTGGATGTATTGCAAGAGGACATGAAGTTCTTGTGTCAGAGCAGAGTGTGTTTTTTTTAAATTAAAATAGCCCAGTGTTTTTAGTTGCATTTTGTGACTGCCTAAAAGCCTGCCCTGAAGAAATGATTGTTGTATATGTAGACAGATGCAGGGCTGAACCAAACTGCAAAGCTAAATCACAATTACACCACAGAGTAATGTTCTCTGCCTGCAGAACCTTTTAAAACCACAATAAACGTGTTCGGAGTGCTCTGCCAGGCCCTTTCTCGCTCGTAAATGTAAATTCTCTTCACATTTGGGTCTGTTAGTGTTGCATTTGCATCTGAACTGGCGTTTCAGGGCGTTTCGTCAGCCAGGGTCGCTCTGGAGACAAAATCTCCCACTCACAGTCATTTGTATGCATTAGCGTTAGCATTAGCACGTCATTATGTTGATCAGAGTTGCTCCGGTTCACTCATCAGGACACTGCAGTTATTTTTGTTGCCGTCTAACTTATCTGTAGAATTAAATATGGAATTAGCACTGTTGCGTCATAAAATGTGCAAATCAAAATGTTCTTACTAATGACAATCGTAATGCTGAATTATGTAAAACTGTTTGTTCACATGTTTAGCTGTAAGTTTAGTCTAGTTTGCCTCAAACATAGGTTTCCATACGACCAGCTTTGCAACGCTCAGAGAAAACCCAATAGTTTTCTGATCAGACCTGAGGAGTCACAAGTGAAAGTGAGTTTAAGGTACAGGGTTAAGGCAAAGGAAGAGGTGAGTTAAAGGACATGGATATTATGCATTATTTGTATTGTAAACATTTTCTTGAGTAACTTTGCTTTGGTATGTTATGTTTTAGAACATAGAACATGATTTAATGGTACTTGAATGTCTGGAATACGGATTATGATCATGGGATTGAAGTAAGGATCCCTCGTTGCATTTCACGATTAAAAAGACTTATAACCTAGCTGCTCGCTTGATGCCTGCCACAAACATACTCTTGGTTCTGGGGCAATATTGGACATATTTCAACAACAATGGCTCCTAACAAATGCCCAGCCACAAAAGACGTTGATGATATTAAGAATACTTGACAACAGAGTGAACTTCCAAAAGTGCTGGAGGAAGTGATGTAACTACGACACCTGAATGATAAAAAAAAAAAAAAAGGACACGAGAAACAAGTGGTTGAGTTGGAGCACTTCACCGGGATCATGTTCTGATGTCTGGTGCTGACATCAAACTGCGGTCCTACGCCTCAGCAGTGGCCACCAGCAGTGGTGATGAGAAGCCAGTGACATATTGACTATAATATAGTTTGTAATTGTAACTCACCTCCGTAAAAAAACTCAGTGGGAGCAGTGATGCTGTCCTTTTGATTGAAGAATGGCTGATAGGTCAGGAAAAAAAAAATGGTGGTTGAGACACAGAGGACTTCACAGAGATCAGTTATTCTGAACTCAGTCTGTTTTTGTTCTGATTTAACAGAGAAAATGTTTGTTCAATTATGTATGCTGGGTTACCAACAGGCTCATCTTTTTTTTTTTTGCTAAAAAAATGTATGGCGTCTCATCAGAGGAAGCTTGACATTATTCAAACGTTGATAACAATTAGGGAGGAGAGAAGCATTTGACTTTTCAGAGAATCATCACAGTGCATTTCTATCAGTCTCTCTTCCACAACAAAAAACTGCTGGAGCACAGGGCCGCAGCTGAGCCATTGTTCATCAGAGTGGTAGAGTACATCACCGTATTCAGAATCGGCTAGGAAAGCTTGTAATTCTCTGTGGTATAGTCCTCTAGCTCAAATGTTGACAGTTTTTATATCAGTGTCCATCACATCACCCAGCTGGACTGTCTTGGCTCAAAGTGCTTCTTGGTGGATTATGGAAGGCATTCTAACAGCTTCACCGCCGCTCTTTTTTACCTTTTCACCATTCCTTTGCGCTCGCCCCTCATGGCTGGAGCTCCAACAACTCAACAACAGCTATTTCCTGCAGTCTTTTTCCCATTCAAGCCCTAATTTTTCATTTCCCTCTGACACGGCTTCAAAAATATCTTTACCCGTGGTTGTGCCTTTTAGACTCATCATGTCAAGCAGCTCCTTCCTACAGCAAAAATTATCATCTACTCCCCGCAAAATAATTAACAGCTGAGTGGTGTCTGTGGCATCTGTGCTCTCAAAATCAAAAGCACATTTTTTGTCTCTCAGCTGAAGTTTCAAGTTAGCTGACAAGTCCTCTAATCTCCGCACAGCTGTACTTCTGGATAAGCTCACGTTGTTAAAATCCTGCACTTTTTCTGGGCATGTTATTTTTGGGACTTTGATGAGGCATGGTTTTATGAAATCACCATCTGAGAATGGTTTGCTGTGCTGGGCAATAAGTTTAGCGACTTCATAGCTTGCTGTTGTAGCGGTTTCCTGTATTTTATTAGCGCGGGGGGGGGGGGAAACTGTTGTTTGGCTTGTAAGCTAACTGCCATTTGCTTGATTTTCTGTGTTCATTCATCAACTGTGAATGATGTGTAGCTCTGATGTTTGGGCTCAAAGTGCCGTTAGACATTTTACTCTTTCATCACAAACAGACACACTTTCCATTAATATCCTTGAAGAAATAATAATTGTCCCATTGTGTTTGAAATCTCCTGCACTTGCTATGTAGTGTTTCTTTGTCGCTGTCTTTTTTGCCTTTTGAAACTGAGAAGTGGAGCTCAGAGGCACTCAAGCAAACCATATTATATTATATTTTTAAAACTTGCTTAAAAAGTTAAACCTGGCCGTTCAAATTGTTGTTCGTTTGATTGGGTTCAGTAAGCCATTCACATTGAAGGATACAGCTTTTTAACACTTCTAATGCCATCAGGTTGATTGTTTGATCATACCATTGATAACTTTTGAATGTTTTTAATCTCTTTGGTTACAAGCATCAAACTCAAAACCTGATAAAACTTTTTTTTTTTTTTTTAAGATCTTTAAAAGGGAGGAAAGTCCAATCCTAATGAAGGGCCCCTAAAAACTCCCCAGGAACTCCTGACATCAATCCTCAGAAGGAACTGGATATATAACCTCCCTGGCTGATTATGTCTCCTTGCTGCATTCTGCAAGTATTTTCCAATTTCCCTCAAATCCAATCTCCCACATTTGGTACATCGATGGTTAGATGTATTTAGTCACAAAGGTTATGTACAAAAGCAGACAGCCAACATGGACCATAAAGTCTGATGATGAAAACAAGTGGAGACCTTTGCTTCTCCTAGTGTTCTGAGCAGGTGTTTTTTACCTACAAAAGTCACCAGAAGTGTCACCGGTAAAGAGAGCAGCTACTGCAGCAAATACGGACGGGCCCATGGCACCTATCACCTCGGCTCTAAAAGACTATATCACGCTGTATTTTGCGTCTTATATCTTGAGCAATAAGAGATGATAAGTTATATTCTCACCCCCTTCCGATGCAAAGAAGTCGTGAGAATCTTTATTTTGGCCGACAAGAGCCCGTTTCTCTGGGGGAAGGGACTGCAGTTCTCTGACCTCGGGTTTGCTAGCCATATTAACCTCGTTAGCTTTGTTAGCTTGTGAGGGGGGCTGTTTTCCAATGGGACCGTGGGCCGTCAGCTTTCAAAATCAGAATCAGAAAGGCTTTATTGCCATTGTCAATGAACAGAATTCACAAACATAGGAACTTGTCTTGGTGATTCGGTGCATAACATAAAACAATGAACAATTAATAAAAGAGCAACAATTTAAATCTGCTATGGGATCAAAATAACAATAAGCTATCAGATGAAAAATAAGAATAAAATAAAAAAAAAATAGTCTTCTACCCGAGGGGAGTGGCTCAAATAGTCCATGTCCAGTATGAGAAGGGTCGGCTGGAGATGTCCGAGTCCTGGAGATGTACAGGTCCTGTAGAGATAGAAGTCTGCAGCCGATCGCTTTCTCAGCAGAGCGCACAATGCGCTGTAGTCTCTGTTTGTCCCTGGCTGTGGCTCCAGCGTACCACACGGTGATGGAGGAGGTGAGGATGGACTCAACGATGGCCGTGTAGAACTGCACCATCATCTCTGTTGTCAGCTTGGCTTTCCTCAGCTGCCGCAGGAAGTACATCCTCTGCTGGGCCTTCTTGATGAGGGAGCTGATGGTGTGTGTTCCCACTTGAGGTCCTGAGTGATGGTGATGCCGAGAAAGCTGAGGGAGTCCACGGTGGTGATGGGGGAGTCTGTGATAGGGAGAGGGCTGTGACTTTTCTGAAGTCCACGATAATCTCCACTGCCAGGGAGATTATTGTGTACAGGGAGAAGAGCAGGGGAGAAAGTACACAGCCCTGTGGAGCTCCTGTGCTGATAGTCCAAGTGTCTGAGACATTCTTCCCCAGCCGCATGCACGGCCTCCAATCCGTCAGGAAGTCAGTGATTCACCCATGGGCAAAGCAGGGAGGTGGGTTGGGGCCTCAAGCCCCGGATGTTTTTTCCAAAAGTCCCGGATGTTTTTGAGTCTTAAACAGATCCATGGTCTTAAAAAAGGGGAATTTGGTGATTTACAGAATATATATTGCTTAATAACGCAGCCTTCATACCTCAGAATTACGCAATTCAGTGGGTAGAGCGATGGTGCAGGGGATCCGGGTTCAATTCCTGCAGTTGCCTCAGTTCATTCATGTCGTTCTTTTCATGTTTAAATTCTGCGGCGTTCTTATCTCTGATTGGTTGCTGACTCTCTTTACCCATTGTCTTATTTGTTATTTTTGTTGAACTGGTGTATGATTGGCTGCATGTAGAAAGTGGGCGGGAGTGCCATGCGATCTGACTATGGAGCTAACAAAAAGGCCTTATCTACATCATTTAACTGACGTTTTGCAAAAATTGTAGGGCATAAATAAGAGCAGATCGACTGGAAAAAGAGGCATTCAGAAAATGTGCTGAAAAACAAAGTTTATCTAACGTAGTGTGGCAAGGCAAGCCCAGTCATGTGACTTTGTCACAGTTATTGGTGATGGTGTTTTATGTTATGGTAATGGTTTGCTTTAATCTTTGTTTCTGTCACTTATAGTATGCCTCTCCCTCCCCAGGTAGAGTGGACCCTCACCAATTAATCAAACCTTGTATATTGTTTCAAATAAAAGCTGCCTTTAAGGCTTTGACCCACACTGACTGGCTTGTTTTGTAATTAAAGTAGACTCGCACCCACGGAACACCTAACCAGTGTTACAGTAGAATAGACAACAACAGCACATGATCGTTCAAACAATGAATTAATTGTGGTTGTCAGTTCATTGAGGCAAGTGTGCCAAAGGTAATACTGACTTTTACTTTCTTCAAAAATTAAACTAAATCATATCAGAAGGAGCAGTGCAAAAAGCACAAATGTTCAAATAATTTGTCAGTCATAAAGTAAGACTGTTACTTCAAACTCCAAGAATATTACTCAAGTAAAAGTAGAAGTGTAGTGTCTGAAACCTATAGTATGGGTTGATATGACGTAGTTTGGCTAGCTCAGTCAATAGAGAATGAGACTCTTGATTTTAGGGTCGTGGGGTCGAGCGCCACGTTGGGAGAGAGGGTTTTTTCATGTTGGTTTTGTCACTGAGTGTTTTAAATCAGAACACCAAGATATACAATTTCTTGAAAAAGTAAATGTAACTAAATGCTACCACCGCTGCTGTTCTGTTCAACGTTTTGTGGAGGGAGGAGCTCTCTCAGAAGGCAAAAAGGCCATGGTCTTTCTTTGCCTTTGGAGGATTACTGTATGTACAGGAAATACGGTGGAGTTTGGCACGTTTAGCTGGGAGAACCTGTCCTGGAGCAGAGGAGGGAGGATGGTGTTGAATGTAGAGCTGAAGTTCACATATAGGATCCTGGCATAGGTTCCCGGGAGTCCAGGATGAAGTGGACTGCCAGGTTGATGGCGTCGTCCACAGACCTGGTGGCTCTGTAGGCAACCTAGCTCTTGTTCTTCTTTTTTGAGATTAGGTGGGTCAAACAATGATTTTAAAGCCAAGTTTTGCAGCAGATGTGTGGGTGCCCCAGCTCAAAGTGCTACCATGAGTCCAAAGTCAGTCCATTTTCAAGACTATATGTTATTTTATTATTATTTTATTTATTTATTATTATTTTTCCCCCCATGTTCTGTATAAAGTCCAGTTCTTGATCTTTGTGTCATCCACTCTTTTGCAATGGCCTTTCTTTTCCCAGCAACCAGAAATACTCCAAAGATATCGAAAACTTACCTTTTCTCACTTGCTTTTTGACACGTCATTATTTAATGGATGTATCATGTTTTTAATGTGACGCCTAATGTATTTTTATTGCAATTGGTTGCACTTTGGGCTTTTAAAGTTTCAAAATAAACTTCGACATTGACAATAAATGTACCGCGCAGTCACGAGTCTCCATGGCTTCAAATCAGTTTACTGTCGGACAACGTTATGACCATGCCCCAAAGGGTTTTTTTCCCCCACCTGGTCAAATGGAAAATGAATAAAGGTATTTCATGTTTTTCATGTGGCTTGATATAGAAAAAGACATCTAATACTCGGCTCAAATGAATCATCCCTATGTATACTTGTGCGGCCCTGACCCCCCTCCCTCATCTCAGACGTATGCGAAAGGTAAAAGGTATTATGTTCCTTTCACACAGATATTATTCCTGAGCGACCTCGGCTTTGCAGTCTCTACGGCGACACGTCAAAATCAAATAAAACTTAACTTCAAGAGCTGGAGGAGCAATATCTCTCAGGACATGAAGATGTTTTTAATGAGACAGGTCCTTCTCTCTCTCTTGCTCCTCCATGTTTTTCCCTCTCCTCTCCTTCCTTCCTTACTTCCCACTCTTGCTCGCCTCCTTTTCCCCACCTCCCTCCTTTCTTTCCTTTTCTTGACCCCTCATCACCAATCTTGTCTCTTCTTTACCCTCCCCTGCTTTACTTTACTGTCTCTTCTTTCTACCCATCACTCTCATCTCTTTTCTTTTCTCACCCTGCTTCAATCTTTATCTTTCTCTCTTCTTGCTCCTTTCTTTATGCTTTATATTTAGATGCAGAGCAAATGCTGTCTCTCATTTTCACCCGAATGGTCCTGGTCTGAGCCTGGTTTGGTCCTGGTCTGAGCCTGGTTTAGTCCTGGTCTAGTTCATCTTTAGGCTGCATTCACACTCAATTGAGCCTTTTTGTCTTTATATCTTTATTTCAAGTTTACTACACAACTTATTTTTATTTTTAAACTATTTTTGTAGCATGTTTTGTCAACTCAATATAACATATTTGGAATAACAACATTCCCAGGTTTCCGGTTATGGTGACAAAACTAGTAGCAGAAACTAGCTTTAAAATGATCGTTTGACCCACCTAATCCCAGAAAAGACGAACATGAGATGAGTGGATAAGGTAAAAAAAAAAGATAAAACTACAGGACAAGACAAAAACAAACTGTCAACCCATGGCCCCATTAAAAATCAACCCGCCTCACAAGCAAACAAGGTTAGCATGGCAAGCTGACCGCCGCTCTTAACCTGCGGAGGGACAGTGTTCTGCCTGCCCGGATAAAGAATCTCACGGCTTCATCCTGCCGGAGGAAGGAGAAGAGGTGACCCTGCACCGGTTAGCACTCATGATATCTGAAATGAAATGCGAAGTGCAGCGAGACATGGCATCGCTGATAGTGAAAATGAGGGCAGCGATCGGAGCGGCCCGACTTGACCAGTTTGAAAGCGACGTAAGGGAGCTGGAAGAGGGGGGAGAAAGCGGAGCACACATCAATGAAGCTGAAACAGTGTATTTCAGACAATACAGATGATCTGAAGACACTGAAGGCCAAAATTGAGGTGATGCGGAACCAGCTGATGATGCTGTAGACAGAAAACCAGAATATGAAATGTAAGATGAAATGCAAAGTTCCACCAAATATGTGTGAATTCAGGAAGAGAAAATTGAGATATGGGTTTTCTTTCCCGGCAACTCCTTCTGGTGACTTTCAAAGATAAAAAAAAAAACCTGTGTTCAGAACACAGGGAGAGGCAGAGGTCCTTCTCAGGAAGATGCAACGCAGAGAGAACTGATTGGAGCCAGGAGCTGCGGAGAGTTTCATTAGGAATGGAATTTCCCCCACCTTTTGATAATTTACATGATCAGGTTTTGGGTTCGGTGCATGTTCTCAGCATGAAACCTTTTGTTTTCTATGTTATTCTTTCATCTGTTTCCTGTTTCTGTAGTTCTTATGCTTTTATGTTGTGTGCCTAGAGAGTATTCTCTTCAACATCTTTCCTATTGGCAACTTTTAACTGAGCTCTTAAGAAAACTCAGACCCTCCTAGTTGGAAGGAAGCATCATATCCCTGATACCAAAAGAAGGGAAGGATCAACTTATAGAGCATATAGAGCTTTTTCTATTCTGAATGTGAACTATCATATATACACCTCAATTATGTCCAAAAGAATGGAACAAATACTCCCAAACTTAATCCACAATGATCAAACAGGATTCATTACCAAACGACAAACACAAGACAACATAAGACGATTCTTACACATAATGAGCCAAATACAAAAACAACAAAACAAAGCTATAATAATTAGTTTCGATGCTGAGAAGGCTTTTGATTCTGTTAGCCTACTTATACTCCGGAGTGACTTAAATGAGATATTATTTGTTATTTTCAAACTTGCAACCGCATTTCATACTCCAGTGACACTTATACGTGCTTTTTCTTTTTTGGCTCGTGCGACTAATAGTCCGGTGAGACTTATAGTCCAGAAAATACGGTAAACAAATTCAAAATAGATGAATTGATTATATGAATTATTGATGCCAACATCAATAATTAAAATCAATGGTCAGCTGACAGATCCACTGACTCTGGAAAGGGGGGTCCGGCAAGGCTGTGCCTGGTCTCCCCTCCTGTTGGCGTTGTATTAGAACCATTGGCTCAAATTATTAGACAAACAAAAACAATGTATAGTGTCACAATTGATGGGACCGGAACATAAAATTGCCAGGTATGCAGATGATGTTCTACTATATTTGACCAAACCAGATATTTCCAAATCCAAAGTGATGCATTTTTGTACAATGAATGTACAAAAACTGAAACGATCTCATTCTGACAACCCCCTCTGACCTCTAGAAAGACCTATGCATTTGAATGGCAAATGGAATATCTTAGATGTTTAGGTGTGGTTCTCCATAAAGATCTATCAATATTTTTTTTTTACGACAATAAAAAAAAAAATATCTTGAAAAAGGGAACCGTATCTTCTACTTAAGTCTATGTCAAAGGATTAAAACTACAAAAAATAAATGTTTTGCCCAGGTTTCTCAATTTGTTCCAGACTCCATCCCCAACTGGCTGTTTGATGAGTAGAATAAAGCAATCTCAGGATTTATATGCCAAGGGAAAAAGATCTGTATCCAATTCAAAACTTTTCAGTTATAAAAAGAAAAAGGAGCCTGGGGTTTACCTTGTTTGAAAAAATACCTTATTTCAGCTTAGTTCAGAGCCCTTTTATACTGGTGTGAATATGAAGCACAATGGAAAAATATTGAGATTAATATTGTGCTGGGGATTCCTGTGCAGGCCTTACTGGCAGATGACAGACGGTTGAGTCAGTTGGGGGGGATATAGAACCCTTGGGTGAAATCTGTTCTTACAACATGGAAGGAGATTAAAAACATACAAACTAAACAAAGATGTTAAAATCTTAAATTGTTTGGGTTATGATCAAATTTCACACCTAAAGATTTAAGGTCTGGACAACAAAATGTTTCAAGATTTTTTTTTACCACATTGTAAAGGAAGAGCTTTGATGAGTTGAAATAATCCTTTGGCTTGGACAAACTACTAGACTATAATAGGTATTTACAAATAAGGTGATATTATAACCAAGAAATTACAGATTATGATGACCATCATAGCCTGTTGACTGAAACATTCATAAAAGCTAATAAATCTGAACTCTCAAGGGGATTAATATCTAAATTATACAAATGTATTAACACTCTGGGCAGCCACTCCACTAATTACCTTAAGGGTAAATGAGAAAGAGATGGTCTCTTTGTTCTGGTTGATGAATAATGGGAAAGTATACATACGTATGTACATCGTATGTACATCTCATTGGAGAACCACGGGATCACATATTTGTAGAAAAAGTGTGTCTTGTTTCTTTATAACCCCATATCAAAGTGCCCATTACTCACAGGGAAATGCTGACTGTTGGAGACAATGTGGCAGCCAGGAGGCTATCATTTGTTTTGGAATGTTCCTGTTGTTCACAAATTTTGGAAACCCTGGCATTAACAATGTTATACAGATCATTTATGACATCACCATCCCAATGGATTGCAGAACTATGTATTTGGCTCTCAGGACTCCTGCCATAGACACAACCTACAGTTTTCTCTGGATCATCCTCCTAGCAGTGGCAAAAAATGCCCTCACCAAAAAAATAGATGCCACATGCACCAACGATCAAGGACTGGCCTGACATTATAATGGACGTATGGAAAAGGGAAAAAGTTACTTTTGGACTCAAATTAAAAATTGACAAATATGGAAAAAATGGGATGGAGTCTGCTCTCTCTCTGGTCGTGTTTCTTTCTTTTTCTCTGTGTTTGCTTGAGTGGATTCTTTAGGTTAAAAAATAAAAACATTTAAACATATAAGAACAACAATTCAATGCAATTCAACTTATTAATAGGCTTATTATGTACACAAATTTACAGTTGAGTTTACAGATGTAGTGCAGAAAGTGAACAGTGCAGCGAGTGATTAAATTATGTTTAAAGTGACAGTGTTTAAGAAATGTTCATTAAAGACAAAATTTTATATATATGTTTTTTCCCCATTTTCTTCTCTCTTTTCTTTCCTTGACCCCTCGTCGCTTCCTTGACTCCTCGTCCCTCTCCTCTTTTCCCTCTCCTCTTTTCCCTCTCCTGCTTTGCTTTATTTGCTAAATTGTCATATAGTTACAACACTAGTCTCTCTCTCTCTCTCTCCCCCGGTCTCTCTCTTGCGCTCTCTCTTCCATCTCGTCATCATCCACTCCTTGTCGCTCGTTGCATCCTGTGGGTTGAGGCTGTTTCCTTCCACCTCCACCCTTTTCTCATCCACTGTCTTTTTTCAACGTTCTCTTTTTCACTTTTCTTCACCATATCTCCTCTATCTCTCTTCACCTCTCTCCCCTCCTTTTAATTTTACCCTTCTTTTCTCTCATCCTCGGATATCTTCTCTCCTTCCACTATCTCTCTTCTCTTCTCTTCTCTTCCCCCCCTCAGTTTTTTCTCTCTTTTACTTTCACCCTCAATCTCCTCTACCTCTTTCTTCCTCCGGGTCCGTTTTGAAATGCTAATATGGCCACCCTTGAACCCTGCAGGCGTTCAGTGCGACTCGTCTCTCTCCTGGGCTTCTTGTCACTCACAAATCACACCAAACAAGGCAGCGTTTCCTGCCGCAGGCCCAAAGCGCGGGGGGACTCCACGTGCACTGTTCATGTACTCGCTCTTTCTCTATCCCTCTCTCTCTCTCTGTCTCTCTCTCTCTCCTCGTATTTCATTCCAGCACTGAAGCGGCTCCTCGGGTGTACCACTGACCCATTTTCACCAAGAAAAGTGAAAGTTAAGTTCAAACATTCACTCGAGGCAGTTCCCCAGAGTCACACGTGAAGAATCAACAAAGAAATGTCTCCAAACTTCTTCTGACTAAATCTGAAAACACCTGAAAATCAGTACGAGACTTGCAGAACATGTAGACGTTATTTGAATTCTCGCATTGAATTGATTTGTTTGCTGCAGGAACCAAGTTTCTATATTTATTTCCTTTTTTTTTTGTTTATATTAAGGCCAAACGAAATTTTGGGGCAACCCGACCAGATCCTTGTGTCCTCAGGCGAGACACGTCACCCGCCTTGTCTGGGTTTTCCTTCATTGGGAGGGTCTGGAGTGTGGCCCAAATGGAACTGTGTGAATGTGGTGAGTGAGAGGATGTTGGTGGACGGGTTGCACGACTCATTGAACTAAGCGTTTTTCACTTTTCCAACGTTTGAAATGGCCCACACATACACAGGCTTCTCATTTGTCTGGAGTCTCTTGTTAAAAAAAAACATTTCTTTGACAGAGAAACCTTTCCAAGGCCATCTCCATGACGACCCTGCCGTCTTCACTGGCGTCACGTGGGTTAAACCTCGTGTAACGCGTCTGACTTCAATGGAACGAGCTTTGACAACTGTGAGGTTAATGTCTGTCTGCTCGTCTCCACGGAGATGTTATCGCTTTGCCTTGAAGGTTTCACAGTAGCTTTAAAATAATCCATCTCCAAGTCAAGTTACGTGTGAGATCTGTGGAGAGGGACGAGAATACATTTTTGCACTTTTGGGCAAATGAAAAAACCTGTGATTTCATACTTGTAATTTTCAGTTAAAACACGATTAATAGAGTAAAAATAAAGCAACAAGAAGTAATCAAATCAAATCAAATCAAATCAATTTATTTTTGTAAGGCCCAAAATCACAACAACAGTTGCCTCTGAGGGCCACAGGGAGAAATGAATCAACAATGTCTGTGGTGGCGATGAAGTCAGACAATGTCTGTGGTGGCGAGGGACGATGTCCCAGGGTCCTCTGTCCTTAGACTCTCCTTCTCGGCCAGGAAAAACTATAAAAAAACCTCTTTGGGAAAAAAGCGTAGAAACCTGGAGGAGTTCCAGTGAAGGAGAGATCCGACTCTCACAGACGGACAGACGGACACGAGGGAGACTGGAGCTGGACCCACTCTTCAGGCAGAAGAGGGACCGTCTGAGTCGAGCTGGACCCACTCTTCAGGCAGATGAGGGACCGTCTGAGTCGAGCTGGACCCACTCTTCAGGCAGATGAGGGACCGACTGAGGCGAACTGGAGCCACTCTTCAGGCAGATGAGGGACCGTCCACACAGGGCAGGGACCACTTCACCAGGGGAGGGGCATCTGGGTCCACAGGTCTTCAGGAGTGAGAGAAAGAAAAGAAGGCGGTGAACAGTTTGCAAGTGGAATCAAAAAATAAATATTGTTTGATAGCATAAGTAGTCAGAAGAAGAAGAGGATAGTGCTCAAGCTGTCATACTTCCCCCAGCATAGTTACTCCTAGGGCAGCGTAGCTAAAGCTGTGGGTTTATCTTTCTGTTCCTAACTACTCTGACCATAAGCGATTTCGAAGAGGAACGTTTTAAGCCTGGACTTAAATGAAGAGACTGTGTCAGCATATTTAACATGGGTCGGGAGCTGATTCCATAACACAGGAGCTTGGTAGCTAAACGCTCTACCTCCTACAGTACTTTTAGAGACTCTTGGGACCACCAGAAGGCCGGCATTCTGAGAGTGAAGAGCTCTGTTTGGATGATATGGTTCTATAGCATCTTTGAGGTAGGATGGGGCCATGTCATTTATGGCTTTGTAGGTCAAGAGTAGAATTTTGAATTTGATTCTAGACTCGACGGGGAGCCAGTGAAGAGACTTCAGCACTGGCGTAATAAATAGCTCTTACTTCTTGTTGCTTTATTTTTACTCTATTTTTGCTCTTTATAAATTCATGTTCTTTGTTTTATATTCAGTTAGTGGAAACACATGCAAGGAGGGGGAACCTTTTATTTGTTCCTTTTTTAATGTTGCTAAGGGGATATTTTTACCTCTGCACTGCCTAATTATTAAAGAGCCACAAGAAGGAGTCTGATAAAAGTGTGCCAAAAGGTGCTGTAATATTTATGTTTATTGAGGACAACTTTTTTCCCTTTGAGTGATTGAAGCCAATGAGGTAACTTTTCTTATTTTTATCATGTTAATTTACCTCCTGTCGTCTCTGAACTTGTCAAAGTGCGGGACTTTATTCTGCGTCATCAGCCAATTAGAGCGAAATGTGAATGTAAACTTTATTTATTTGTTCTTTGTGTATTTACTTTAATTAAAAAAGACCTGTTTTTAAGACGATTTATCTAAATTTGTCTTTCTTTTTAGTTCTGACGTTGTGTGTTGACATTTGTGGAGCATCGTTTACCCGTTGAAGACCCCTGTCCCAAATACATAAAACCAAAGAAAAATTTTGAGCTTGATTAAACGCAACAGATTAAATACAGTAAGGAGATTTCAAATGCACAGATCAGTCCAGACTCCAGACAAAGCAGCCATAGACTGTGGACTGTGGAAGTATAAACCCGGTGCTTTATAGTCAGTGTGGGTTCATTTTGAGCAGGTGATTTTCAGCCTCTCGACAGTGCACTGCCGCGCATATTTTATTAATGCAGCCCAGATTCATGTGATAACGCATGTCCAATTACCTGTAAAGACAGATGAGGTGTCTAGGAAATAAAGGTGCAATCGTTTTTATCACAGAGTAAGTCTGGCCGGGGCTGCGCGGGTCCAGAACCCACAGTCAGAGTAAACCCATGATAATGTTAAAGGGCACATGACAGGTTTTTACGATATACAAATTTTTACTTTATTTGGTGTATTTATAACTGTTGTACATATAAATGAGAGTTTTACACCAATCAAGTGGGTATTCGTGGAGAAAAGTGGACAAATCTACTATATCACACTAGGGACATTCTGGTGAAAGTATATGCAGAATTTACACAAAGAAACAACTTTTTTGACTGTCTTAACATTAATTCAACAAAATAAAGTCGCTCTCATGTATTCTTTTGTCAAATAAAAAATATTGTGAAATTAGATGAGTTTTGGTCCAGTAGTAGCTGGGTAATTTCCTATTGAGACGTCATGAGACGAAATTTTAAACCTAAAATGTTTGCCATTCTGGGATAACATTTTAAATATATAAAACTTAACTTCTCTAAAGCTCCTGATTATTTGTAGTTTGTTTGTTTGCTGTATTTGTTTTTTACTACACTGTTAGGAAGCAATTCTTGTAAACACTGAACAGTCTTAAATTCTTGTAGTAGATTTACCTTTACATTCCTTTTTAAATAAATAATCAGTTTTTTGTTGCTTCTCCTTCGCCTCTCAGGGTTGTGACTATTGTATGAATCGCTTCTACCAAACGAACAAAGCAAACCAAAACTTCTTATTGAAGCAGCCCTTCTGTCCATGAGCTCAGTGACTAATATCGAGCACTTTGACCTCAGAGACACAGTTTAAAACAGCAAAAATGGACCGATGACTTTCTCCACATGCACAATACATTCATAAATTATCGTGTTTATTTATATTCCGCCCCCTACAGGCCTGTTGTGACGAGACCACTCTCCTTTTGTGCTCGGCTCCGGGGGTTTGTGTTTCCGTCGTGTTTTTTCGGACATCGATTTTCCTGAAAGCTTCAAACAGCAGGTCCATTTATGTGTGTGCTGAGCGCCCGCATGGTTCTGTCTCAGTGAAGGAGCAGCCGAAAGGTCACGCGCCTGCTGTGAAGTCGTCACTCTGCCGGGGGGGACTGTGAAGATGTGCAGGACCAACAAAACAAAGAAGAAGTTGTGTGGGAAATGGCAAATTTCTTCCTAAATCGCACACGTCTCTCAGGCCTAACTTAGAACTTTTGAGTGCACTAAACAACTACATTCAAACATTTTCCCCCCAGAACTGGTCAGACCACTCGCATCTCAGTGGATTTCCGTGGCTTTTCGTTGATTTCCATGTCAAGACTGTTCTGCCGAGACAGTAGAGGGCAGCACTGAGCCTCTGAGCACACATTCTGTCAAAGCGTAAGTGACAATGTGTGTTTTTTGGTTATTTTGTCTGTAAATCGTTCTCATTTGAACTTTAGGGCATGTACCTTTTGTCTGGTCGAGGAACGGCTCTGATCCAGGGCGAATTTGACGTAAATAGAAGCAGGAATGACAAACATTTGAGCTTTTTAGAAACTCTGGAAGATAAGACCAGGACCAGATAGTTTAGCTTGGTGAAGGAAAAGGTTGTAGTCAAGGTCATTTCCCAATTCCCACTCAAACACGAATGAGGTGCTCCGTACATGGGAAACTGAGCTCGTGCCGATAAAGTTATAATATAATCTGTTTTCACAAAGGCAATTTTGTTGTTGGATTGTCTCCAGAAACTTGCTGGTTCCGATTTCGTAGAAGGTGCCAAACTTTTACTGTAAACAGTTGAAAATATGAAATTATGCTTCAGAGAAACTTTAAATCTCTCTGATTCTTCTTCTAATTCAAACCCCTGAGATAAACGCGTGTGTCAATTTACTGAGTTTGGATTTTTACTTTCGACACGTTTTTGCTTTGCCCGAAATGTTTCATAGTTTGGTCTTAACAGCATGACGCCACCAGGCCAAGTGAAAGGTCAGATCTGTGGAGAGGCGAGTCTGCTTACAAAGAGAATGCATCAAATTCAAGGTATTTTAAGCAATTTCAATAAAAACATAAATGAATGAATGAAAGGTTTTTAGCTTGTTGTCTCTATGAGGTGTTTTAATCCTCCCCCTCTGCTCCACAAATGATCATCTGGAACCTTGAACTATATTACAGAGCATTTTTTACCTTCTACCTACCTACCTGGTGGAATTCTCACTAAACGGATCCTTTGGTGTTTAAGAGAAATCTGATCGTCCAAAACACCCAGCGACATGTTAATTAGGGGGTAACTGTTGCATTTGGAAGACAAAGTGCGATGAATTTTATAACTCTTCAATCTTGAACATTTTCTCTTTCCTTTTTGGTTTTGCCACGTTTTTCCCTTTTTTTTGCACATTTTCCCTTGTCTAAACCTGCGAAGCTGTGAACGATTAGAGAGAAGTCAGATCACTCACATTCAATGTCACCGTTTCTGATCTCCATGTGAACGTTGCCCTGTGAAGTGAGCGCCTGCATGGTTCTGTGGAAGTGCAAGAGCAGCTGAAAGGCTCCCAGATGTGAAGTTTACAAATCAAAATAAATGAAGACTTCAACTTGTTTTACATCTCCATTGAGACACATTGTTAAGTATTTTATTTTTATTTTTTCAAGTAAGTAAAAAACAAAGACAACAACATTCTGATTCAGGTAGTCTCCTCCTCAGACATTTTCATTTCATGTATTTATTCATACAGGGAAAACCCAATAAGAACATTCAATAAAAGGAACCAATACATAAGAACACATTTACACATACACGATGAGATACAATTATATAAAACAAGTGCACTGTGGGTAGTCCCGTGCTTTAAAATCTTTAAAAGGCATAAAAAGTCTTAATTTAAAAAGTATCTGTGTTTTGTTCCACAGGGAGGGAGCAAAGTGTCTGAAAGCCTTCTTTCCTGTCTCTGTGTTGCCACGATGACAAAATGTCCAGAGACCTAAAGCAGAGACAACATAAGCTGATGTGCAACAAACTTGATAAATAATCAGGCAAAATGCCAAAATGCAACATCGAAGAGGAAACAAGGAAAGGGCCAAATACCTACAACGATCCAACTCAATGGCAAGAATAAGTCCCAGACAATAAACCTGCCAGTGATCCGATACCCTGCAGGAATAATCAGTTGGCCAATGGAGGAGATGCAGACCACAGATGTTCAGACACAAAAGCTCCTGACCGTTCATGGAGGGTTCCATCCCAAATCCAGCACCCTGAGACTGTACACTAGCCGTAAGGACGGAGGCCGGGGACTAGTGAGTGTGAGAGCCACTACGTCCAAGATCCATAAGTACATCAAGGACAAGGCTCCTACAGACGATGTGCTCAGTGAATGTCTCAGACAATGGGGAACAAAGAATGGATGAGGTGCAGTAGATCGCACATGATGTACATCCAGACGATCCAAGAGAATACAGTGATCTACTGAACAAAAACAGCAGCACATCTTTCATGATTGTCCAATGCTGTAGCAATAATATTTATAACTTTGGTAACAGCTGTGATCCAGACTGGTAGCTATTTAAAGGAATTAAACGAATAATAGAATTTTTCACCGAGTTGAGAACTCAAGCGACTGTTGGTACCTGTTGTTTAAATGCGCATGCGCACACTCACCCCCCACCCTCCTGTTTCCAAGAGGCAGCCTACCACCAAATCTCGTGCGGAAGCACACAACAGCCCCGCTGCTACATGTGCGTTTAAACGTTTATTAGCGCGACGGATCGCATCGCACACTGAAGGAACTCGCTAAACACACACCGGCAAATCAACCATGCATGCGCAGCCAGGGAAGCGTGCTGCTATCCTGGGAACGAGGCTGCAGGTGTGCAGTTGCACGCTAGGGATGATTGACATGTGAGAGAACTACTCGGCTGTCCACGCCACAAGGAAATGAGACTCAGTTTGCGTGCCAAAAATCCTCCATTATTCCTTTAATATTTGGCCCCTAAAGAAAGCTAATGACATTAATTCTTAAAAAAACAACATTATTTCTTCATAATAAAAATTAAAACATATTTTTTCCCACCGCTCATTCCTCATTGTTCAATAAATCATATTCTATAATTTGATTAAAAAATATATTATATTATAAGTTTCACTGTCAGTTAAATGCACAATATCATTATACTTCTTGTATTAATTCACATTTTCAGCGCTCTCATATATCCTGAAAGCACGTTTTTGTCATTATTTTCTAACTGCTTTATATTTACAATTTCTTTTAACTGTTCCATCATGTTATTACACAAACTGAAGCACAAACGCTTTTAATTCCACAATGAGGAAAATTCCAGACAAAGAAATAAATAACATCTATGTGGAAAAAAATAGACGATACACCACGAGAAACATTACAAAAGGCACCATGAAAAAACCCTCATGAAAGCGTTATATTGGATTAATTATAATAAGGGATTAGACAGAATTCAGCCTCTCTATCTCAACATAATAGCTTAAAATTAAAAGCATCCAAATCCATTGAATATGCTGCCTGGAAATGTGTTCGTGTGCTTTTACTGATCTTTTTTTTTTTTACTTGGTGATGAGAGAAATCCTTGAATGATCTCCACGCTCGATCTTTTCCGCTTGTTCCTGAGAGCAGGTCTATTATTGGCCGTCTCATTGCTGTTCCATTACACAAGCTTTAAGTGCAGCGTCGTGAAAGCTTTTGCGGTTATCTGATCCGCTGAAAACCATGTGTCAGGAGCATGAGACGCAGAGGACATTAACGAGACGATATGGACGGGCATCGGTCACGTGATCGCGTCAGGCTCAGTTATTGTACGCGTGCCGCATTTATGCTTCAAGACGTTTCCCATGTCATGTTTGTTCTGTTAAATAGCCACCAGAGGGCACTCAATGTCTGAACTGATCGAAACAGAAGAAATAACAACGAGAAAAACAAACATGGAGGCACCTAAAGCGGTTTTAAAATCACATTTGTTGTAATTTCACCTCTGGTTTTCAACTCTTTGACTGAAAATGACTGGTCAACCTCTTTTGTGTTTGGATTAATTATTAAGTTATTGCTAATACTTTTCACATCTGTAGCTCTTTAATTTTTTAACTATTAGGATGTTCCATCGGTGAAACGTTGGACTTTTACTTTATTTATTCCACTTTGTCAAATAAAAGCTCTCAAGCTGCTAGATACAGTTTATGTGTTAAACAGGAAGCTGTAACCCACTTATTACCAGTCAAATTAAACTCAAATTCTGGGATAAATCAGGGTCAAAACTGACTTGGGCTTTTAAAGAGGAATGGTCAAAACCCAACAAATGCCCAACACCAGCTTTTCTTTGACTTATATTTAACAAATAAAATCTAGGTGGAATGGATCCGCTTATCCCAAATGCGCCTATTGTCTCACTACTGTCCCCAGTGGTCCGCACATGTCAGCACATGCTCTGTTGCTATCATTATTGACATAATATATTACACAAACTTGACTTTTTCTCTTCTTTCTCACATTGTTCCTCATCACAAACACAGCTGGAGTCACATTTAGCTTCATTCACAGTTTGATGAATCCTGGTTAGAAAGTCCTCTCCCTCCGAGCCTCAAAAACACTCCGATCCCCTCAATAACTGACGTTTTCTCCATCAGTGATGTGGCTGTTTTTAACTCCAGAAATCATCTCCAGACTTGTTCTTTGTATTTCTGCATCCAATCACAATCAGAACAACTGTGTGAGACCAGAAAGTGAGAGGCCAGCGTGACATGTTTATCTTAAACGGTGTGTAATTCCCTCTGCTAAAGGTAGATGGTGCCAAACCTCAGGTAGTACCGGGGGAAACAGCAGAGATCCAAATGTCATTTTGTTTTATAATCTATGCTCCTCTCGTACTGTTGGTATCAATCTGCCCAAGTTAATATATAATAACACAGAAGTCGAACTGCCAGCGCTGATAATTACACTAATCGACCAATAAGTAATATAATCTTGAGTTGATCATTATTACCATGTGGTGTCAGGGCAATCGACACCGACATCGAGTCAGCACCGGAAGCTCAAAATCGCCTACAATTTTAGAAGATTTGTGAGGATTTTCTTTGTTAGTAGAAAATCCAGCACCATAACTGACAGCAATTATTAGGATAGTTCTGACATATATGTTTTCTTTGTTGGACTTTACATTAAGGTTTAGATACAACATGACGGTATATAATGTGGATAAAGTGCTACTACAAAAGGGGTGCCTCTTCTACAGACTGACACTGGCATCTGAGATATTACAAGACTGGTGCAGGAGCCTTTTGAGTGCCAGCGGAGTCTCTGTGTCGGATGAAGATAGTGCACTGTGAGCTCTGATCAATGCACTTTAATATCAGCCCGTCTCAGCGAGTCCACGTGCACAATATTCATATTCACACTCAGGAAGGAGAAAACAGTCACTCCTCTTCCCGTCTCATCTTTCTGTCAGATGGATAATAATAGACCACGCTCACATGACGGGGTCTTGACGCCGAATTCGTTTTGTTTTGCCTAAATTGGATTTTTGTGGGGGTTCAAATAAAACGTGACTAAAATCGGTGTTTGTGTGTGAAGTTGACAGCCTGACGGGGACAGGACAAAACCAGGAAATTGTTCATGGGTATCAGTGAATTTAGGACGGTTGCCATGGCAATTAACACTTAAAATGACAAATGTCATTAGTTATTTGTGTCGTTGTTAGCCTTTAAACATGCTCTCTTTGCCATGTCATGTTTTAGAACCAAAAAACAACAGACTTCATGTCACTCTGGCTTTTCCCACACCAGGAACTTACTTTTGGCTCCATCTACTGGCAGCAGAGTGAATGACATAACAAAGATAATGCTAGTGTTCCTCTGACATGCTAATGCAGGCGTGCGGTTGTAAAAACTTGCAGTACAGTTTAAGAAGCTCAGCCAATGACATCTCAGATCGGGGAGATTCAGTACGGAGTGTTTTTGAAGCTCGGAAGGGAGCAGACTTTCTAATCAGGCTTCTTCAAACAAGCGTGAATGAAGCTAAATGCTAGTCTAGCAGTGCTTTTGATGAGGAAATGTGTTAGAACAGGGTTAATAGAGAGAAAAGGGGAAAACGAAGGTATTTAGCATGATATGTGTCCTTTAATACTAAATATATCATTTGAATGGGAAAAAGTCCTCAAAATGTTGCCAAAAGCACCATTTGTCGTCTTTGTCTTTCCCAAAATGTCAATTATGTTCAAACCCTCACTTCATTTGCCCTTTCTAGCTTCACTGTTTTATCGTTTAACTGTGTTTCTTTGCATCTGTAACATTTTAGCGCTGTGGAAGTAGGATTAATGTGACCTGTGTGGTAGAAAAAGTTAGTGTAAGATTATATGTTGGTTCGAATTTGGATGAAACTATTTGTGGGGCGGAAGGATATGGCTCACGGGTGGTCACATGAGCAGGTAGAAAGGAGAGTCAATATTCTCGAGGTGTTGTTCATGTGTTGCCTGTAAAGTTGGGGGCTGATAATAAAAGCTGTCCCGAGGAGCTGTCCTTCTCCTGGTATTATTTCAACACCCACGATAAACGTACACGCGCACAGAAGACGTGTTACACTGGTGGCAGCGGGTTGTGCGGGGATTTTTTTTTTCGCCGTTGGAGAGGTTGAACTTTGGCTCTGGGACAAGCTAGCTCCGCAGGCTAAGCTAGCGCACCGAGAACTATGGCAAGTAACTTTTGGACCGAGTCGCCGTTTCATTCTGGCAGTAGTCGCGCCATGCCGCCGTACCAACAGATCTTTATGGGGGACGGTGAGGAAGATTTTTCAAGTTGGTGCCGTCGTTTTGAAGTGATAATCAATGCTAATCCTGAGGCTGGGGAGGACAGTTTGGCAAAACTGCTACCCACGTGCTTAGATGGCGCTGCTTTCGATTATTGGGACAGTCTGCCAGAAGCGGTGAAAACGGACTTCAATGCAACATAAGAGAGGCTCAAGAGTGTTTTTGGACAAACTACTTATCTGTCTACTTTTCAAAGCTACATTACTGCACATACTCGTCATTCTGGGGAACCTCTCCCTGTGTTTGCTACTAAGATCAGTCGTCTAGTGGATGAAGCTTTCCCCACTTATGACAATAATGCAAAACAAGATGAAAAGTTAAGATGTTTTATTGCTGGACTGAACCCCTATTTACAACTGCGGAGTCTTGAACAGGGTGTAAAAACACTGGAGGCTGCTCTGCAGTTTGCTATGCGGGTGGAGGCTGCCCAGCAGGCAAGTCGAATGTCTGCTGCTCCTGGTCCTCTGCAGTCTTTTTCTCTTTCCCCAGTTTACCCTGCTATTTCACCCGTGTCACCTACTCAGCTGCCGACAACCACTCCACTGGGTGTCAATTCAGCCAATGCAGATGATATAAAAACATTGTTGAAAGAGATTGAAACGCTGTCTGACAAAGTGGAGCAGCTGCAGCTGACGGTGGATTGCCAACGCCAAGATGGACGTGACTGTCGTTGCAGGAACTACACTCAAGAGGGACGTCATGAGGACCAAGGCTACAAAGACAGGTACTACAGATCTTCACCACGGCGCGGAGGTTCCTTCGACAACCGCAGGTCATCTCAACGCGAGGAGGACGACTACCGCCGTCAGGATCAGCGCACACGAACAAGTTCATCAGACCGGTTTCCACATCAGAACTACTCTTCACAGAGGGACAACACCAACTGTGGCAGCTCTCCAGACCGTTTTGAAGGTGGTCGCGTTCGCTCTCCCAGTCCTGGACGAGTGCGCTTAGAGTCGCCATCCCGTCCAAAGGCCGGGTCAGGTAACCTACCAGTGGTTGACAATGAGAGCCAATTGTCAACTACTGATTCAACTCTGGAACCCCCTGTTAAGACTAATGTTCCATCACAGGTGTGTTGTGTGGACAGTGATATTGCACAGGTGCGTACGGGGGTTGCCACAGACTTTTTCTGTTAACAATGCTGATATGGTGTCTACACAACTGGCAGACTCTGTTATTTCAGAAGTTTATAGCTGGGTGCGAGACAAGAGACGTCCTTACCTCAGACAGGTCAAAGACAAAACTCAACGAAAACTTTGGTGGCAGTTTCCTAACCTGAAACTGTGTGATAAGTTACTCTGTCGGGAAGGTCATGGTGCACCAGGTCAGTCTATGGTTTATCAAGTGTTAATACCATCTTCACTTGTGGTACAAACCCTGCATTTATTACATGGCAACCCTTGCTCTGGACACTACAGTGCTGAGCGCACATTTAAGAAAGCCCTGTCAATGTGTTATTGGCCAGGAATGAGAGCTGATATTGAGAATTTCTGTAACCTGTGCAAGTCATGTGAATCTTTTAGGAAGCCAGGACCACAGCGAAAGGCACCTTTACAATTCATTCAGGCTGATGGACCATTTCAATTGATGTGTACTGACATTACTGAACTTCCTGTAACTGCCGCTGGAAACAGATGTATACTTGTTGTACAGGCACTTCCGTTGGGTTTTGGTCAAACAGTTACAAACCAGGCAGCAGGGACTAATAGGACTGCTGTTCCTTCATTAAGGAGACCAACTGGAAGAGTCTCTCATGGGGTTCCACTACCACCATAAGTTCCCTCTAGTGGTAAGGTTGCTACTAGGAGTGGTCGCATTGTTCAAAAACCTCAGCGTCTTCTCTCCTGAGTAAAATTGATTTGTTTTAAAAAGAAAAAAGAAAAAGAACGTAACAACTTACATGTTTGTTCATACAATGGTTGTATAAATGTTTTCCCTTGTTTTTTTTTTGTATTTTATAAGAAATGAGGACATTTCATTTAAAGAGAGGGAAGTATGTAAGATTATATGTTGGTTCGAATTTGGATGGAACTATTTGTGGGGCGGAAGGATATGGCTCACGGGTGGTCACGTGAGCAGGTAGAAAGGAGAGTCAATATTCTCGAGGTGTTGTTCATGTGTTGCCTGTAAAGTTGGGGGCTGATAATAAAAGCTGTCCCGAGGAGCTGTCCTTCTCCTGGTATTATTTCTACACCCACGATAAACGTACACGCGCACAGAAGACGTGTTACATTAGATCCAGGTCACATTTTGGCAAAAAACATGACCGTTGTTAACACACACACACATTCCAAATTGGGAAGAGATTGGATGAGACCAGATGTAGACCAGGACTGGAGAAAACTAAAACCGAACTATTAGACTGATACTGGAGCTCATTTTCAGCTTCTCGACATAAAACTGATGCAGTATTAATGCCTTCAGCGCCGCTCCGTGTTTACAACGTGGTGCATATGGTGTTCCGCTTTCCTTCCAAGGGTTTGTTTGTTTTTTCTGAGTGCGGATCATTACTTTAACACGAGCACCACGTCTCCACATCTGTTCCCCGCCACAAAACGCTTTCGATCAGAGCAACATTTTCTTCAACTCAAATTCCCGTAGATTCAATCGGCGCCGCAGCGTGGGAGGAGGACAGAAGCGCGGCAAACACAAGGGTTTAGTTTGTTTACGCTCTGCTCAGCATTTTACTGCGGACCATCAGGAACAGTAAATATTACATTGACTCTTTCTGCCGAGGATGCAAACATTTGGAGCTCTGGGAACGACTTTACAACAGTTTTTAATTTGTGCGCCACGTACATCTATTTTGGAACGCTTTTAAAACTTTGCTAATTTTAATCTTATAAATAAGTAAATTTTTGTTGCGTGCAAGAGCTAAACATCCTGCTTTTACAGTCTGAAAACCAAGAACCACAACTTGAATTGTTGTTTTCACAGATCACTTCATCATGCGTGCACGAGAGGGAAATTAAATATTAAACCGAAGAGAAAGCTTTGTAGAATAATGTAAATGTAATGTGTGGAGGTCTGCATATTAACTAATGTTCACTCGTTTTAGTTTACGAGTTTTTATTGTAAAACGCCCACATTTGAAATGCATTATTCATTCCGCATAAAAACAGGAAAAATGTTCAGACGTTTGACAGAATCAAGAGAATTTAATTTGACAATGGAATTTAAATACAGAATAAATCTGGAGCTGAGTACAAATAGAGCTAAGGTTTGAGGGCATTAAGGTGAAACACAGACATATTTCAAATTAACTTTTAAAGTTTTGTGTTAATTACAAGCAGATAACTCCAGGACTGATTGAAATGCAATATGTCAAAGACTAATCTACCTCCTACGCACTCTGAACGCTAATATTACTTGCTACCAGGGCCGGCCCAAGCCTTCAGGGGGCCCTAAGCGAAAAAAAATTTGGGGGCCCCTCACCACGTCATCAGAATCAGTTTTATTGCCATTGTCAGTAAACAAATCACATATGGGACTTCATCTGGGATCTTCAACGCAAACAAAGTTAGTTTATTCTCGACACCTCACAAGCTCAAATATTGATAACTTAAATCCCACAATGCAACTTGGTATTCCGCTGACATCACCTCTACTCCCTGTACAAATAACACACGTCCCAGATATGTTTTTGGGCGTATTTGTGGAAATTTTCAGACGTTTTTTGGGTCTTCTGCTGCATTTTAATGTGGTCCAGCCGGCTAAAGTATGAGTAAAATGTTCAGGTTGTAATGCTATAAAATGATGATGTGATGAAACTGTGCCAGGAGAAAATGATTAAAGCCAGTTATTAATACATTAGTGTACTTAATTACTCAATACAATATTGGCTATGAAAAATAATTATGGTCAAATTGATTCATTTTAACTGAAAATGTAAAAGTAATAGTTATCCTTACTAATTTATCTTTTACAGCTCCCAACTGTTCCTTCTTGCTAAAGTGACAAAACAAGTTATATTAAATTAAACAAATGGCATAAGCATTGCTTGATTAACAATTAACACTGATAAAACAGTGCAAACATGTTATTCCCAGAGAATGAACAGAACGAGAAGTGAAGGTCCAAACCTCGCTATTGTGAAGAGACTGCGTTTCTGCAACTTTGCCACTTTTATATAAAAATATATTGTATTATTCTATAACAGACGTAATCATAATATGTCTGGTTATTTTTCACTATCAATTTATTATAATTTATAACAAATAGTCTAATGATGCTTTTTAAATAAATTGATAACAAATAGTCTAATTATGCTTTTTAAATAAATTTAAATGTTTTATTGCTCTATTAAAAGTGAATTACAATATAAATGTTTGTTCTGATCTGAACATCACACACTGGACTCCTGCATGAAACAATGCTGCGATGTGATTGGCTGATGGACCTTATATGCATAAACCTTTACGTTCCTCTTATTGCACGTTAAGAAGTCAAAGTAAAACAGACATAACGAGTCACGATTGATCTCACACATGGTGATGTGAGAGAGAGGGACGCAAACTCAAACCAGCTCATCTCTAACTGAGGCTGCACAGGGGCCCGGGACAGGGGCCCGGGACAGGGGCCGCACACTGTACACTCCAGGCGCTCGTCCGGACCGGATCCCCGCCTCTTAGTGACCCGGGGCATAGAGGCCCCTCACCGGCCTCACCTGCAGCTAACACTCCCGGGCTGGTGTAAATGTTAAGCTTATTATCTTTCATTCAGACATATTATTGTGCGTGGGGCAGAGCTCTCGTCGCCTCCAGCCTGAGCGAACTAACGTGACAGAATCGTGTTGTTTCAAACAGCAGCATTAACTGTCTCTTTGTAAGATAAGTTCAATACCTGGAGAGTGTTGTTGAGTTTGCAGTTTCTTTACATCGTCAAGAAGTTTCTTCTTTCGTTTTTCGGCATCGGGGGGATATATTCCTCTGGACATGAGGACCACGTTCTGTTGTGTTTATGTTTTGCTCTAGTTCTGCTCGCGCACAATGAAGTTGACCAATCAGCGCAGGTTTGGTGTCTTGGTTGCCAGATTGTCATTAAAAAATAAATGCGGTTTGTGCGTTATATGTTACCGCTGTGTGCGCTGCCGCGCCAGCAGCGCTACTACACTAGTGGCGCACGCTGCGCTTGCACTTCGCATAAGACGGGTTGCCAGATTGGGGGCCCTATTAACGCCTCGGAGCCCTACGCTGCTGCTTAGTTCGCTTATAGGCTGGGCCGGCCCTGCTTGCTACTTTGAGAAAAGCACATTTATTTTGTATGCTTTAGTACATTCATTTAATTTAATTTTGATGTATTTAATTTATCTTTGATGTATTTAATTTATTTTTGATTACAGTTTTTAATTTGTCTATTTATGTCTTTACTTTTCCCTCACAAAAAAGCCCAAAGCACTTCGATGTGCACGTTTTGAAAAACAAAATGGTCCGTATCAATTCAAAAAGTGGCAGAAGTCCAATGGCCCTGTTGGTTTGGTTCATTTGTGCGCTTAACCTTTGGCTTCTGCCCAAACCACAACGTTCACACACGAGAATTCATCAAGAAAAGAACTAATTGTGAAGCCTAGTTACGGTAAAAAGTTGTTTTCTTTTTTTTGTTTCTTTTTTTAGAAACAAAAACCAGAACCCGGCAGGACCAGAGAGAACACAAGATAATTAAAGAATAACATTTGAGAATAATGGGGTGGCATCCCAAGAAAAGAGGGGTTAAAGCAAATTAAATCCAAAACAAAAGTCCCATTTAACTTATTTTCATTTTTATTTTCATTTCCTTGAGTTTGTTTATCAGGTTGTTGTCTCTCAGAGTTCAAGGACAGCAGGAGTAAACAGTAAGGCTCTGAGTGGCCTCAGTGTATTATCATAAGTACTGCATATTATAAATATTCAAATAATTTAATATTGTCAACATAGAGTTTCTCACAAATAGCAGTAAATTGGGGTCTGCAAACCCACCTTTTCCTTTCCCTGGACTTTTGCTGAAACCGTCGCTGTGATAAAGCGTTCAATAGCGACCTGGAGCCCCACAACCCAGTGCGGCCTAAAGCGAGCATCAATGCAGAGGGTTAAACCTGAGACCGAGGAGCCGCTTACAAGCCAGCCCTGGGTTTTATATAGACGTTAATGGCCGAGGTGAGCATTCGATTGGGTGAATAATGAACTAGATCAATGTCTATCGACCCGAGGACCGCACCGGATCACTCACCCATTACGCCGCGGCCTCGGGGGGGCCAACATCCGAGTCCGGCCCCTTTGTGTTTGCTGATGAACCAACTCGGAACAACACAAAAGCGACGAATGAACTGTGTCGGGTTTCAGTGAGACAAGGTCGTGATATACAGGAGGAAAACCAACGAGCAGGTTCAACAATGTGAATAATGAATGTGAAATATGAATGAATATATTTAAACATGCGGACTGTAGCCAATGGGGAAGTCGACCATTAGGTGAATGAGCAGGTCTAACCACTGAGCCACTGTTGAAAAGTGTTTTATTAGTTTTATCATTTGTGAATGCTGAAGTAACTTTACTACAGTACATCTCAGAGCAGTTTCTGACACCATACTTTCCATTCTTCTTCAATTCTACTTGAGTCTTACAAACTCTTACTTGAGTGTCTTGTAGAATTTCCCATAATTTCTTGGAGGTCTGTGTCAGCCCTCTTTTTTTGGACCACTATGTTGTACTTCTACTAGAAGCTTCTTCGTCAGGACTGTAGGACCAGACTCAGATCTTGTGCTTCTTGGTCAGGACTGTAGGACCAGACTCAGATCTTGTGCTTCTTGGTCAGGACTGTAGGACCAGACTCAGATCTTGTGCTTCTTGGTCAGGACTGTAAGGACCAGACTGAGATCTTGTGCTTCTTGGTCAGGACTGTAAGGACCAGACTCAGATCTTGTGCTTCTTGGTCAGGACTGTAAGGACCAGACTCAGATCTTGTGCTTCTTGGTCAGGACTGTAAGGACCAGACTCAGATCTTGTGCTTC
Organism: Eucyclogobius newberryi; assembly: GCF_026437365.1. Classification (NCBI taxonomy): domain Eukaryota; kingdom Metazoa; phylum Chordata; class Actinopteri; order Gobiiformes; family Gobiidae; genus Eucyclogobius; species Eucyclogobius newberryi. Next base: position 35,430,214 of record NW_027316167.1, read on the forward strand.
TTGGTCAGGACTGTAAGGACCAGACTCAGATCTTGTGCTTCTTGGTCAGGACTGTAAGGACCAGACTCAGATCTTGTGCTTCTTGGTCAGGACTGTAAGGACCAGACTCAGATCTTGTGCTTCTTGGTCAGGACTGTAGGACCAGACTCAGATCTTGTGCTTCTTGGTCAGGACTGTAGGACCAGACTCAGATCTTGTGCTTCTTGGTCAGGACTGTAAGGACCAGACTGAGATCTTGTGCTTCTTGGTCAGGACTGTAAGGACCAGACTGAGATCTTGTGCTTCTTGGTCAGGACTGTAAGGACCAGACTCAGATCTTGTGCTTCTTGGTCAGGACTGTAGGACCAGACTCAGATCTTGATCTTCCTTCATTCAGGTGAGAGTGCTAACCACTCTCCCACCCTTCTACTATACAGATATAATCTATTATAGGTATTTATTTTATATTTATTACTATTACTACGGGAGGCCATGGAGGAGGACTATCGGTCGGCACCAAAGAAATTCTGGCAAACCGTCCGGCGCCTCAGGAGGGGGAAGCAGTGCCTCACCAACACCGTTTACGGTGCGGGTGGAGGCCTGCTGACCTCGACTGGGGATGTCGTCGGACGGTGGAAGGAATACTTTGAGGATCTCCTTAATCCCTCAGTCACGTCTTCCGAAGAGGAAGTAGAGACCGGGGACTCGGAGGCTGGCTCATCCATCACCCAAGCTGAAGTCACTGAGGTTGTTCGCAAACTCCTCGTTGGCAGGGTGGATGAGATCCGCCCTAAGTACCTAAAGTATCTGGATGTTGTAGGACTGTCTTGGTTGACACGTCTCTGCAACATCGCGTGGCGGTCGAGGACCGTGCCTCTGGACTGGCAGACCGGGGTGGTGGTCCCTCTGTTCAAGAAGGGGGACCGGAGGGTGTGTTCCAACTACAGAGAGATCACACTCCTCAGCCTCCCGGGTAAGGTCTATTCCAAGGTACTGGAGAGGAGAATCCGACCGATAGTTGAACCTCGGATTCAGGAGGAGCAGAGTGGTTTTCGTCGCCGGTCGTGGAACACTGGACCAGCTCTATACTCTCCATCGGGTGCTCGAGGGTTCATGGGAGTTTGCCCAACCAGTCCACATGTGCTTTGTGGATCTGGAGAAGGCTTTCGACCGTGTCCCTCGGGGTGTCCTTTGGGGGGTACTCCGGGAGTACGGGGTCCGGGGCCCTGCTCCGGTCCCTGTATGACCGGAGCAGGAGCTGTGTTCGCATTGCCGGCAGTAAGTCAGACCTGTTCCCAGTGCATGTTGGACTCCGCCAGGGCTGCTCTTTGTCACCGGTTTTGTTCATAATTTTTATGGACAGAATTTCTAGGCGCAGTCAGGGGTCGGAGGGTGTCCGGTTTGGGGACCACAGGATTCCATCTCTGCTGTTTGCAGACGATTTTGTCCTGATGTCTCCATCAAACCCGGACCTGCAGCATGCACTGGGACGGTTTGCAGCCGAGTGAGAAGCGGCTGGGATGAGAATCAGCACCTCCAAATCCGAGGCCATGGCTCTCGACCGGAAAAAGGTGGCTTGCCCTCTTCAGGTGGGTGGGGTGTCCTTGCCCCAAGTGGAGGAGTTCAAGTATCTCGGGGTCTTGTTCACGAGTGAGGGAAGGATGGAGCGTGAGATCGACAGGCGGATCGGTGCAGCGGCTGCAGTGATGCAGTCGCTGCATCGGACCGTTGTGGTGAAGAGGGAGCTGAGCCGAAAGGCAAAGCTCTCTATTTACCGGTCGGTCTACGTTCCTACCCTCACCTATGGTCACGAGCTTTGGGTAGTGACCGAAAGAACAAGATCGCGGATACAAGCGGTCAAAATGAGTTTCCTCCGCCGTGTGGCTGGGCGCTCCCTTAGAGATAAGGTGAGGAGCTCGGCCACATGGGGGGAGCTCGGAGTAGAGCCGCTGCTCCTCCACGTCGAGAGGAGCCAGCTGAGGTGGCTCGGGCATCTGTTCCGGATGCCTCCTGGGCGCCTCCCTCGGGAGGTGTTTCAGGCATGTCCCACCGGGAAGAGGCCCCGGGGAAGACCCAGGACACGCTGGAGAGACTATGTCTCTCGGCTGGCCTGGGAACGCCTCGGGATCCCCCCGGAGGAGTCGGAGGAAGTGTCTGGGGAGGAGGAAGTCTGGGAGTCCCTGCTCAGACTGCTGCCCCCGCGACCCGGCCCCGGATAAGCGGCAGAAAATGGATGGATGGACTATTACTACTATTACTATTACTATTTTAAATCCCAATATTGATCAAAAATATTTTGATAAACGAAACGGATCCACTGACTCTCGGTTTGAAAACGACGATGCTGATTTCCGCCTGATCCTTTACGCCTGATCCGTCACCGCAAACGTCCAACATTACAATTGATTCAATTCAGTGTTGCAAATGAAAAGACTCTTCACCTCTAAACTGGGGCAGAAACAGGCTTTTCAGTTTTGTTTTAAATGAATGTGTTTGTGTAAACTTTACACATCAAAAAATCTTTCTGCTGCTGTAATCACACCCCGCACCCTTCCCTCTAGCCTGACTCGTATTGGCTGAGCAGCGCCTCGTCCGGATCATCAACAACGATCAATGGGAGTTGAAGTGTCCAATGAGGTGGAACCGACAGGGTTCAACCTGAAACTCCAGATCAGATCAGTTTCAGCTTCAAGCAACACGAGAACCTCAGTTTGGTTTTGTCAACTCAGAAACTCAGCCAGATCCGAAATACAGGCCACTGATTGCTTGATTACTCAAACATGCAGGAATCACTCTAAATACAACTTCAAGTGGGTAAATGAGCAAGGAAAACAAGACTGCATGTCTCCTTTCAAATTGTGAGGACAAATGATTAGTATTTGTGCTATTCTCTCGAGGTTCAGGGTTAGGACAAGTTTGGACTTCTGATGTTTGTAAATTGTTCTCAAATGTGAATATAAAAAAGCCTCACTCGGTATTCAAACTTTTAATTTCCTTCGGGATCATTAAAGTATCTCTTCTGTGCTTTGTTGTTCCAGCTCAGATTGAGTTTGGCGAAAGCGTTTTTTGTTATGGAAAAGCTGTGTCCCTCCGCTCGGCGCCCCCTGCTGACACGCTCCTATAATCACAGGCACTTTGGTCTCTCTGCTGGCTCAAGGAAGCAGAGGAGCTCACAAACATTTCCCTCCATTTTCCTTCATTGTGATTGGTGCCCCTCTAGACCCAGCTGCCCACACGAAACATTCAGAGAAATATTGATTTTCTGGGACACTTTAGTGGAAAATCTGTCCCTAAAGCAGAAGAGAAATGTACCTCCTCAATATTTGCTTTTCACTCTTTCTGACAAATATTTTCTGTGACTTCATGATGAAAACATCCAGCAGTTTCCCAAATTGTTTTGTTGTTTTGTGAAAAACAAAAGTAAAAGATGTTGCTGTAGAATGGGGAGCTGGTGGTGCAGTGAGTTAAAGGCGTAATAGACGATTTTTTTGGCCCAAATCTCATTTCCTCGTGGCGTGGACAGCCGATTAGTCCTGCCACGTATCAATCATAGAACGCACTTACCGCTCACCTGCAGCCTCGTTGGCTCGTCCCCAGGAGAGAAGCGCGTTTCTCCATGGCTGAGTGCATTGATCTATCATAATATAGTTCCTACAGTGTACGGGACAAAATTAAGACGGAGAAAGACTGTTCGAGCTGCTCAGAAGAGACAGAAAATCTACGGGAGACGAGAGATGGGATGCGATCCGTTGCGCTAATAAACAAACGCTTGTGTGTGTTGTATCAGTCCGCATGCGCACTTCCGTCTGAGTTCTCAAATCGCCAAAAAATTGTCCATTACGCCTTTAAGCCTTTACCCACCAACCATTTGCAGCTGGTTCAATCAATGTAACAACAGGTTATTTTGGTTTTCATACCAGACCGTTTCGACTGCTGTGTAATGTTCCTATTTTGGCGCCATCTTCACCAGTAGAGGCATTACCACAGCGCCCTCTGCAGTCCGGCTTCTTCATATCAGTATCCCAGGTGAGAGACAGTAAAAAGTCCTCGTTGTTCCAGTTGGGTTTGTGACAGCGATGTTTGCTCTGTCCCAGTCCTTAAAGTGGTTCTCTCTTTTGCAGTGATCAGAAATGGTGGGTTTGAGTTGTTCCTGTTCTGTTTTGTCATTGTGTGTTCTGACTTTAAAGCTGCATTCATGCTCTATGTTGGATAAACTTACAGATTTCCATCGAGGCTTCTGTCCGTTCTCTGCATTGGGCTGTTCGTCCTTTGGTCCATCTCCTCAGTGCTGTAGCAGAACTTTTAAAACAATAAAATATTGAATTAACAAAGAAACTCTACATTTGCCTAATTTTATTGACTTTTTTATGCAACTCTTTTTTGATTAATTGTTGTTTTCTTCTGTTTTTGGTTCATTCTTAAACAGATTATAAACAGAAGTATAAATGCAGTGAAAGTCTACGGAAGGAAATGGGAACACAAATGATCTATTACGGGATTTTCAAACCAGTAAGTGAGTATTTACATTTATCAAACTTATTTCGATCTCTCACAGATGCTTTGGTATTCACATGCAGTGTTTTTTGGGTCCTCAGCTTTGGAACAACTTTTCAGATGGAAGAGTAAAGCACGGGGAACCACCAGCTCTCTGGATATCCTAGCGTTGCTTACAGCTTTTGCCATCAATAAAATACCTAATAATTAGATGCAGGCAGTGCTGCTTTTACAGTGTACTTTATTAATTCCTTTACAAGAATGAACTGGGCAGCCAGACCAAAATAAGTGTAAAAGTCTCAAACTGCAGCTGAACGTATCCACCGAAACATGAAACGAATGCATATTGAACCTTTGTGCAAAAATCAATTGTGTTGCAGCAGGGGGCGCTATGGTACAATTTGAATTCGATTATCAGGAGCATTCAGAAGAGCAGAGCAGAGGAGGAATCATCTCTGGTTCTACTTCATTCTGAGTTTGTGACCTAGTTTTACAAGAGCAACTTAGTGAAGTTCAGACTCAAAACTAATTATCCTCCATACCAATATTTTCACTTACAAATCCCTTCATCGCAGACACCAAAATGTATCTGTTTAATAACAAATATAATTACATGATTTCTGGAAGTGCAGAGTTTGAATCAAATTCTTCTTGAAACTTTTTAGATGGTTCTCCAAACATCTGCGGACACGCCAACGGTAGCAACATTAGCATAACTGCAGAAGCTCAGAGCCAGCGCAGGAGCAGGTTCACAGACAGTAGGTGGCAGTAGAGAGCAAATGAAGGTAATATAACACAAGTACTATTACTAATGAAGCTGCCGGTGTTAATAATCTGCCATTTTGGGGCAAAGTCCTTGAAAAAGTTGTTTACCAACAGCTCACTTATTTCCTCTTAATAAACAACTCATTTGATGTTTTCCTGTCAGGTTTTAGACCTCATCACAGCACCGAGACTGCTCTTGTCAAGGAGACAAATGACATCCGCCTGAACACTGACACGGGCAAAGCCTCAGTCTTAATTCTTTTAGATCCGAGTGCTGCTTTTGACACTGTCGATCATGGGATCCTCTTACAAAGACTAGAGGACTGGGTGGGCATCACTGGCACTGCCCTAAGCTGGTTAAGATCCAGGTGAAAATTGGTAGCTGTGTCTCAGACCACATGACCCTGACCTGTGGAGTGCCCCAAGGCTCAATCCTGGGTCCCCTTCTGTTCAACCTCTACATGCTGCCGTTAGGTCAGTTGATATGCAGTGAAAATGTGTCCTATCACAATTAAGCAGACGACACTCGGATCTATGTTTCACTGTCTGCAGATGAATATGGACCAGTGGATTCACTGCATCCAACAGATCAGTTTGTGGATGCAAAACAACTTTCTCCAGCTGAACTCAGACAAGACATCATCAGGAAGTACGATCACATTAGTCCTGTCCATGTTAGTGGTTAGTTTTGTTCAAGTACTGGTTCAGGAAAATCTGTCCCTCAGGAATAAAGTATAAACTAAATTGCTTGGTAAAAAAAAAAAGCTCTTAAAAGTAGATTTGTCTCCTTTAAATGTAATTGTCTGTGTTCAAGTCGCTTCTGTTTTTCTGCGATTCTCATTATCTCCAAACGGCACGTCGCATGTTGGACGGAGACGGTCTGCAGCTGGAGGGGTCGTCTTCTCCGTCTTATCTCCTGTCGCTCGTGTTTTCAAATGTGCAGACAGAACTCACTCATGTTCCCGTGCGATAAAAACAGCTGTAATTTCAACAATCCTCCGAGGTTAAACTGAGCGCCAAATAATTACTTCCTCGCCGTACGAGGCTCATCGCAAAACAACACAATCATTCAGGACTGCTGAGCTTGATTACACGGAAGAATAGATTAAGGAGCACGTGACAGGTTTTCTAATTATCACTTTGTATCAGACATCAGAATGTTTTACTTACTATCAAAATCGAGTTTGAAGCTGGATATGGTCGGCTTATGATCAAGATTTCATGCCAAATAACAGAGACCTGAGATTTAAGGTCTGGATAGCAAAAGGTATAAACTTTTGAAAAGATTAGAGAAACAGAACTTTTATATACAGCTATTATTATAATAACATATATATATATATATATATATATATATATATATAACATTAAAACCCCCTTCTTAATTAATGCATATAAATCTAAATTTTCAAAGAGAATAATATGATTATAAAAGCATGAATATTAAAAGGATATTAAAAGGGTAATTTTGTTTTGATGGATGAAGAATGGGAAAATATATGTACTGTACTTCACAATGGAGGACCACTGTAAATGAGGCGTTGGGAAGGAGACCCAATCTTGCGACCTCTGAAAGGACTGTATAATTCCTGAATATATTTTCCCCAATCTTCCCAGGTTGTCCGGCCAGAACAAAGTCAGCTTTACTTATCACTCTTTATTGAATACTTGTGGGTGTATAAAGGAGTTGTTGATGGTTTGATGGTTTTGATTGTTTTGGTTTCGGTTTCTACAGAAGTAAAGTACAGTGAATAATGCAAGCCTTGAAATAATTATTTTTACGTCCCTGTCAACATGACAGGGACCGATCATTTGGTACCTGTCATGGCTAATTCTGAATCGGTCACAAGGAAAGGGAAACAGAATAACATCATTAATGAAAAATGAACTTTGAATAATGTCTCGTTATCATTTAACATAATTTTAACATCAAAACTGGTCACTCAACAATATATATTACTCCCTTGCACTGTTATAACTTTTTTTAAAACGGAGGGATTCTATCTCTCTACTGAACTCATGGCAGACTTTGCACTTTAGAGCGATGACAACACCTCTTGTTCAACACCTGTTCTCATCATACTCTCGCCAGTCACGGGCAAAAAACTTAGCAAGATCATCATGAATCCATTTAGTGGATCATCCAGTCTTGAGTGTCCTGCAGCCGCAGTTTTTTCTTTATGTCTGAAAGCGGCAGCGTGCTGTTTATCTGCCATGATTTGCGCACGTGCGGCCCGTTATTTCGAGGCTTGTAATGGATATTAACAAACACAATAATGCAATGAATATGGGCAGATAAACATAGAATATATAAACAGTAAATGTGTGAATAGTTAGCTACATTAAGATAAGTTCAAATGAGACAGAAACAGTATTCAAGTAGCAACATTCACAACAACACAACAGAGCAATGATTTCCAGCCATATTCTCGCTAAAAGCTATAAATTCCGAGCGTCCTTGAACGCATCACCACTAGCGCCAGCGTGCTGTGGAGTGATACTGGCCTATGGTCCTTGAACGCATCACCGGCGCAGATTACCGATCTGCCGAGATGGAGCCGGATTAATGGGACGAACTAACTACGAGTAATGTAATGACTAATAATAACATGGTTAAAACAGACAGAGATGAGGCATTAGGAGGAATAACTCACATTCTCAAGGACCAAGAACCCACAAGAAGGGCACACGAGGAACGGGGAGCACACGGAGGCGACCGTGACAGACGAAGGGAAAAACAACACTAACTTTGCTAAACACACAGAAGTCCCGTCAGGTGCTGAACTGTGATTGGTTGAAAGTGAGACGACGGCGAGAGAACTATCGCTGGAGATCAGGTTACAAAATAGTAAATGGAAACGTAAAAGAATAGCACTAATAATAAACTAATAACTAAACCGGAGTGATTAACTAAATGATGAACAAATCAAACACTATATTTACATACAGACGTTAGACCCTTGTTAACAACCACAAAGTCACATGTTTGAAAAATTCTGTTGGAATTATATAATAACATTAGGTCAAAGGGCTCACAATTCACAGGGAAATGATGAATGTTGGAGAAAATGCGGCAGCCAAGAGGAAAACCATGTGTTCTGGCACTGAAATTAACAAAACTTCTGCCATGAACACAATAAATGGATACCTTTGGAACATCTTTATAACTGACATACAGAAAATGGAAAAAATTATAATCACATTCAGACAAATTGGACAAACTTCATATCTGGACGACACTCCAAAGCAAAACGTCATGGCGACAAGCAGGTGGCAAACCTTGTTTCTGATGGACAGTAAAATGGCCCCGTTGTTCCAGTTGGATTTGTGCCAGCGATGTTTGCTCTGTCCCAGTCCTTATAGTGGTTCTCTCTTTTGCAGTGATCAGAAATGGTGGGTTTGAGTTGTTCCTGTTCTGCCGATTGTTGGAAATTGGAGCGATGGAAGACTGACCTGTGGCTTCCTCGCCCAATCACCGCCTCCAGATCTTCTCCTCAGCCTCATTAAAACGCTCTCACCATCTGCTCGTCAGCCGGTTTGAAGCGTTCCCTCAGGTTCTGAAATGGCATGGAGAATGAAGGGGGGGGAGGGCCGAATGTCAAGGGGGGACAAAAACAAATTGTCCATGATTTCTCCAACAAGTGTTTTGGGTTTGTCAAAGTAAATTGTCCCCTTAGAATTGTTGGGTTCACTCTACGTAATTACAGATATTGAGGTTTAAATTTCGGACCACTCGAGTACCAAAATGCGTTTTTGCTCATTTAAATCTAAAGAAATGTACCAAACCCGACTGCGTCTTGATAAAAGAGTACAAAAAGTGTTCAGGAACAACAATGTTTAAATAACTTGTTTACTAAGGGGATAAAATGTAGAGAATTTCCAGTAAAACGATGATTATAGAATGAATTTCGCTGCCATCTCGGGTTAAGGTTAGGTTCAGTTTAGATTAAGGCATTTAAAGAAATGTGTCCTCTGCGTTTGACCCTTCGTCACTGAAGCTGGGTTAATTAGCTGGAGGATTCTGTGCATGTTTGGTGTTCGGGTTAGCAATTTCACTTGATATACTGTGAATTGAGCTAGGATTTTAAATAAACCAGTCCAAGTGAATAAAAATAACTCATCTAAAATCTACCATAATACAGAGAAATCACATGTTTTGTTCCAATTACTTCTCCAAGAACATTGTTATTGGTAAAACTGTTGAAAAACGGTGGCACATTTTTAGACGCTGTTGTTACATTTTTTAAAAACCTGGATAATCCTTTCAAGCCAAGTGTCCTGGCCCCTTTCTCGACCTGCACAAGTGTCCAGGCTCCAGGGAAAGCAGCTCCTAATTGCTCATCTATCACACAAGAGTCTGAGCGGCAAAGAATTAATCACATAATAAAGCTTTTCAAATGCTCATATTTTCTGCTTCTGTCCATCTCTGTCAAGGTTGAAATGTTCTAACTGCTTCTCCTTGACCAGATCCTCTTCAGACTAAAGCCTCGTTTTGTCCAGTGTTTTGGAGCTGGCGGTGTCTCCGAGCGATGCCGCGCACGTCTCACGCCAAACTTTCCTCTTCTGCTTATTTAATTCCACCTTATCTCGACTCACACACCGCAAAATCCTCCAAACGAGGGCTAATCAGGCATATTTCCCCAGGATTAGGCAAGAGCCGCAAACACTCAAGACTCAGAAACAACTGTTTAAGACTAACTTTATCGCCTCTGTTTTTTGTCTGATCGGGATTCAAAATGTGAAGCTACAGTCCAGACTAGATAAACCAGGACCAGGTCTAAGGTCTGGACTTAGAGTGCGTTCGTACTCGTCATTATGTGGTCCTAAAATGAGCCCATTTTAGTCTTGATGTGGACTTGCGTTGGTCCTGTTCTAATCATTGTTTAGTTCTGGTTTAGTCCAGGTTTAGCTTTGGGTTAAGTCCTTGTTTAGTCCATATTTGAATGTGATTAATGCACCCTTAAAGTCTGCGCTTTAAACTACGGCTGTACTAATACAGATACTGGCATCAGATCAATCCAGAAAAATTGCTGTATTTTTCAGTAATTAAAGAGCGTATTTTGTCAAAACAGATGATAAAATGATGAGAAACGATCAATTTGCGTTATATCATGAATAAAGTGTTGATTTTCTATGATTATTCACAGAAGTCAACGTCTTTCATTGACAGCCCTAGTGAAAACATTTACTGCTTTAAATTAAATTCAGATAATTCAAACATGCATGACCTGCTCAAAATATGATTCTGTGTAAGATAAGAATGATGGGAAAACATTGGGAGACATCTCAAATATGTTTGTTTAATAGGTCTCCTTTACTTGTGTACATTTACTGTCACTAAAGATGTGTTGGATTTCACACTGAAATTTCTCACATCTTGGAAACAACATTTCTGAACCGAGTTTATCCGAGTTAGACAATCCAACATGTCTGCACTGTTTGCATAAAGTAACATCCGACAGTTAAAATATTGATAGTCCTTGTGTTATTTTCTCTTTAGTTTCTCTCTGCTGCCCCCGCTCTCTGTGAATCTGCTCCTGTGAGCCTCTGGAGTTAGAAATCCATCGTTGTGCTAATGTGCTAACATCTACACAGAGCTAATGGCAGAAATTCACATTCAAATATTTGATTTATGACACTGTCGGTTGATAAATTAACTAAATCAGATCCATATTTTGGTTGATTTGAGCACTTTCTTGGGTTTTAATATTTGATTTTAGTTGTTACAGTCCATAAACCGTAATGTGCTGCTCGTTGTATTTTCGCAGAAACCATCTCTTCAAAATCTCCGAAAGTGGTCGTTTGTAAAAGTGTCTCTGTCTTTGCCTTCTTCAGTTAAGGCCCGATGTAACTGAGCTCGCTCCTCCGAGTCTTCCCAAGAAAGCAGCAGAGAATTACGTGAGGAAGATCGCTCTGTTGTAGAACGTCGCCGTGCGTCTCAGCCTCCGTCTGTGTCTCCACAGTTCTGTCCCAGCAGGGCCTCCGTACTCTGTCTCCTTCAACATCAAACGCAGCCGTCGTCAAGGTCGACGCGCATCACGTCTAATCTAATTCTCATCCGTTTAAGATGCGCTAACATGTCTGAAACCACTCGCCAGATCCGCACTTGCGCTCAGACCGGGGGAATAATGAGATTTGCTCACAGGCGGGGCCACTCGTCTCCCTTTCACATTTAACAGGTGAAATCAGGTGAAACCGTGGGCTGCGTTCACGTCATTCTACGTTTTGATGTTGTACTTCGTGATGGTGCGCAGAGAACTGTGGAACTCTAAGGTGGATTCTCTGTTTCTGATGGAAATATCCAAACAGGAAGTCCACACATTTTGAACCATCATTTCATTTTTTATCAGGTTTTATCATTTTATCTCCCCACCTGAAATTATTTTAAAGCGCCCCCTACAGGTCAGACAACTCATTGAACTAAAACGCAGTTAAGATAAATATATTTTGAATTTAGAAAAAAATATATAAAAACATTAGAATAACCAATTTGAGGAAATTTTAAGAAATTACCCAGCAAACACTGGGCAAAAACTCATCTGATGTCACCATTTTTTATTTGACAAATAACGGGAGGAGCTCGGATTAGAGCCGCTCTTCCTCCTGGTCGAGAGGAGCCAGCTGAGGTGGCTCGGGCATCTGTTCCGGATGCCTCCCTGGGGAGGCCCCGGGGAAGACCCAGGACACAGGACACGCTGGAGGGACTATGTCTCTCGACTGGCCCGGGAACGCCTCAGGATCCCCCCGGAGGAGTTGGAAGCAGTGTCTGGGGAGAGGGAAGTCTGGGAGTCCCTGCTTGGACTGCTGCCACTGCGACCCGGCCCGGGATAAAGCGGAAGAAGATGGATGAAAATAAAAATATGTGAGAGCAACTTTAATTTGTTGAATTAATGTTTAGAGTCAAAAATGTTCTGCATAATCTTTCACTGGAATGAGTCCCTAGTGTGATGTCACTTGCTGTCAATTTCCATTGATTTTTCAACGTTTTCTCCACAAATACCAGCTCGATTGGTGTAAACTATAATTTATATGCATGACAACACCAAATAAAGTCAAAATTAGAACATCATAAAAACCTTTCAAAGGTCACTTTAAGCAACATATGACACTCTTTATATGGAGTTTTGATTCATAAATGTTTTACAGTCACATGCGAGCAGCAGCGGTCTGAATCTCTCACAAAGTGCTAACGATAACAACCTTTTCCCATTTCAAGAACAAAGTCGTTGCCTGGCGAGGGTGTTCCTTTGTAGACGTTAGTCAAAAGAGACGAGAGGAACGGTTCAATCTCTGCTTTATTCACTTCCAACAGACTGAATGTAAGTGCTGCCCGAAGGCCGCAGTGTCGTGGGTTCGATTCCTGACTCCAACTCTTTGCTGCATGTCCTTCCTTCTCTCTCATCCCCCATTTCACACTACTTTTCTGTCACTAAAACCTACGGGCACAAAATCTTAAAAAAAATTAATTTAAAAGGATGACCAACAGACTGAATGTGTAACAACACAACCTTCACAATAAAATGTGTTTTGTGTGTGAGACATAAATATTACAGGTTGGCCAAAGCCTTTCCTTTTCATCAAATGCAGGACGATCCAATCACGGCAGCTTATTCTTTGTAGCTTGTTTATCTACATCAAGACTTAACCTCTCAAAAATCCTTGTAACAGTCACAAAGAAATCTGTGACTTCTTTTTTGACGTCATTTTTATTCCTTGCGTTTCTCTGATCGTCTAAACTGCCAATCAATCACGGCCGTTAGAAACCGTGACAGGATATGAGTCCAAAACCGCACGTCTTTGTAAAAGTATTGTCAAAAAGTGGCCTTGGCAAATGAAGCCATAACTCTTGTAAATGTTCTTATTTGCTGTGCGGAAAACAACAAACGTCAGGAGGCGACCGGGGTTTAAATATGTATCAGGTGCAATCACTGTCACGACCGCTGCTCCCGTCTGCTGCCGCACGCACAGATTGTTACAGAGATCTCTTCCGCCGACGCCGTTATCTGAACTAGTATCAAATTATTATTAGTGTCAGCTCGTCGCCCCGTTTCCACTGTCTGAGGGGGACGTGAGCAGAAACGCGGTGATTATCCAGAGACCCGGAGTTACCTCTGCGGCTCGTGAGGTTAAAAGCACAAATTCAATCAGGGTTTTTTTAATACAGTTCCAATTTCCAATCCAGTCTGTCCCTTTGTCGCTCGACCAATCACGTCTGAAGCTGTTCAAATAAATACACTCTCTCTCCTCCATCGCCATGCCCCTTCAGATCCAACTCTGCATCTTCACCGCAGCAGCAGAAACGTAAGCCTCTTCAGTGAACGAGAGTGGCACAGTGAGTCAAGTTGGGAGAGTTTCAGTTCTTTTGAGTAGTTTCAGTCAAGTACTTTTGTAGTACTACTAGAGCAACATACTGTAGTCTCTTAACTGAGGGAACGTTTTCTCACTGAGTAAATATACAAGTGACACAGGCTTTATGTTGGCAATATTTAAGGGCCACACAAGTTTTTATTTCATTTTACTTTTTTATAAAGTATTTCAATTCAAATATGATTTGCAATTTTAGTTTAAAACGTATGATTCTTTTCAGAGTGCAGATTGTAAACACTCCAGGAGCTTTAACGAATGTAAAGGAGTATAAACTGATAACTGGGTGTACAACTGTTTTTCTCTGCAGAGATTATTTCAGACATTGTGATTGGATCATTTCAGTTTTACATATCGTACAGTTTTATTTAGAACACGTTTTCTTGTTTCTTTGGGACAGAGTGTGTTGATGTAACTCACAAACACACATCGGTGTAGTTCACCACTGGAGGCAGCTGCAGTGCCGTGCCCAAGGACACAATGACACCCACAGCGCCCCCCTGTGGCACCTGGATGTCTCAGCGTCTCCCATCCGAGCACCGCCCAGGCCCAGCCCTATCAGGCACATTTATATTGAAAAACAAGCGTGATGCAGCGTTTCCTGTGACATTTGAATGTAATTGTTGTTTTGTCTGAGCCTCTTTTCTCAGCAAATAGAATTTAAAATGAGTTGACTTTTAGTTGTGATTCATGATTAAGTTGTTTGAGTCCCTAGATACAAGGGACCTCTGCATTTTAACATTTGATCATAATTTATTATTTCTCGTTCAAGTCAAAACAAATGTGTTAATATTTACTTGAAGGGACGAGGGGGGAGAGGAAGATGAGAGAGCTGGGACCCTCACATGGATGATCAACCCACCTTGCCCGAGTGGAAAAGGCACTAAAGAACATGGAGCCGTCTGCAGAGCGGCTGGAAGACTTTTATCTCTGTTTTATGGAGAGCGACACGGTACAAACTGCTCAGAGGCAGATCGGAGTCATCCTCAGCTCACAGATAAGATAAAATAAGAAGAGCTTGGGCCTGATTTAGAGAAATATTTGCACCTTTATTTACTCTTATTGAACTGTTACAGGCCCATTACAATCAATATTTATCAATGAAGCAGAAAAACGTGGGCGTGTTCACAGACTCACAGGAAGTAAACAAAGAGAAATTACGTTTTGGTGAAAAGATCTGTGTCTGTTGTGTCCAACTGATCCCTGAGCTATGACTGCCCCCCAGTGTTTACTTTGTGAATTACAAGCTCAAAAGAAAGTTGATCTAAACAGTTTTGGAATTAAATATGAACTGCTGAAGTAAAGAAAAGAAGAGGCCAATCCAAATGTAACGGAAACTGACACAAAAGCTCATTGTCTTCTCCATCAACATAAGCAAATTTCACAACAGCTTAAAGTCCAAAGACACGATTATTGTCAGTTAAAGGACATTATGCCATGACAAGGAGAAACATTAGTGGATCTGAAACACGGAGATTCAGAAACTGTCATCTTCAAATTCTAGAAGATGAACGCAATCTATTACATTACTTTGATATTGTGTTTGCTCATTAAAAGTGAAAAAGTGCCGCACCGAGAGCTTAAACCAGTGGAGCAGTTCTCAATTAAAGGAGCGATCAAAGAGCACTTCCCAGATGTAAATTCTGTTTGGTTGATGTTTTTCCTCATCGTTCGCACCAGAGGGATTTGTTTGTGTTTTGTTTCATTTATTTCTGCAGCGACAGCATCCGACAAGCTCGAATTAATGAGGCAAAGAACTGGCACTTATTCAATGAACGAGTTCATTTATCTTACTCCAGCTTCCTGTTGGACCTCCGTTTTATGGAGCATCAGATATGCAAGTTTTGAAAGTAATCATGTCCAGTTAAAACTGGACGAGTCTTCACCGTCTAACTGCATGAACACAGTGTCCACAGGATGTTCTTCTGCTGTTCTGAATGCCCTGGGGCAGACTGAGGGACGTGAGGCTGCCAGCGCCAGCAGCCCCTCCCACACCAGAGTCACACTCGGCCCTGCGAGAGGGTCGGCACTAGATCATTCAGCCCTAACTCACGGAAGTCAGAATTCCACTCGTTTTTTTTTGTTTTTTTATTGTCAAAATTATTTATTACAAAACTTTTATAACAGACAATAAACAGTTTCCACTAGTTAATAATCAGAATCGGGGCGAAAGTGTCTGAATCTGAATCCAACATGGCTTTTTTTCATTGCATTACAGTTTGTTCTACTTCACACCTGGTATAGTCTGCTCTAAGATAGTGTTTGACCATAAAATAAATAACCCTAACCCCTAAACCTAAGTTTTTGTAGTAGTTAGGACATGAAGGAAAAAAATGTTTGCTCACCTGTTCATCTGATCTAAAAAAGTTTAAACCCGAAAATGTTTTTGGGTCGGAGCGGGAGTCGAATCCAGGATCTCCAGCATTCCACGCCGTGCTTTTTACCGCTGGGACAACAAATCTGAAAATTCTCAGCTGCGAGACAGTAAATCGGATTCTGTAACTTCCGAATTCTGACTTCCGTGAGTTAGGACTGTATGATCTAGTGCCGACCCTTGTGAGAGAAGTGTCCTGATCAGGCCACTCCCACTGGTCAAAGAAGTGACCAGCTCGAGCTTTGACCACAGTTCACATAAAAACATTTTCCTTTGAGATCCAGTTTGTTCTAGAACCTCGAAAGTGGAGCTTGGATCTGGTCTCCAATCATATGGTCTCCCTGGAATAAAGCCGGTTGGTCTCTGAAACCACGAAGGTGACCCGGTCTGGGAGAGACGGGAGATGGCGGAGGAGAGTGGATCGGTGGTCAAAGACGTTCTGGACGGCGTGGAGGAGCAGCCTTTTCTGGCTGCACGTGCCCGGAAACGTAAAAAGTCCCTTAGCTCGTCCGAGGGTTCTGGGAATGAGCAGCAGGATGAGGCTGAAGCTATTGATATCCGGAGTGAGAGCAGAGACTGTAAGGTGATCATAAAGCTTGCACAGGATAGTGCATCCTTTAAGGAGTGGAATTCAGTAGCATTGTCAAAGAGCCTAACTGTAGCTGTGGGAGTGATCAAGAGTGCGAGTGTCCTTAGAGATGGCTCGCTGCTGGTCGTGTGCAAGGACGCGGCTCAGCAACGGAAGGCGATTGGAACTAAACGTCTGGGTGGAAAGGACATTCTTGTGTCTGATGCTGAAAGAAACATGGTCAGAGGAGTTATCGTAGGTGTCCCTACGGCGACGTCTGTGGATGAAGTTAAGGAGAATTTGACTGGAGCTAAGGTGCTGGACGCTAGGCGGTTGAAGGTGACCCGGTCTGGGGTAAGATGTGACAGCTTGTCGGTAATGGTAACACTTGAAGGGAGGTGCCTGCCTAGTAAGGTGTTCATTGGGTTCATGTGCCATGACGTTAGGCCATATGTTCCACCGCCCCTGCGTTGCTTTAAGTGCCAGCGCTTTGGGCATATTGCAGCGGTCTGTAGAGGGAGGCAAAGATGTGGTAAATGTGCAGGAGATCACGAGTATGGGAAGTGTGACGTGGGAGCAAAACTGAAGTGCTGTAACTGTGGGGAAGAACATAGCTCTGCCTACGGGGGATGCAGGTTTAGCAAAAGAGCTGCTGAGGTGTAGAAAATAAAGGTCTCTCAAGGTATATCCTATGCAGATGCAGTCAAGAAAGTTTCAAGTAATGAGTTTAGAGTAAATACAGAGAGAGGAGCCAGCGCTGCTCCCAGCCAGGGCGAAATGAGAAAGGCCAGCGTGGCTTCCAAGAAGTGTGAAGGTTTCAAGAGTGGAGGTCCCAAGTGTGCAGGTTCCAGAATTAATGAGAATACCCTGGTTGTGGATAGAGAGGATTTTGTACCTTTTAAGGTGGATGTTGTAAACTGTGCTGCTCAGACTCAAAGCAGAACTGAAAGGATCAGGATCATTGCTAAAGCTGCAGGGAGATTCCTTGGAACAAAGGAGCTTGATTGGGCAGATATAGAAAACAGGCTAAAGGCGCTAAATGGGAGTCGGAGTGATGGGGGTCTGCTTTTGGGGAGTCAGAGTGATCAGAGTGACGAGATGGGGGTGGGGGTGGTCTCAGGTCCTCGCCCAGTCTCGTAGACGCACGGCTACTAAGCAGCGACATCAGTGGAAATATTAAAGCCTATAGAATGAAGCCTAAAGAATAAAGCTGTACGGTGGAAGCACCGAACATCAAAGAAGGAGAGGAAGATGAAGAAGGGTCTCCCTGGAATAAAGCCGGTTGTTGTTGTTGTTTTTGTTGTTGTTTTATGGCGGTTGGCATCCAATTGTTGCATTACCGCCAGATTCTAGTCACAAAGACATATCATGACCTCATGGGCTTTGTAACACCAAAGCAATGGAAGGAGTACTTTTACGGACTACGACAGAGTCTGAGGACAAAGCACTGGAAGTCAAGGCACTGGAAGAAGAACTTTTAGGACTACGACAAAGTCTAAGGAATAAAGTCTGGCGGTAATGCAACACTCGGATGTCAACCGCCATAAAACAACAACAACAACATATTTATGTGTGGTTTTTAGTTCTGACAAAAATCTGTACATTTAACAGTGTAAAGAACCAATTGTGTATTTTCTTTTGACAAAACATGCAAATGTAAATTTAACTTCCGGTTTTGGAGTGCACTTTTATTTTGAAGAACTACTTTCTGTTTAACGTTTTGGCGGAAATAGCTTGACAGAAAAGACGCTAAAAACGGCAGAAAAAGAAAAAGTTATACGGAGCAGCTGAAGCGGCACAAGGGACGTTTTACGTTGCATTGAAGCACAATTGTTGTATTTTGAGTAACCAAAGCTCATGTTATTTTAGTTTGGTGCTAAACTCAGTTCATTGATGTGTATTAATTACGATGTCATATCAAGCTAACTTTTCTGTTGTTTTGCTAAGGTGTAAAGAGCATGGCATTTAGCATTTACACACTGTCTTTTTGTTTTTCCCAGCTCTTACGGTGTATTTTGAAGATTTATTGCCATTAAATCAAAAACAAAATCATCAGTAAAGTGTCAACCTTCATTCGGGGGGGTATGCTACAAACAGCATAAGATCTACTTATGGTTTTTCCCTCAGACCAAAGAGACGACGGTTGTCTGTATTTTTTCCCCCGAACCACATTGGTGACTATAAAACGATAGACTGCTGCAGAAGGTCTAACGTAACATAAAGACAATTTTAATAAAGATTAAAGATCAATTAAAGCCGCAAGCGGCATCAAACGGCCCTTGCAGAACAGGCTTTGTACTCCGCCCTCACATCTGTGATGGAAAAGAATAAAACTGTCAGTCACGTTGGGGCTCCGCTGTAGAGAACGTAGAGTTTATACAGAAGAAAAGGTCCCACTCCTCAAGATGATTGTACCAAATGTGAGTTTACTTAGCCAAACACCAAAGTAATAAATGTGAAGCGTTAACGTGTGGATCTTTGAGCTTTAACTGTTGGAATCACATGGCTTCTGTCATTGCCACGGGCGTGACAAACATGACATAGGCCTGATTGACTTTTTTCATCAGGATGCCAAAGTAGAATTTTGTTTTACTCCCTGTACAAAATGTAATTTAAACTCTATAGGGGGCGCCATCACTTCAAATAACATTTTTACAAAATCAGCAGGTCCAAGCAAGAAAGTGAAATTACTGATTCCAATTTGGGCAAAATGTGACCTGTTATGCACAAAGGTAACCATTTCAAAACTCTTTGTTGCTGCGTCGCACGTAGAACAAAAACTGTATCAAACTAAAGTTTGACGTCCCACTTCTCTTCTGCTGAAATGCTGAGTGAGCGTTTCTGAATTTTCAATCCAGGATGGCGGCCATATAATTAGTCACTCCTGGTTGACTCTCTCAGACAGAATAAATATGCATATCCCAGACCGCAACACGTGCAGCCTCCAAAACATCGGCCCCGCCCTGCTGCTCGGGCCTAAGTCTGAAGGAGAGACATTACATTACTATTATCATTATCATATTTTATTGTTTTATTATATTATTACTATTATTTTGATACATTTTTGTTTTTTTTGGTCAGTTTGTCCTCTCAACATTTAAATTTTCACATGGAAACAACAACATACATATATCTGCACCTAAAGATGTTTTATTCTTTCAGTGAATCTCCAGAGACAGAGCTGTGCCTTTAAACAGCTTCTGAAGGATCTCTAAACCCGCTGTGGTCCCTCCTGCACTTCCTCATCACCACCACTAGGCGTCTCCTGCTCCATGTGCAGCTTCAGATGCTTCTTCAGACTCTGTCGCTGTGAGAAGCACCTCTCACAGACTGGACACCTGTATGGTTTCTCCCCGCTGTGCGTCCTGCGGTGCACGTCCAGACTGGCCTGCTGCTTGTACCGCCCGCCACAGTCTGAGCACCCGAAAGGCCTGTCCCCCGTGTGCACCGCCATGTGGGTGCTCAGAGTCTTCGTGCACCTAAAGCGCGCCTCGCAGACGGAGCAGGCGAACGGTTTCTCGCCGGTGTGGACGCGCAGGTGCTGGCTCACGTTGCTCTTGTTGGAGAAAGTCTTGGCGCAGAACGGACAGCTGAAAGGTTTCTCGCCGGTGTGGATGCGCATGTGCACGGTGAGGTGAGGCTTCTGGGAAAAGCCCTTTTGACAGACCGAACACTTGAAAGGTTTCTGCTCTTTGTGGGTCAGAATGTGCCGAAACAGTGACGGCCGATGGAGGTAAACCTTCCCGCACTGCGCGCATTTGTGTTGCTTCGTCTCCTTTCCCGGTTCACGACGTTTGACGTCGCTGCTCCGCGCTAAACCAGTGACGTCAGAAAAGTAAAACGTCTGTGGGTGAACAGTTTCGGCCGCGTCGCTCGAGTCAGTACAGTGTCGTTCGGCGCGTCGGCGATCCAAAGACACTTGTTTACTGTCATCTATTTTCACAGTGACCACGGCTAACGGGAACAGTTCTTCAGGTTCCTCAGGTTCCTCAGGTTCCTCAGGTTCCTCAGGTTCTTCAGGTTCTTCAGGTTCTTCAGGTTCCTCAGGTTCCTCAGGTTCCTCAGGTTCCTCAGGTTCCTCAGGTTCCTGTTTGAGGTACAAATCTGGATCCTCTTTGAAGTAAAACTGTGCTTGGATTTCAGGATTGACAGTCTGGACACCTGCAAAAGCAGAAAACAGGTCAAAACAAGCCAGACAATATTAATTGTTATTGAGTTTTACGTTAAGGTTTTTTTTTCATGCTATAGTGCCACCTCAAGATTTTAGTCAACGATTATTTCTATTATACATTGAAACTTCATAAATACATTTTTAACCAAATAAAAAGGTGGAAATATCGGGACTAAAGGCTTATAGAAGGAGATTATTTATGAAAATCTGAAATTGGACTTCTATTTTATTTTGAATGTGCTTTTTTTCTGTTGAAGATTATTTGATGTCTGCTTGTATTCTTATGTGTCGTGTCGTGTTGTGTTCGGTTTGTCAATAGTTATTCTTTTTTCTTTTTTTTTTAAGAGAATCTGAATCAATTTATTATTATTTTTGGACATTTGCAACTGTCGTGTTTTTTGTTTTTTTAAAGAAAAAAATTTAGTTTTTTGTAATGTCCAAATAATAAAACATTTTTAACCATCAGTTGATTAATCAAAGCTCTACATATCACAACCCTGAACGCCAGAACACCCAAAAAGTTTAGATTTTTCAGCTAAAAAGAAAACATAAATTGTCATGTTTATAATTGTCCCTATTTATAAATTCATACGGGTTGACTTGTTTATATTCAACACAAAAACTCATTATCCGACTTCTGAAGTGATCAGATTATTGAAATTTAAACTGTTCCATCTGAAGAAAGTAATCTGACTTCATTCAGATTACTCTGAATAAACGAAGAAACAAAGGCCAAACTAATGTGAGCACGACGAAAACTGAAGAGTCGTTTTCAAATGCATTGTTTGCATTAACAACAGTTTCTCTTGTGCTTTTAAAACACTAATCACATGTATAATTATTGATTAATTATCTGGTCACTGTCTGATTATTACTGGCCACGTTGTAAATGAATGAGAGAAAAAGTGAGACATTTTCTACATCAATGGCTTTTAAAACATGTTAGATTTATTCCCCACATAAGCAGGTCGTAATTTGTTGTTACACACTTGGACAGGACCTCCAAAATAACAATTAAACCGACTCAGGCCCAAAGCAAAACGAAACAGACATAATCTTTTTAAAATTAGGGTTATTTGTATTTATTTTTGTGGTTTATTATGTTATCTGACCCAGTTTCCCAGTGGGACCCCGTGAAGCAGGAGCTGGGCCGGGGGCGATCAGGATAAAACCAGAACATTTGGAATATATTTGTCCTTATTTTACGTTCTCCTTCCACTCCTCAGATCCTTTCTTCAATCGTTACTGTTTTTGTTGTTGTGTGCATCTGCCTTTGATGAGGACATTTACAAGACTCAGATCAAATACTTAAACCCCACTGGAGTCACGTGACAGTGAAAAAGTGTATTTTAGATTGAACTGTCGCATTTGGAAGACAAAACTCTTTCAATCTATAACAGTTTCTCTTTCATTGTTGTCTTTGCCACATCATTTTCTTTGTCTAAACCTGCACAGTGTGAACAATCAGAGAGAAATACGATTACTCACACCGGATGGAACTGTTCACGTGACATTTCTCAATCAGAATGATTAACAACTGATAACGGCGGCCCGGGGGAAGAGGACGGGCTCATTTTGGGCCTGGGCGGTTCGGGACCGGTCACAGCGCCTCTACAGCCGCTTCTGAGTGTGTATTTTTGGCGTCCACTTGCCTGCAGCGGCTCGTCCCGACACCTCCGCCGCCTCCTCTCCCGGTGCCCGTGCTTCTTCCGCCCGCACAGCCTCCTGCTCGCGCTCGTACTCCACCATGGCGCTCACGAACAGCTGAAAGATCTCGTCGGCCGCCGCGGACAGACGCTCCGTGACCAGCTCGCGCACGAACTCCAGGCGTTTGGACATGTTTGCACGCGGTTTTACGCACGGTTTTACGCGGAGTTTTACGCACGGTCTCTGCGCGTTTGGCTCCATGCGACCTCAGAATCCTCCCGAGCTGAGCTGAGCTGTCTTTAACCCGAACAATCACAACAGACGGGGATTCTTCTTCTGCGTGTGCGGTGCGGGGAGTCACGGAGCTGCAGCGCCATCTGTCGGTCACAACTGTCAAAGTCACCGGCTGTGCGCTGTTCCATGTCCTAAATGTGACAAACTAACAAGAAATATAGAGCTTTTAAAAGATTAAAAAGATAAATGTTCTAGAGTCCAGAACTAAGGTGATTTCACTGGAGGAACTGGGATTAGAATGTCACAAAATATGACAAATCCCGGTGGATATGTCGCAGTGAAAGCCTCGAGACGAGAGTTAAAGCAGAGCTGCTTTAAACACACAGTTTTTTTTTTTTTTTTTAAAGGAGATGATGATGAAACATTTGTATTAATAAAGACACAAATTCAGATTGGACAAACATTTACAGAAATGTTACTTAAAATTATACTTTTTGTGAAGCTCAAATACATTATTTTGTATTAGAAAGAAAAACTGACTCACATTTATGTTCTAAATACTAAAAAAACATTAATAAATACTTATATTAAATATAGCCAGTTAATCAATGAAAATGTGTTTTTTATTTTACTTATGGCCCGTTCAGACCGGTGCGGCAAAAAAAGTCTATGTAAACGCGCGTCGAGCACCTCCTGCGTTTTTGCGGCGCGGCTTCCGCTTATTTGCGGCACGATTCGCCGAGGAGCGCGGCGCGCGCGCTTTTGCGTTTTCCGCTCGAGACGCTTTGACGGGCGTATAAGCTTCAATGCATCAAAACGGTTCGCCGCAAATAAGTTCAGAATTTTGAGCTTTTCTGCGGCACGGCGGGACAGCAGCCAATCAGAGATGACGCTCCGACGTACGTACACATTTCACCTGAGAAGAACCGGCGCCACAACAATGGCAGACAATATATATATATAGTTATTTACTGTTCTATTTTTCCACAAAATAAATTATTTTATATTATAAAATGTGTGCCCTGTTTACATGCATCTTTTTCATATATATAATACTGGGGAGTCTGTGGGAAATTCAGTGGCTATTTAAAGATGTACTTATTTAATTTACCACAATTTAAGATCATAAACAAGAACAAACAAGGACAAGATGAGATAATCCTTTATTAGTCCACACAGTGGGGAAATTTCAGTGTTACAACGCACAAGTAGGTGCAGAAGTAAAGAGAACAGATAACTTAAGAGCTGAGAAGCTTCTCACTGTTTTATTCATTTAACTTGATCTCATTCTGTGTAAACAACATGGCATTTGGGCTCAATCTTGAGTGAGCATGTGGTCATTGCTATAAATATGAAAATCCCTTTATCAAAAACACTTCTGTGTTGTGGACGTCCAGTCCTCTGTGTTGTGGACGTCCAGTCCTCTGTGTTGTGGACGTCCAGTCCTCTGTGTTGGACGTCCAGTCCTCTGTGTTGTAGACGTCCAGTCCTCTGTGTTGTGGACGTCCAGTCCTCTGTGTTGTAGACGTCCAGTCCTCTGTTGTGGACGTCCAGTCCTCTGTTGTGGACGTCCAGTCCTCTGTGTTGTGGACGTCCAGTCCTCTGTGTTGTGGACGTCCAGTCCTCTGTGTTGTAGACGTCCAGTCCTCTGTTGTGGACGTCCAGTCCTCTGTTGTGAACGTCCAGTCCTTTGTGTTGTGGACGTCCAGTCCTCTGTGTTGTGGACGTCCAGTCCTCTGTTGTGGACCTGAAGCTGCTGGTGATTGTCCTGTAGAAATCCCCAGTGGCAAGAAATCTGAATAATAAAACAAACAAATAACTATATAGCCTAAATTTAGTTTACTTGTACTTTCATTAAATATACCACAATCGAATTTTAAATGGTGCACTATAACAACATATTAACGCTATGAAAACTATGTTTAATTTTTACTATCTATGTACTTTTCATTGGTTTTATACACAACCACAAGCAGATACACAGCACATACACAGCACATACACAGCAGATACACAGCAGATACACAGCACATACACAGCACATACACAACACATACACAGTACATACACAACACATACACAGCACATACACAACACATACACAGTACATACACAACACATACACAGCACATACACAGCACATACACAGCACATACACAGCACATACACAGCACATACATAGCACATACACAGTATATACACAGCAGATACACAGCACACACACAGCAGATACACTTTATTATTGCGCTCAGACATGAATATTTCTGTACTGACCTGATGGACAGGTGGACAGGCGTCTGTAGTTGTTGTTGTCCTGGTACATGTCCGCGCACCAATGCGGGAAAACAAGTCATCAAACAGGACCCGGGACAAACAAAACTACAGCTGAGAGCGATGTTTATCCAGTCTTGAAGCAAATGATGTTATTGACTCAACTCGGATCACTGGTGGTTCCAGACACGCCGCCGAGCGTCTCCGTTCCACAGCAACGGCCTGGACCCACGCGCTCTCCTTCTCGCTCTCTGCCCCTCATTTTAACCGGGCGCTGTCCAAGCTTCCGGAGCCGGTGGACATTTCTTTCAGACGCTACGTCAATAAATATCCATGTTTTTGTCAGCCTCACTTCCTGGTTCCACGTCCGTCCGGAGGCGCACAGTTGATGACGTCACCATTGCTCCACGGGCCGCAGCTCGACCTTTCAGCTCCCCCTGGTGGCGGGAGCCAGGTTGTGCAACTCAATTTAAAGCCAGATTAAACGACGTTCATAGGGACTCGGCAATGTCCCAGATTGTCTTAACAATGTTGAGTTCAAACGCTCCCTCTTTTCTCAAACTTTCTCATCAATTCTCATCACCTTTGCTGCAGCTGCACTCAACTCCCTCAACATGCTTTCCTCTATCCCTCCTCTGTACCTATATTCTACTGCACGTACCATCAACGTACCATCTTCTACGCGCTGGCTCTTTACCATCCACTATCAATCTGGCCTAAGCTAATCTTTCTTTCGCCCTCTGTTCATGCTGTTCATCGTTCCTACTCTTCTCACGTGAACTCTCAAGCTTCCTTTAAATTTTCTCATGCAACCTTCACACCTCGTAGGCTCACAATTCATGCTTCCACCAAATTACTTTTCATGTCACATTCAGCTGTCTAGATTCAAGATTCTGTTTCTAGCATTCCGGCAGGTTCTCATCTTCTCATTCGCATATTACCTTAAGTCAAATTTTTTCCCAGCTCTTGCTTTTCATGCTACCTCATATTACCATGTTTGCCTTGCAGCTCAACGCGCAGCTCAACGCAACTCGCATCTCTCAGCTTAACGCACAGCTCACAGCTCAATAGCTCAACTCACAGCTACAGCTCACAGCTCAATAGCTCAGCTCACAGCTCAATAGCTCAACTCACAGCTACAGCTCACAGCTCAATAGCTCAGCTCACAGCTCAATAGCTCAACTCACAGCTACAGCTCACAGCTCAATAGCTCAGCTCACAGCTCAATAGCTCAACTCACAGCTACAGCTCACAGCTCAATAGCTCAACTCACAGCTACAGCTCACAGCTCAATAGCTCAACTCACAGCTACAGCTCACAGCTCAATAGCTCAACTTACAGCTACAGCTCACAGCTCACAGCTCAACAGCTCACAGTTACAGCTCCGAGCTACTACTCTCAGCTACAGCCCTCAGCCAACCCACATGTCACAACTTACAGCTCACAGTTACAACTACAACTACAGCTCACTCAGAACCCGCCGGCAACACGCTCGCCCCAGAGCATCCACGCTCGCCCCAGAGCGTGGATGCTCGCCCCACTCCTACTCTCGATTCACCGTCCCAAATCCGACGCTCTACGATCGCTTCAATTCCTACTCCTCAATACTACTACCCTCATATCTTTCATCCCTCTCATTCTCAATCTCATTCAGCTCAATTAAGTTCCCTCATTCATCGCTCATATCGACTTCTTTGCTACCCGCAGCTCGTCAACTCCTAATTCCATGCAAACATTTCGCTCTCCACTCCGGAGCAAGGAGACTCCACCATAAATCCAGTTCTATCGACTGCTCGTCCAATCCTATCACTCTTGCATCTTATTTACTTCCGTCGACGACCACAAACTCTAAAACACTATTCAAATGTACCAGAATTAACCCTCGTCTCAGTAACGAACGGACTGCTTTCGATTTTATCCAGCTACTCTTCAAGAGTGCTTGGCTATCCAGCTCCTCTTCCCCCGTGCCACTCGTAACATTATTTTCAGCCAGGCTTACGTCAAGATCCATATCAACTTCCTTCATTTTAAATCATTTTGGGGTTCTGAATCGGCTGGGCTGATTACCCGAGACAGAGCCCCCATCCTGAGTCTCTACCCAGCCATCTCATCGATCTCTCATCGATCTCTCTCATCTCATCGATCTCTCTCATCTCATCGAGCTCTCTCATCGAGCCCTCTCATCGATCTTCCTCCTCGATCTTCCTCATCGATCTCCCTCATCGATCTCCCTCATCGATCTCTCTCATCGATCTCTCTCATCGATCTCTCTCATCGATCTCTCATCGATCTCTCATCAATCTCTCATCGATCGCTCATCGATCTCTCATCGACCCATCATGACTTATCAATAAACATTCTTTCGTATTTCATTGTTGTGGCGTGGTCCTTGCTAGTGAAGTGTACTTGGAGATGTAATCGCTAACTTAGATTCGGGAGCAGGACCACGCCTCAACCTCTGACTTCCCCAGCAACCACACCTCCACTCTTTAACCACGCCTCTTATTACCCAGAAGGCCTATATATATGCAGAGGCCAATCCCAGCATCTCTTGTTGTCTCTGCTCTCTCGACCCCACCCTCCCACCCCATGTCTCTATCATTGTCACCTTAACACATAACCATCCATGGAGGGGGGGGGGTTCTGAATCGGCTGGGCTGATTACCTGAGACAGAGCCCCCATCCTGAGTCTCTACCCAGCCATCTCATCGATCTCTCATCGATCTCTCTCATCTCATCGAGCTCTCTCATCGAGCCCTCTCATCGATCTCCCTCATCGATCTCTCATCGATCTCTCATCGATCTCTCATCGATCTCTCATCGATCTCTCATCGATCTCTCATCGATCTCTCATCGATCTCTCATCGATCTCTCATCGACCCATCATGACTTATCAATAAACATTCTTTCGTATTTCATTGTTGTGGCGTGGTCCTTGCTAGTGAACCATTCTTTAGGCACCACCGTGTTCCAGGCGAATGCTTAACATGGATGCGAGAAGACAAATAAATAAATAAATGCAGCTTCAGCATTTGTAGATTCAAGCCTGGCTAGAATCATCTTTTTGTTACTTTTCTGATTAAGTGGAGATACAGTTGGCTGAAACACACGAGGAACTTTCCACGGAACAGAATTGTTTCCTTTGTTCATTTGTTTTAGATTTGACTTGCAAATGAAGTGCTCCTGCCAAACGTAAACCTGTCGCATGAAATATACTGCATTTTTCCACTTTTCCTTTTCTAAACAATCGATTTCAAACAATATATTTTGGGATCAGATAAGTGTGCATTTACTTTGTACTAATGTGGAATTTGTGTTATTTTGTTGTTGTACAATAAGATTTGAGCTGTAGAAGGTTGAATAAGTAACTTCTAGGACTAATTCTAAGTGTTTTACTCTGTTATTTATTCAATCAATCAATCAATCAATCAATCAATCAAAATCACCCTTTATTTATAGAGCCCTTTACAACACTTAAAGTGACCAAATTGCTTCACAATAAAATCAAGGCAATACACAACATAAAACTAAATAAAAAAACAAACTATACAAAATAAAGTGTCATTACATTACAGAGCGTTAAAAGCCAGTCTGAATAAATACGTTTTTAGCCTGGATTTAAAAATTATGGTGATAAAAAAGTGATGGTGCGCAGGGGTCAGGAGGGGTCAGGGGGCGCATGTCGGGGGATTTTTTATTCCAGAGTCTGGGACCAGCGACAGAGAAGGCTCGATCCCCCCAGTGCTTGAGTCTGGCTCTGGAGACGTCCAGCAGAAGCTGACCTGTCGACCTTAGAGTCCTGCTTGGGTTTCGAGCGGACAGGAGCTCAGCCAAATAAGGAGGTGCCAGGCCATTTAAAGCTTTAAAAACAAAGAGTTACATTTTAAAATCAATTCTAAAAGAAACGGGAAGCCAGTGAAGAGTAAAAAGAACCGGGGTGATGTGTTGACGTCGGGTGTGTTTGTTAGAAAACGATCCGGAGCGTTCTGTACGAGCTGAAGGCGGCTGAGGGCGACTGGGAGACACCGACATAAGGTGCGTTGCCATAGTCTATTCTTGAGCTGATGAAAGCATGAATCGTCCTTTCAAGGTCGGTGCGATTTAAAAAAGGCTTTACTTTAGCTAAAAGACGTAACTGATAAAAGCTTGCTCTAACCACACTGTCAATTTGTTTTTCCATTTTAAAAATGTTGTCAAAAACAACCCCAAGATTCTTTGCGGTCGATTTCATCATGGAAGACAAGTTATCTGAATTAGACAGCACAGAATCACCAAATAAAATGTCCTCTGTCTTCTTTTCATTCAAATAAAGGAAATTCTGCCCTAACCACATCTTTATGTTTGTAATACAATCAGTCAAAGATTGAAGAGCATCACTTTTGTCTGGAAACATGGGTAAGTAAATCTGTAGATCGTCTGCATAGCAGTGAAAAGCTAAGCTGTGTCTGGCTATGATTGACCCCAGTGGCAACATAAACAGAGAAAACAACATGGGGCCCAAAATGGAGCCTTGGGGCACTCCACAGAGCAGCGAGGCAGCAGAGGAGAACAGGTCCCCAATCATAACAGAAAACATTCTGTTGGTCAAATAAGACTTAAACCATGTTAGTGCGGTGCAACAGATACCAACATAATTTTTAAGGCGAGACAACAGAATTGAAAGGTCGACTGTATCAAAAGATGCCGTTAAATCTAACAGTACAAGGACAACGGGGCGCTTGGCATCTACAGGCCGGGCAATATCATTGTGCACTTTGAGCAATGCAGAGTCTGCCTTTCTAAAATAAAGTTGTTTTCTAAAAACTGTTGCAATTGCATAAAAAACACTTTCTCAAGAACTTTAGAAATAAAAGACAGGTTAGAAACAGGTCTAAAATTTGACATGACATTAGTATCAAGTTGTGGTTTCTTAATAAGGAGTCTCACTATAGCATGTTTAAGAGAATCAGGGACACATCCTGAGCTGAGACAAGTGTTAATAAAAACCATGAGGGAGGGACCTACTGTGGAGAACACTTCCTCAAGCAACTTTGTGGGGAAAGTGTCCAAAGGACAGTTTGTAGCTCTCAATTGTGTGACTATTTGTGTGAGGGAGGAGAGTGAGTCAGAACATTGCAGTATGTACAGCAGTAGCGGGCAAGACTGGACACATGGTGGAACTGCTCAGTTGTCTCACAGACAGCACTTTGTCAACAAAAAGTGTAAAAAGTCCTTACAGGTGGAAACAGAAGCATCAGTCATTGGTGTGAGTGGATTCACAACAGAATTTATGGTATTGAACAATACACGGGGGCAGTGACCATTACTACAAATTATATCAGACATTTGGCCTCCTTCATAGCCTCTTGGTAGAGAGCAAGGCTGTCCCTCAGTATGCCCAGAGACACATGTAACTGCCGCTCCTCCTGCCTACAGCGCTGTCTGAGGGCCCGGGTAGAGTCATTTATCCAGTGATCGGGCCTAGGCTTGGAGGACCTAGGCCTAAAAGGAGTAATAATGTCAAGGATCCCAGAGCAGGTGGAATAAAAGGCAGACAGTAAAGTATCCGGGCATTTGGGAAGAACATTCTCATCAAGGACAGAAAACTCTGTGTCCATAAAAGCAACAGCAAAGTCCGTACCTGTTGATGAAGTTATTATACGGCGACAAGAGGCTGGGGCCGGTGGCTTGCTCACTGGTGATGGGAACATTACTTCAAAAATAATGGGCAAATGATCGGAGATGGGTGTAGCAGATATTTCAACATGTGACACAGTGAGTCCATGTGAAATAATCAAGTCTAAAGTGTGCCCTGCATTGTGTGTTGGTGATGCAACTGACGGAATTAGATCAAAAGAAGCCAAAAGACATTTGAAGTCAATAGCCAGCTGATCAGATGGGCAACATGTACATTTAGGTCCCCGCAAATCAGTAGTTGTTTAAATCTGGGGTCCATCTCAGCAAAAAAAATCACTGCAGCTCATGTTTTTTAACAACACTATTCGTCAGTGCCATAGTAGTAGTAGATGGATTCATACTTTTTGTTTTCCTGCAGCCATAATCACAGCGTCAGACAAAACAAAATGGCTCTTAACTTTAGTTCCATTTTCAAACAACTGAGAAACAGTCTTGAGTCACAGTTGCCGAGTCTGTTTCTTTACAGCAACTTTGAGCTTCTGATTTTCGAAAGTCGTTGGCAGATCTTATCCGGTTTGGTGTTTTATGGGCATTTTCACATCATGAAAAGAGCTGATTTAAGTAGTTATGAGTGTCAAGTTTCTATGTTTGTGAATTCTGTTAATTAAACCCTTTCTGATTCTGAGGGTAAAAAATGCACTTAAACATCCCTTGGTCTTGTTTTTGTGGATCTCGGTTGCTCTGGAGTCACACACACGGATAGAAACAGGTCGTTGAAACAGAATCGTACAAAAGTGTCGTTACAATAAAGTCAAGGGGAAACGTTTCAGTCACTGAGCCATGTTCTAGAAAACTGTACAATTATTAGTCACTTTTACCATTTTACTTCATAGCTGCACAATCTATAGGGAAGTATCGATATTGCAACAAACTTGTATCGGACACCACCAAGGTCTCTTATCTAATCTCCGTTTTTACAATGAAAACCTTGAAAAAGTCACATTTGTATGCATCATTTTCCGAATGATGTTGTTTCTTCTAAATTAGCCATGATTTTATTTAGTTTTTGTCAACTGAAAAGGTGCATTTACCTCCATCTACTGTACTTGTACGTCTTCAAAGTATGTGTTTTATGCTATACCGTAAGAAAGAAAGAGAAAGAAAGAGAGAGAGCCTGTGTAACCGTCTGTGCCAGAGGTTCGAAGGCGACGCGGTGCAGCAGCTTAAACCAGTTTCCTTTAAAGATGCAGTGTGTAACTTTTCTGGGCAGATGCTTCACTCACAGTTTGGCATTAGTCTAAGTTAGTTTAAAGTTACAAGTCAGATCTGTGAAGAGTGGTTTGTACAGTAAGAATGCTGTGAAACACCTGTAATTAACTGAAAGAACTTTAATGCCACAACGTCTAACATTACCAGCGTCTCCATGGAGACATGCAGGCCACAAGTTACACAGTGCCCCTGTAAAGGTTGTATTAAAAAAATATACATTCTTGATTTTACATGATTTTATCAAACAGTTCTAATGATTCTACATCAATAAAATTCATAATCATAAATCATAAATAACTTTTTTTAGTCAGTAAAAAGAAACCTTTGAATAAATAGGCAACAAATATGAAGAAGTTGAGCCTGTTTGAAACAAAGGGAGAGACTGTGTCTCTCAACCAGGACTAAGAGTAAAACTTCATATTTGTGTTTATTTACCTTCATTTAACCTGTTCAGGGGTGACCAAAGTGACATGATGGCATAACAATCATAAAAACATTTGCACAAATAAGAGACATTTAAGAACAAATAAAAAGAGTTTACATTTAAAAGCAGAGGCCATTTTAAAGGATTCTCTTTCTTGTTTTCTTTTAAAAAATGATCTAAAAACCTCAGAGAGACCAGTTCTCCCAATCTCAAGTCTGTTTGAAGGGAGTTCCAAGCTGCAGGAGCAGCTTAGGAACACACTCTTCCAGTTACACAAGAACAAGATGAACATGTGACGTGAGCAGTGCAGAAAGACCCTCTGCTCTGTCCCAGGACACACAAGCAGAGCACATTTATATCTGACATTATACACTAAGATCATCCAGTGTGTGAAGGACCTCCTGCTCCAGAGAAGGACCTCCTGCTCCAGAGAAGGACCTCCTGCTCCAGAGAAGGACCTCCTGCTCCAGAGAAGGACCTCCTGCTCTAGAGAAGGACCTCCTGCTCCAGAGAAGGACCTCCTGCTCCAGAGAGAAGGACCTCCTGCTCCAGAGAGAAGGACCTCCTGCTCCAGAGAGAAGGACCTCCTGCTCCAGAGAGAAGGACCCCCTGCTCCAGAGAGAAGGACCTCCTGCTCCAGAGAGAAGGACCTCCTGCTCCAGAGAAGGACCTCCTGCTCTAGAGAAGGACCTCCTGCTCCAGAGAGAAGGACCTCCTGCTCCAGAGAAGAACTTAATGCCCCAGAGAAAGGACCTCCCGCTCCAGAGAGAAGGACCTCCTGCTCCAGAGAGAAGGACCTCCTGCTCCAGAGAAGGACCTCCCGCTCCAGAGAAGGACCTCCCGCTCCAGAGAGGACCTCCTGCTCCAGAGAGAAGGACCTCCTGCTCCAGAGAAGGACCTCCTGCTCTAGAGAAGGACCTCCTGCTCCAGAGAGAAGGACCTCCTGCTCCAGAGAAGAACTTAATGCTCCAGAGAAGAACTTAATGCTCCAGAGAAAGGACCTCCTGCTCCAGAGAGAAGGACCTCCTGCTCCAGAGAGAAGGACCTCCTGCTCCAGAGAAGGACCTCCCGCTCCAGAGAAGGACCTCCCGCTCCAGAGAGGACCTCCTGCTCCAGAGAGAAGGACCTCCTGCTCCAGAGAGAAGGACCTCCTGCTCCAGAGAAGGACCTCCTGCTCCAGAGAGAAGGACCTCCTGCTCCAGAGAGAAGGACCTCCTGCTCCAGAGAGAAGGACCTCCTGCTCCAGAGAGAAGGACCTCCTGCTCTAGAGAGGACCTCCTGCTCCAGAGAGAAGGACCTCCTGCTCCAGAGAAGGACCTCCTGCTCCAGAGAAGGACCTCCTGCTCCAGAGAGAAGGACCTCCTGCTCCAGAGAAGGACCTCCTGCTCCAGAGAGAAGGACCTCCTGCTCCAGAGAGAAGGACCTCCTGCTCCAGAGAGAAGGACCTCCTGCTCCAGAGAGAAGGACCTCCTGCTCCAGAGAGAAGGACCTCCTGCTCCAGAGAGAAGGACCTCCTGCTCCAGAGAAGAACTTAATGCTCCAGAGAAAGGACCTCCCGCTCCAGAGAGAAGGACCTCCCGCTCCAGAGAGAAGGACCTCCCGCTCCAGAGAAGGACCTCCCACTCCAGAGAGAAGGACCTCCTGCTCCAGAGAAGGACCTCCTGCTCCAGAGAAGGACCTCCTGCTCCAGAGAGAAGGACCTCCTGCTCCAGAGAGAAGGACCTCCTGCTCCAGAGAGAAGGACCTCCTGCTCCAGAGAGAAGGACCTCCTGCTCCAGAGAGAAGGACCTCCTGCTCCAGAGAAGGACCTCACAGTGATATTCACTATCCAACGACTTGACATTTATAGCAGTTGCATTTATATAAAGAATCTCTACATAATCCATCAGTGGAGTAAAAGTGGCCGATACCAGATGTTTAAAAGCTTCAAGGGGAAAACAGGATTTATTAGGAGAAAAGAACCAAGATTTACCTTCAATTCATGAGTTGATTTCTAGAATGAAACTGTTTTTTTTTTATTTGAGTTAAACTCCCTGAGAGGTCTTAATAAGGGGAGACCCCGTCCTGTCTTATAGTTTTAGTATCAATAAGTATATACTTTTGACAACCCTGGTTTAAGGTGATTTGAGTAAGAAATGCTCAAAATGAGTCCGTGATGATTTATGGAGTTAAAAAACAGCTCAAGAGACCTCCAGATCTCATTTGGCACCACAAATCTGGGACAGTAGAAAATGTGTGATTTTTGAGGCTCAGAGCTAAAGGAACTCGTGAACAGGATCACGAACATTAATGAAGTTGAATACAACTGCAGATTGTGATGTCATCAAAAATCAATAATAAAACCTGTTTAAAAGAGATGAAATTATTGCATCATTTAATCTATATTGTGTTGATAAATATTTCATCTGATATTGGATTTAAAAAAATTCTGAAATTTAAAACAGATAATCATAAATATTTGGGTCACAACTGAAATGACATCATAAAAACATAAGTCAAGTCGTTACTTCACATCACACGCCCAGGTTGAGCTTTTCCCCCGGCAGCAGTTTCTCTTTCGCCAAATCCTGCGCCTCCTTCGGTGGCGCCTTCTTCATCTCAAGGCTTTTGACCCACGTGTACGCCGACGAGCCGCCCAGCACCATCAGGTTACTCGTCCACCACAGGAGGCTTTTGCTGGAGGCGTTGTACACGACCGCGATTACCGTCTGCGCGCACGCCTTTGCCGTGCCCGAGACATTGTGCGTGAGCGGGCTTGTGTACTTGATCTGCAGGCCCGTCACGTACCCGATGGCGAAGCCGAACCCGCCACCGACTGTCATCATGGCCCAGAACGCCGGGTCGCTGAGGCGGCTGAAGCTGGTGACGCGCGGCAGCTCCCCGAACACCACGATGAGCGGCACGAAAAGGACGCAGGCGTTGATGTTGTTGTAGTACGAGAGCTTCCAGATGTTGCCATCCACCGCAGGCAAGACTTTCTTGGTGTAGATGGCGTTGAGGGAGACGCAGGCGCTGGCCAGGACGCCGTACGCGACGCCGGTCCAGGAGAGCGAGCCGGCCACGCCCTCCTGGTCGATGCCCAGCCAGAATCCACCTGCCAAGAACAAACAGGTTAAATGTTTAAGTTAAATGTGACAAAAACAGCCAGATAAAAAAAAGGTATTCACATCTAGGTCTATTTTGTTAGCAACTGCTAAGGGGTGTGGTCTGACGTGGACAATCACACCACAATTTTATGTTGTATCTCTATAAGATCCACAAACAACTCAGAGTGGCACAATTCAACATCAGAAATCAACATATGAATTTACTTTCAGAGAAGTCTAAATATCATAACAATATTTAATGATTAAAAACAGGACAAAAAACATTAAAACCCAGACAACGCAAACAGTGTTCACCAGAAACCTGACTCGACTAGTGCAAAGCAGACCTAAGACAAGACCAGGGTTAAACCAATACTAACATTTAACCATTTCATGAGAATTGTGTGGTCCTCTGACCGTCTTTTATCATTTTGTATATTTTATATTTTTATACTATATTGTTAATGTAATTGTCTATTATTTGGTTTGTACATATTTATGTATTTATTATTTTTTACATATTTTACCAGTGCTTGTTTTGTACTCTGTGCAGCACTTTGGAGACTTTGTGTTGGTCAGATGTGCTATACAAATAAAGTGGGATTGGATAGGTTCTCTAGTTTAGTAGTGTAAATTATCCAAAGGGGTTGTGTTATAAATCTTTTTTATGCAAATTTGGATATGTCATATCAAAGTTTGTAAGCAAACCGATGAAAAAGAGAACATATTTTGACCATAGCTGTCAGCGTTAAATCCTCCATCACCCTCAGACCATGTCAAAATAAAACTGCTTCTGTATCTGGAAAACATAGATGCCTTTATTTTGCAAGTGTCACAGGAAGTGTTTGGTTGCTGTTATCGGAACTTTCACAAATAGCAGAGGAATTTCAGTCTAGAGAACCATGGCTTTGAACCGGCAACCCGTACATAATACAGATATAATGTAATGCACTTTATAGAGTGAAAATATTTTTTGACTTTCCATATAGATCTGACAAGTCTGACAGGATTTGTATAGGTCACTGGTCTCAAAAACACAGATCGCGGGCCACATCCGGGCCGCGAGACGATTTGGACCGGCCCGTACATCTATCTCTTAAAGCCCACCGCAACTATAGGAATTCTCCGAACAGACTGAGTCTTCAGTTTCATGGCTTACATGTAATGACACACTCTACCCATTAGTTCAACGTGAGATTCAACCCCCTCTTGTTGTATAGAGTTCTCAGTCAGGGTGCACACCACACACAACGTACAATTGAAAACCAAGATTATGAAGCTAAACGTTCTGGGATGCTTGTTTGTGTTCTATTTTATACATATACATGTACAATAAACACATTCATAGGCGGAAATCCAGGGGGGTCCCCCATAACTTTAAAGCAGACCTTCTGGAGTGCGTCACTACCGCGGTGCTCTGCGCTTCTTTGTGACAGCTCCGCCGTGACCCGAGAGCCCTGGTTCATCTGAAAAACTGCTCTGTCAAAGCAGGACCGTGTGATGCTGGAAATAACAGCTTCATTGATGATTTGGTGTAAATGTAACAAGCTCGACAACGAAGAACTTTACGCGCCGTGGCCCCGGAGGACAGCGTGTTTCCGGGCTTCGTCGTTGATTGAAAGATCTGCGCGAGTCCACGGTACGTGCGTGATGTGCGTGTTGTCCCACGTATCGGGTTATTAAAGATGGACCGCGGTCTCATCCCGGGACATGTGTACTTCCGTTTTAGGCGCATCTTAATAAATAAGCTCATTTCTCGTTGAATATGTTACAGATGGTAATAGTTATAATAGTCCTGCTTTAGTCCTGCTCTGCTCCCGTTTTAGTCCTGTTTTAGTCCTGCTTTAGACCTGCTTTAGTCCTGCTTTAGTCCTGCTTCAGTCCTGCTTTAGTCCTGCTCTGCTCCTGCTTTAGTCCTGCTTTAGTCCTGCTTCAGTCCTGCTTTAGTCCTGCTTTAGTCCTGCTCTGCTCCTGTTTTAGACCTGCTTTAGACCTGTTTTAGTCCTGCTCTGCTCCTGTTTTTAGACCTGCTTTAGTCCTGCTTTAGTCCTGCTTCAGTCCTGCTTCAGTCCTGCTTTAGTCCTGCTCTGCTCCTGTTTTAGACCTGCTTTAGACCTGTTTTAGTCCTGCTCTGCTCCTGTTTTTAGACCTGCTTTAGTCCTGCTTTAGTCCTGCTTCAGTCCTGCTTTAGTCCTGCTCTGCTCCTGTTTTAGACCTGCTTTAGACCTGCTTTAGTCCTGCTCTGCTCCTGTTTTAGTATCGCTTTAGTCCTGTTTTAGACCTGTTTTAGTCCTGCTCTGCTCCTGTTTTAGTCCTGCTTCAGTCCTGCTTTAGTCCTGCTCTGCTCCTGTTTTAGACCTGCTTTAGACCTGCTTTAGTCCTGCTCTGCTCCTGTTTTAGTATCGCTTTAGTCCTGTTTTAGACCTGTTTTAGTCCTGCTCTGCTCCTGTTTTAGTCCTGCTTTAGTCCTGCTTTAGTCCTGCTTTAGTCCTGCTTTAGTCCTGCTTTAGTCCTGCTTTAGTCCTGCTTTAGTCCTGCTTTAGTCCTGCTTTAGTCCTGCTTTAGTCCCGCTTTAGTCCCGCTTTAGTCCCGCTTTAGTCCCGCTTTAGTCCTGCTTTATCTTTATAGTTTATCCATGTTTTTCTGGTAGATATGGTTTGTTTAGTCTTGGTTTAAACCTGGTCTTGTCTTAGGTCTGCTTCGCACTGGTCGAGTCAGGTTTCTGGTACACTGGGTTTGCATTGCTTGGGTTTTAATGCTTTTGTCCTGTTTTGAATCATTTAATATTGCTATGATATTTTGACCTCTCTGAAAGTAAAGTCATATGTTGATTTCTGATGTTGAATTGTGCCATTGTGAGTGGTTTGTGGATCTTAGAGAGAAAAAGCATAACATTGTTGTGTAATTTTGCAGTCCGGCCCCCGGACCTTAGCCCCCCCAAAAATCTGGCCCCCTGGAAACTATTGGAGACCCCTGGTCAATGTTCTCTCTAATTTTTCACGTGTCTGGGCAAACACACAAGCTCTCTGGGCACACTGAGGACCACTGTGAGCAACATCAGATGTGCCCCCTGTGGCCACACACCAGTATCACACGGCCTGTTCAAAACCATGGATCATTGCAAGTTACATTAAAATAATCAAATTACAGCAGCAATTTTCACTAGTTTACTTTTATTACAAGAAATTAGGCCCACTTAAAATGAAAAATACACAGATTCTGTCGTTCATGAGATGTATAGTAGTTATATGTGAGAGTCCTGCTTTGGCCTGGCTGTGGTCCAGTGGCACAAGCCATTCCATCCTAAAAGAACCGCATTTCTTTTTTGGCAGTGTCTACAGAGCCGCGGCGCGCGGCCGAAACTGCATGTTTTTTTTGTGCCGCGGCTCCTGAAACTGCTGCGCTTTTTGACCGCGCCGGGTTAGGGTTACGGTTAGGGTTAGCCATGAGGCTATATGGCCATGCCGCGGCTCCTGAAACTGCTGGGTTATCTGACCACTTTGGCTTGGTGAGTGGATGTGTCCCTGGCGCTGCCCGTTCGTTTCGCCATGATAAGGGGTTGCAGACCCCTAGTATAATGAAGTAGCAGAAGTAGCCGTTTTAAACATGTTTTCATAAATCTCCAAAAAAGGACAATCCACAAAATGTACAACATGAACGTTTGCTCTGCCCCAGTTTCTCGCTACAATATGCTGAGATCTGATCTGAAACACGGGGCCGAGGCGTTTCATTTGGAGTTACTTAGGTTCCGTCACTGAAACCAGCTGAAAACAGAGCCGCGTGAACTTAAACGAGGCTCCTCTTACACTGGAAAAGATGACTTACAAGTGAGCTGAACACACGGAGCAGGGCTAGAGGGTAATCATAGAAACAGGACACCACAAACAAAAAACTATGATCAAAATGAAGTTAGATAAGATATGTCTTTTTCTGCCCACACAATGGGGAAATTTCGATGTTGTAAGGCAAGTAGATACCGAAGAAAAGAACAGATAACAAGGAAGTTTAAAAAAAACACACTCTTAATAGAAAAACTCTTATAAACAAAACTATGGACAGAATCTCTCATATTCTTAATAAGGAAAAGAGAAAAGAAAAAAATGAAAAATAAAAAGATAAAAGAAAATAAACTGAAGAAATGACATGGACCTGACGAAAATCCTGTTTTGGACGGATCTTATGAAACTACTTTAATATTGTGTTAAAAATGCAAAATAATTTGTTTTGTATTTTTTTAAAAGCCGTAAATATCTACAAAACCAAAAGCCTTTTCACTTGGTCTCCATAGAGATAGTCTCTAAAGTCTAATACTTTTAACAACTTTCATTCATATCTTGATTTAAATGATGGCACGGATTTTTCCTATTGCATGAAAATGGAGCATAAATGAGGCTTTTATATTATGTCAAATCTAGGTGAAGTTGTAGTCATCTGGACTCAGTTTTAGAAAAAACACAACGTTTCGACTCTCATCCAAGAGTCATTGTCAATCTGCGAATTTAGACCGGGAGCACAGATATTTTTTCTATTTTGTGGTAAGCCCTGCCCACCGGGCGGGCCCTCCTGAAGTAGAAGAAAAAGTTGTTTGTTTCAAGAGAAAATTACACCTTTGTTTTCTATCAAGCTAGCCTCTTGTTTACTCTCAGTCCTTTAATGGGCTATTAGTCTCCCTTTTGTCCCTGGCTCACTGCCTCTCCTCCCTGTGCAACTGATTAGCATCAGAATGCCCCGGGCGAAGATTGAATCTTAACCCTCCATTCTTGAGAGTGGCTCAAATAGTCTGTGATCCGACCTGCTCATCCCAGAGCCCTGGAAACGAACGGGTCCTGCAGAGATGGCCGAACCCCTTCTCAGCAGAGCGCACAATGCGCTGTAGTCTCTGTTTGTCCCTGGCTGTGGCTCCAGTGTACCACACAGTGATGGAGGTGAGGATGGACTCAATGATGGCCGTGTAGAACTGCACCATCATCTCCGCTGTCAGATTGGCTTTCCTCAGCTGGCGCAGGAAGTACATTTTCTGCTAGGCCTTCCCAGTGAGGGAGCCAATGGTGAGCTCCCACTTGAGGTCCCGGGTGATGGTGGTGCCGAGAAAGCGGAGGGAGTCCACAGTGGAGATGGAGGAGTCTGAGATGGTGAGGGGGGGATGGGGAGCTTTGACTTTCCTGAAGTCCACGATCATCTCCACTGTCTTCTGGGCGTTGAACTCCAGGTTATTACGGCTGCACCAGGACACCAGCCGGTCCACCTCCCTCCTGTAGACAGACATGAGGGTGGTGTCGTCCTCAAATTTAATTTGTTTTACGGAGTCGTGGCTGGAGGTGCAGCAGTACGTATACAGGGAGAAGAGCAGGAGAGAAAGTACACAGCCCTGTGGAGCTCCTCACCCCCTGGACCTCACTGTCTTCAAAAGAGTGATTAGAGGGTTTAAGATGAAGATGCACGGCGCTCTGTGGTCCTGAACTTGCATGTCTTTTGTGCTGATAGAGCCTCTTGTGCCACAAACAGCCACTGCACAAGAGGCTCTGTCAGGACAGAAGAAATTCTCTGTCTTCAGCAGCCAGAGAAAGGAATAAATCCTTTAGCATCTGGCTGCTAC
The DNA here is from genome assembly GCF_026437365.1 of Eucyclogobius newberryi. Classification (NCBI taxonomy): domain Eukaryota; kingdom Metazoa; phylum Chordata; class Actinopteri; order Gobiiformes; family Gobiidae; genus Eucyclogobius; species Eucyclogobius newberryi. Next base: position 35,471,072 of record NW_027316167.1, read on the forward strand.
GTAGTTTAAATTTCCCAGAATTCCAAAAATACAGTATTACCCCGTTTAGGCCAGATCCTGACAGTAAATTAACACTATGGAATAGTTTGTTTGAATTACATTATAATTCTGGTAAAAACACATATTAAAAAAACAATTCATACCCGTATTAAAAAAAAAAAACGATGTAGAAATGTAGGTGTAAATTTGGATAAATTTGTTATGTAAATTTACACCTACAAGTTATATGTTTTAATGTGATAGTGAAATACTTTTCACCTGTATCAATCCTTAAGTGAGTACTTCTTCCTCCACTGGTAAACATCCTGCTTGGTCGTTATAATAAGCGTAAGTAAAGACCATCTCACCCAAAATGACCCCGCAGCTGATGAGCGCCGGGAGCGACGTGCCCTGCCGGAGCACCACGTACGACAGCAACACGTTAAACACCGTGCTCAAGGACCGGCTCACGGTGTAGAAGGCCACGCCAACGTGCTGCAGGCACAGGTTATTGAACGTGATCATCGCGATGAATACCACGGACAGCGGCAGCACCTCCCGGGACGTCTTGAGGTCGAACCGGAGCGACGGGAACTCCTCGGTGACGCGAGGACAGAGCGCGGAGAGCAGCGGCACGGCCCAGCACAGCGTCACGGTCACGGCGCACTGGAAGAACGTGACGAACAGCGGCGCGTCCAGCTCACGATTGTCCAGAAGGAAGTCGTTGAGGAAGACCATCGTGATCGAGATGAACCAGTAAAGCGCGACCACGGCGGCGATCCTGACCGCGCGGAGCAGGAACGTGTCCGCTCGTCCGCCCGCGTCCGCCGCCTCGGAGTCGGACAGCGCCATTCTGAGGATCCCGGAGCGCTTCAGCTGAGCCCTGTTCATGGCGACACGGAGACGCGAGCATTAGGAGGGTTTTGGGGAGGACCGAGGCCGATGCGAGCCGCTGATCGTGCGGAGCTAATGATAATATAATAGATCCATGGAGCTAACGTGACTCCGGGCGCACTTCCGCAAACGAGCACACAACAACAACAACAATAGCGTCACTTCCGGTCTGCCTGCCTTCAGAGTAAGACGTCGACCATGCTATTTTCTATTTTATTTCAATAGCTTCTAAGTCAGGTGACCTAGTAAGTCAAACCCATGGATGTATTATGGTCAAACCCCAAGTTAGTCTCCAGGCATCACTAAACCTTTTTACTTTTTCTAAAAATACAATAATAACTTGTATTTGACTTTCTAAGTTACCTGACTTAGGGGCTACTGAGAAAAATCCTTAATTTTTGAAGAAAATTATTCATAAACAACCTACAAAAGGTTACATTTAAAAATTAAAAAGTGATACATGGAGACAAAAACTATTAAAATAACTTAGCGATGACTTTCTAGGTCACCTGAGTTAGGAGCTATTGAAAAAAATCCTTGATTTTTGACGATAAATATTCATAAACGACCTATAAAGGTTTAAATTGAAAAACTACAAGGTGTGCGAGATATCTGGAGACTAAAGGTACTATAATAACTTAGCTTTGACTTCTGAATCGCCTGATTTAGAAGCTATTGAAAAAAAAATGTAATAAGTTTTAAAGGAAAATTATGAATTAAAATCATATAAAGGGTTAAATTGAAAAACCAAAAAAACATAAAAGGTGACTAGCAATTTGGATTCACGCTTAACTGAATAACATTTTGTATTCTCTTTATTTTTAAAGAGAATAAAAACACATATAAATTGAATGAGATATACTGCGTCCATCCACAGAAGGAAAATAAAACCTATATACAATACACACATCTAAACCATGGCACACGGTGGATATGGTAGTACTAAAACGTACCACTAGATGAAGACAGAGAAAGGAGGAGGAAGAGGAAAAGAGAGAGAGAAAGAGAGAGAGAGCGAGAGAGAGAGAGAGAGAGAGAGAGAGAAAGAGAGCCTCGAGCATGGATCTATTATGGCCTCGAGAGGAGTTTGAGTAAAACGTCTCAAAGGTGCACTGCCCATTCAAAACAACTGAGGACTGTTATCTTGGAGCTACTTTGAAGGCCACCATATTTCCAGAAGTTAATCTCCCATTCAATTGTCCTAGACTTTCATTTAAAAAAAATCACACACACACCATAAACACACACACACACACACACCATAAACATAAACACACACACCATAAACACACACACACACACACACACCATAAACACACACACACACTCACCATAAACACACACACATACCCACACCATAAACACACCATAAACACATACACACACCATAAACACACCATAAACACACACACACCATAAACATAAACACACACACCATAATCATAAACACACACACCATAATCATAAACACACACACACACCATAATCATAATCATAATCACACACACACACCATAAACACAACACACACACACACACCATAAACACACACACACACACCATAAACACAACACACACACACCATAACACACACACACACCATAAACCCACACACACCATAAACACACACCATAAACACACACACACCATAAACACACCATAAACACACACACACACACCATAAACACACACACACACACCATAAACACACCATAAACACACACCATAAACACACACACACCATAAACACACCATAAACACACACACACACACCATAAACACACACACACACACCATAAACACACCATAAACACACACACACACACACACCATAAACACACCATAAACACACACACACACACACACACACACACCATAAACACACCATAAACACACACACACACCATAAACACACCATAAACACACACACACCATAAACACATAAACACACCATAAACACACACACACACACCATAAACACACACACACCATAAACACACCATAAACACACACACCATAAACACACACACCATAAACACACACACAGGAGATAGAACCTGAATTTCCTGTTTCACCAGATTGTCGGAAAACAGGGAAAATCATTCAAATTCATTTAAACTCATCCAGACACCATAAAGGTTAAAAATATATATATATATTACAAGATATACAGTATTAACTGTTAACATTTGACTTCCATTAACACACGTAATGAGACCATTTCAAGTCAGTCACCTGCTGGTTTCATAAACTATTGTTTGTCTATGTTATAAATTCATCTATTTTTCGTGTTATTCAATTGCAGGTGTTTCTATGTGGTTTGGTTTGGTTTGGTTTGGTGGAGTTACCCGCTTGTCTTCATGGAGATTATCAAGTTTTATGACAGACAAAACAACTAGATCTCTGTGGAGTAGCGAAAGTTTCCACCTACAACTGCATAAATCTCCTTTAAAGGAATTCCAGCCATGGTTTTGTTGAATGGAAACACATATACACCTCTGTAACTTTTCCAGTTCAGTTATTGCTTTTTGGCATTAAACGTGGGCCATTTATTTGCATCTACTATATTTCATTACAGACATTTTTTACTGGAGGAAATAAAACTGCTGGTTTGTTTCCATGACGATCTTATCCCTCTGTTTCTCTCCGTACAGGTAAGCACACAGGTAAATGCATCAAAACATGAATTTAAGTGAAATCAACAGTGCCAGCGAAAGGCTCTAACACTTACTTGTTCTGTCAGAAGAGCTGTCCTCGGCTGCAGAACACACACTTCCTTATCTGCTTCCTTGTATGACGTAATGCCAGAGGCGGGGCTTCAAATAAAGACTTCTCTGAGTACTTGAGTAATATATTGTGCTGTGTAACCTCGTCCCACAGTGGGAAATATTATTTCACGTATGATGTTGTTTGTCTCATTTTGCAGCTACTATAGCAGATTTAGTGTTTTTTTCCTTCCAATTACATTAACTTTGATGGACGGTCCAGATAGTTACAAATTACATGAGAAGTGCCCACAAATGATAGATATTTCACCCCCTTGTGTTGGTACGTGTCACAACATCATAAGCCAAGACTGTTTTGAAAGGGCAGGGCTGGTCTGTCTTTTGTTTGTTGAATGAAGTGCATCCTGGAGACAAAAGAAAAAAGTCCATAACAAACAATATGGTGGACAATCTTGTTTCTATTATCGATTTAACAGATGAGAAATAATAATTTTGATGAAATATGTCGGCAAAAAATATAGCAAATGGAGGGTGCCTTGGATCTTTTTCAAATATGGTTTGTCCTGAATGAAAACATGCTTTTATCAGACGTTGCACATCTGTGATCAGGGTGGAAGTTGTGTCAAACATTCACAAAGGAAAATATGGAAAGATTGTAGAAAAATATATTATGGTCTACAGGTACTTGTGCAATACTCTGACATAATGTCAATCATATTGGTGCAATATTCTGTCCATATAACTGCTGTAAATAAGAGTGTTACTTTTGTTACTTTTTATAAGTAGGTACTTTTTATGAGTTTTTTATAAGAGCTTTTCTAATAAGAGTGTTTTTTAAAAGTTTTCTGTAAGTTATCTGTTCTTTTACGTCTGTACCTACTTTGTGTTGCAACTCTGGAATTTCCCCATTGTGTGGACAAATAAAGGCTTATCTTATCTTTCATCATATTAAAATAGTTTTCCCTCATCGTGTGTTCAGGAGTTTAATGGTTGTTTAATGCACCAACCAAAAGACATATTAAAATGTTTAGGTCATTAAGTATTAAAATAAGTTAATGTATTAACTAATGATGAATGAAAACATTTGTCCATTTGGCCTTTTGTTTTTCAGGTTTAACTAATGACGAGGATATTTTTACCTCAGCTGCTCGAGAGCGAGTGTTACTTTGGTATTAAACGTATAACAACTGAACATTTTCTTTAATGAAATGTATTGAAAGTGAAATTGGATTGAAATAACTGTTTTCATGTTACACATAATTCCAAAACTACCATAAAAAAACAACTGCAATAGGTTTATCGTCACAATGATTATTCTTTCAATAATGTGTGTATTTATAATCAATGTAAACCCATACATTACTAAAAGCACGGGAAAAGAATCATGAAAATATGAAGCGAAATCTTATCATGCAACAGGTAAAGGCTCTCCATTGACCCCTGGTGGTTTAGAACAACATGACACAAAGCAGTTTTGCTCCAGTTTAGCAAAAGCAATCGGTTTTGAAAATGCAGTGTAAATCTGACCCAAAGAGCCGGATTTTCAGTTATTTGTGTCATGAGATTATGAGGGAACGGCACCGTTTGTGTCGGCGGGAAAATGCTTTTGATCGCTTTGATATAAATGAAGGACATTTTTCAATAAGGACAGAAATAATCACAGATCCGTGAATATGACGTCATAAAATAAAAAGTGGGGAAAAGCCACTAAGAGCAGTCGAGTGTCGCCCTGTGCTTCAAAACACCCCTAAGGTTGAAGATCTATGTTTTTACTCTTCTTAGGAACTTCTATAGGATACAATAACAAAGACATCTCATGACCTCTTGGGTTTTGTCAAAGCACTGGAAGGAGAACTGTTAGGACTACGACACAGTCTAAGGAATAAAGTCTGGCGGTAATGCAACACTCGGATGCCAACCGCCATAAAACAACAACAACAACAACAACAACAGCAACAGCAACAACAACAACAACAACAACAACAACAACAACAACAACAACAACAACAACTCTTCTTAGGTCGGCCATAGCTCTCGGCTCTGCCTCTGCCTCGGCCCTGCCTCGGGTCGGCCCTGCCTCGGGTCGGCCCTGCCTCGGGTCGGCCCTGCCCCTGCCTCGGGTCGGCCCTGCCTCGGGTCGGCCCCTGCCTCGGGTCGGCCCTGCCTCGGGTCGGCCCTGCCTCTGCCCTGCCCCTGCCTCGGGTCGGCCCCGCCTCGGGTCGGCCCCGCCTCGGGTCGGCCCCGCTCGGGTCGGCCCCGCCTCGGGTCGGCCGGTGAAGAGGAGCCGAGACGGGCCTAAACTAAACGCTACTACATTTGATGCAGCACAGACTGTGAGGGAGCGGCAAACACCACCACTGTTATCTCATCGTCTTTTTTAGCTTCTGCCTGTCTTTAAACTTACAATATCAGCAAAAAACTAAAATGGCAAATAAATGATAGTAAAACACTAGATAGAACGCTAGATATGCATTTATTTTATTTTCAAACACAATCAGACATACATTACCTTATAGAAAATATATAGCCAAACTGTATTTAAAAAAAGTGAATTATAATGCTCAATATCTCAAAGTGCCTAAGAAGTAAAAAGGACCTTGTAGTAAAGCGTTAACACTATGTCCATTAATATCATTAATACTGTTGGACTGAGTGCCTTGCCAAAAGACACAAAGGCATAATTAAAAGCAGAAGTACTCAAAGGCTTAATTAAAAAGTTAATAACAGTACAAAAAATGTACTCTATGTTCACATTTGTTTAGTCAGTAAATATGTTGCTTAAAGGTGCATGTAACAAAGGTGAATAGGAAAAAAACAAAAGAAGCAGCACAATGTCACAGCCTTGGCTTTGGGTGGAAGGACGGGAGATAAACCGTGCCTCACCAGATCTCCTGGAACGCCTCCTTTGAGTTCAGTTCTCCCATCTGCAGAGAGAAAAAAAATGTTTACATCAGACAACAGAACATTCCGTCTCATTTAAGATAACAGTAATCTGTGATCATAATAAAACACACAGGAGACCTCATGCCTTCATATTATAAAAGCTCTCAGAAAAACTGCTGAAATTAACCAACGTATGTCATAAACGCATCCCATATCCTATGAAAACACTTCCTTTTTATAGAGTTGACAGTGACAGTGGTATTCCTTAATCCTAGTAGCATTTTTGTGGATTACACTGTGTAGAGCAAGTAATGGAGTGATTGGAGTCATTTTTTAACGTGCCAAAACTACAGAAAAAGTAGCGGCCTCCGGATACCCAACTTGGGCGCTTAACAAAGTGAAGATAACCAAAAAGCAGGACATAAAAGACCAAATGGAACAGAACCAAGAAGGAAGGGTGTTTCTATCACTTAAAAATGTAAAGGCTCATCAAAACTCTGTCAAATGCAAAATGTCGAATGGTTCACTTCATTGTCGGCTTGTTTGTGGCCCTCTGCTCTGTATGAGTTTCAAAATGCGGCCCTCGGTGAAAAATGTTTGGACACCGCTGATCTATGCAGTTGAAGGTCAGATCTGTGCATTCTCACTGTGAGCGAGTCCGCTCACAGTGAGAATGCATCATTTTCCACATATTTTTGACTAGCAATTAAATAAATGTAAATTTAATGCCAAAGCAAAGACATCTCCCTGGAGACAAGCAGGAGGGGGACCTCCCAATAAAAGTCACATTGACATTATGGTTTATTTTGTCTTTTTTGTCAATACTTTGCAACGTTAGTTCACGTTTTACAACAAAAAATTATAAGAAAATGAACACTTGGAGCACAAATAACTGCCCCATTGAACAATTGGATTAGTGCTCCCTGGTGGCAGGGGGGCGTTGCACAGCCCAACAACAATCTCTCCAAGTGCGTTTTTGTTAGGAAATATCATTATAATGATATGTTTTACAGATGAACATTTCGAACACTGACTCGAGCTTCTCCAGTTGATGTTGTGGGTCGTGCAGTAGGTGCGTCAGCGTCTCCACGTGGCTCTGCGTCAGATCGTTATCGCACAGGTCCAGATGCCTCAGAGGCGACCCGGGGACGGACTTCAGAGCTGAGGCCAGAGAGGAGCAGCCCGGCCCGGACACGCCACAGCCCTGGAACCTGGAAAACACAAACCTCCTGTCACTGTCACTGCTCATCTCCGAGAAGCTGCTGTGCCTGGAATGTTCCACAGTGTAGCAACCGCACCTCAGAACCTCCAGCCCACAACTCGGATGCAGCAGGAACTGGCTCATGTGCTCCACCCCCAGGTCCTTCATGTTCACGTTATAGTTCAGTCCGAGTTCTTTCATGTGAACGTTCAGAGAAGAGGCCAGAAGTTCACAGCTCCGGTCAGTCAGCTCACAGCCCTTCAGCCTGTAGGAGCACACGACTAATGAGGAGCACACGACTAATGAGGAGCACACGACTAATGAGGAGCACACAACTAGTGAGGAGCACACAACTAGTGAGGAGCACACATCTAGTGAGGAGCACACGACTAGTGAGGAGCACACGACTAGTGAGGAGCACACGACTAGTGAGGAGCACAAGACTAGTGAGGAGCACAAGACTAGTGAGGAGCACACGACTAATGAGGAGCACACGACTAATGAGGAGCACACGACTAATGAGGAGCACACGACTAATGAGGAGCACACGACTAGTGAGGAGCACACGACTAGTGAGGAGCACACGACTAGTGAGGAGCACACGACTAGTGAGGAGCACACGACTAATGAGGAGCACACGACTAATGAGGAGCACACGACTAATGAGGAGCACACGACTAGTGAGGAGCACACGACTAATGAGGAGCACACGACTAATGAGGAGCACACGACTAATGAGGAGCACACGACTAGTGAGGAGCACACGACTAATGAGGAGCACACGACTAATGAGGAGCACACGACTAATGAGGAGCACACGACTAATGAGGAGCACACGACTAATGAGGAGCACACGACTAGTGAGGAGCACAGGACTAATGAGGAGCACACGACTAATGAGGAGCACACGACTAATGAGGAGCACACGACTAATGAGGAGCACACGACTAATGAGGAGCACACGACTAGTGAGGAGCACACGACTAGTGAGGAGCACACGACTAGTGAGGAGCACACGACTAGTGAGGAGCACACAACTAGTGAGGAGCACACATCTAGTGAGGAGCACACGACTAGTGAGGAGCACACGACTAGTGAGGAGCACACGACTAGTGAGGAGCACAAGACTAGTGAGGAGCACAAGACTAGTGAGGAGCACACGACTAATGAGGAGCACACGACTAATGAGGAGCACACGACTAATGAGGAGCACACGACTAATGAGGAGCACACGACTAGTGAGGAGCACACGACTAGTGAGGAGCACACGACTAGTGAGGAGCACACGACTAATGAGGAGCACACGACTAATGAGGAGCACACGACTAATGAGGAGCACACGACTAGTGAGGAGCACACGACTAATGAGGAGCACACGACTAATGAGGAGCACACGACTAATGAGGAGCACACGACTAGTGAGGAGCACACGACTAATGAGGAGCACACGACTAATGAGGAGCACACGACTAATGAGGAGCACACGACTAGTGAGGAGCACAGGACTAATGAGGAGCACACGACTAATGAGGAGCACACGACTAATGAGGAGCACACGACTAATGAGGAGCACACGACTAATGAGGAGCACACGACTAGTGAGGAGCACACGACTAGTGAGGAGCACACGACTAGTGAGG
>NW_027316167.1:35487893-35505393 GCF_026437365.1 Eucyclogobius newberryi
CCTGGCAGCGGATGGCCGTCTCCTGTTGGACCTTCCTGAACCCCGCCTCCAGACTCTGGAGCTCATGCTGGGTCCGGTCCACCTTACGGTGGGTCTGTGAGATGTACAGCTCAGTGTAGATACTGCTCAGAGACGTCCTATCTCCAGCTCCTTCAACGCCTTCAGTCACACTGTCACATCTGCTCATTAAATTCTCCTTATGTTTATCTAAAACAAGAAAACATGATTTAAAAGTATTTTATACCATGCAAATGTTGGTCAGAACAAGCACAGAGGGAAAAATCTGAAACAGTTTTCAGACTTTTTTTCTTGTAAGCAGCCATATTTGTTTCGATTCAGATGACCATGTTTCTGATTGGCTAATCCATCTGTCAATCATCTGAACTTGCAGTGATTAACGCAGAGACTCGACTGATATCCATTTGTATGTAGAGATATCATTCTGGATTTCACAAGTTAGAAAAGAGGTGCTGGTTCAAAGAATTCTTACTAGAATCTGCCTATTTTCCCTCTCCATTCCTTTTTAGGAAATGAGAGGTTTGGTCTATAGGAGTTTTTGTTTGTAAGAGTTTTGTTTATACGAGTTCTTCTATTAAAGGCGGGATGGACAATTTTTCGGCGATTTGAGAACGCAGTCAGAAGTGCGCATGCCACTCCCCCGTGTGGACTGATACAACACACACGTGCGTTTGTTTATTAGCGCAACGGAGCGCATCGCATCTCTCGTCTCCCGTAGATTTCTGTCCACTTCTGCGTCAGCTCGAACTGTCTTTCTCCGTCTTCATTTTGCCCCGTACACTGAGGGAACTATATTACGATAGATCCATGCGCTTAGGCACGCAGAAACGTGGGGACGAGCCTGACGCGGCTGCAGGTGAGCGGTAGGTGCGTTTTATGATTGATACGTGGCAGGACAAATGATTTATCCACGCCACGAGGAAATATGATAACAAATTTGCTGAAAAAAATCGTCCATACCACCTTTAAGAGTGTTTTTTAAACTTCCTATAAGTTATCTGTCCTTTTCCTCTGTATCTACCTGCATTGCAACAATGAAATGTCCCCATGTGTGGACAATAAAGGAATATCTTATCTTATTTTATCTTATAAAAAAGCATCTTATGGCAATAGAGGAGCAGTGCTGTACAGCCACTTTGACCTCAGCTGTGACGGACTCAAACTTTAGACATAAGGATCCTTACTCTTTGCTGTGGGTAAATCCAGCTGAGACTGAGTGAGGTCTTCACTGTCACAGTCTAAGTCCCTGCTCCATCTGTGGAAAAATAAACACATTTATATGGTATAATCCCTGAACATAATTTTTATTTGAATGAGATTTATTTGAATAAACCTGCTACTTTGGTTTAGCAGTAAGTAAAATCTCACTCTTTGGAAGCAGATCTTGGTTCATCAGAAAAATCTGGTGGAGGAGTCTTGGACCTGAGCGAGACGGAACTGGGAGGAACCGCAGTCAGACTGAAGGGGGAGACAGAGAGCATTCATAAGAAAAACTACTATGTTTACAGGCAGTCAATATTCTGGTTTATGAAACATTGGGAATAACCAATAACTTTGTTTACATGCGTGAGCAAACAGAGTTGTTTCAATCCAAACCGCGACGCACGGACAGCATTTCCAAAGCACGGACAACGTCATGAAACAAAAGCATTTTCCACTTCTTCTTCTTGTAAGGCCACAGTTATCTTATTACATGGTTTACGGATCCGCCACACTTAGATTATTGATTTCTACAATATAAATAAAATAAATTATTATAAAAAAATGTTTTATAAAGTACGGCCGACAACTCAATATAGCATTAAATGAAATATAAAAAACGGTATTAAGTCAAAAGATAAGAGCGCATGAAGCAATTTTTGTCAAAATCCTGCGTGAGTCTGGGACGAAGCAGCTCCGTCCCTGCGCGCGGCCCCGGGAGAGCATGAGAAGACGTGCGCGCCCGTTTCCTTGTCTGCTAGGCGCAGCGCTAACTCCTTTATATTTCAAATACACATTTTAAACCCATTTACCACATTTTTTCCAGCGCGTTTTGCCGTGGCTGCACACACAGCAAAACGGCAGATAATGTACAGTCCCGGCCCGTAGCAGTAGCTTTGTTTGTGCTTTGATGCTGGTTCTGACCTACCACCAGAACTTGACATGATTCCACCTCACGATCATCATTTAATGGAAGGCAAGAACGTGAAGAAACAGAAAATAGAGCCGGAGCTGTGTCGTCCATGTTTCCACCAGAGCACCCAGACACGTTAGATGAGGTTGTGCAGTTTCCTCCTTGCACCAAAGGGTTCCTCCTCGCTCCAAACGTGTGGTGCTGTGTCACGTTTGCGTTTTGTCAAGTTTACTATTCCTGAACTCAAAAGACCAAGACTTGTTGTGTAGAACACGCGCAGAACACAAATTAATGTTACTTTTCGATGGCAAGATCCCGATCGACGTAAACGTGACCAGATAATTGGGATAGAAAAGGAGTAACCCAGGGGTAATATTCTGTTTTTTCAAATGGGTTATTGGCATTTACATGACGTAAACGTAGTCAGTGTCTTACTTTGCTGTTACAGGTTCATTGGAAAACTCTGGAGGAGGAGTCCTGGACCTCAGAGAGACGGAGCTGGGAGACAAACACAACATTTCACAGTATTCTTATGCCATATCATGCATTATTGTCAGCATTGGTATTTCATGTTTTCCAACCTAAAATAATGTTTGGTTGATAAACTCAGAGTGATTAAGGTGAATTCTTTCTGTGAATAGTGTTCCAAAGCCCTAAACCAAATGAACTGTTCCTAAACCTAATCCTAAACTTTCCCCAATTGTGACTGAATATAATGTGGAGAAAATAAATCAAATGTGAACGTTAAGCTCCGCCCCTGGACAAAATGCTGAACTTTTAGGGACAAAGTGAGGATTAGTTACCTCCTCGTAGTCCTCGTAGCAATAGTTCTTATTAAAACATAAAGGTAGAAGCAGATTGGCATTCACAAACCAATTATAATGTATTGATTATTATTTAAAGTTATGATGTTGGGATGGTTCAAAAATAGTCCAGTGTTGGTTTATGGAACTGTGCAGAGTAGACTTCCTGTTAATTCTGATCTGTTCTGCGACAATGTAAGAAAACTCTTGAAGTATTTCCTGAGTTTATTGTATAAGCAGCACTTTTGGGCCAATGAGTCTCACAGAAATATGTCACGGAAACGGCTCTTCAAAAAAAAGAACAAACAGAAGCAGTGTGCGTCATTTGAGAACCCTAAAATGTTCCCACAATAAATGTAAAAACAACTCTAAACCAGGCGAAGGTAGGTTCATAGATTAAAGATACAGCTGTAAATCCTGTGTAAATTTACTGACCCTGTAAATGTAGATGTTGTTGGATGAATGGGAAACTCTGGAGGTGGAGTCCTGGACCTTAGAGACACAGCCCTGGAAGAGGAGCAGAACTTTACATTCACGAACCTAAAAGGACCTTGGACAAATGAACACGACCTCTGGCCTGGCGACGACCCCTCTCTGCTACTGGCGTCCATCTTAAACTGCCGACTGGTCCCACCTCAACGTTATCTGTAACACAACGATTATCAGATATTGTAACACTATTTTTAAAAAGGAAAAGTATTTTTCAGACTTTAAGCCGCTACTTTTTTCCCACACTTCGATCCCTGCAACGGTGCGTCATTTTATTAGTTTTTTCTGACCACCGGGGGGCACTCTAGCAGGAAGTACAAGCGTTTGACACATTGTAGAAGAAAACGTCAGAAGACATGTCGTGTTCTCTGTATTTTATTTAAACTCAAAGACACACATGGAGCGTGGACATGCGATGTACGGCGGTCTGCAGTTTAGAACCTGGCGCATTGAAATGAGATTCTTTTGGCCTGACCCACGGGTCAACAGACAACCCTGCATCACTACCGTGGAACATATTTAGGCCAAAGGCATGGATCATACATACTTACTCCTGCTATGATAGAAATAGTCAACAATCGCCCATTCACTCATTGTGCGAATCCCCATATAAAGTTCTTGTTTGTAGCTCACAAATACATTACCCAACTCATGCACATTCTGTGCATATAAGCATGTAATGCAAAAATATTATGTTATTGTTGTATAGAGAGCCAATAACACAAAGTGTGCTCAACGCAAGTGTACTCAAAAACAACGCAAGTGCCTGTCATTGACCAGGGACCCACACAAGGGTCAGCCCTATGTTCCCCCAAGACCTGGGTTAGGGTTATATGCTGCTATATTTCATGCCGTTTATGCACACATTTTGGGGCTGTGGAACCTGAACCAGTAGCCTATGCTAGTATTAGCGTAGTTCCCCCGTTCATAGAAAAGGGGGAACATACCGGGGAATATAGGTACGCACCCCCCACACCATGGCGTAAAATGTATAGTTAGATAGGTAGATATTGACAAGAGAAGTAAAAAATATTATCACCGCAACGCCGTCTGCCCAACCAAATGTCTGCCAGATAGGATCAAATTTTGCCAAGCATGACTCACCAGTTTTTCCAAATGTCGTACTTTTTCAAACGCCTCCTAGGGCAGGGGTGTTCAAACTTTTTTCACAGAGGGCCGCATTTTTAAACTTATACGGAGCAAACCTCCCATGTTATTCCAATGGGAAAATTGCCAAATCTCTTACATTTGAACATGCTTTCACATTTACAAACTCCTTCTAGGGCATTAGCCCGATTAACCCAAAATTTGGTGAGACTCATCTACATAAGTGGGCCATCAAAATCTATCAAAGGTTTTTTAGTTGTTTTTTCTCTCCTTCTCTTTTTTTTAACGGTATAGCATAAAACATACTTTGAAGACGTACAACTGAAGAACTGAAGATGTACAACTACAGAAGAAGTACAACTACAGAAGAAGTACAACTACAGAAGAAGTACAACTACAGAAGATGTACAACTACAGAAGATGTACAACTACAGAAGATGTACAACTACAGAAGATGTACAACTACAGAAGATGTACAACTACAGAAGATGTACAACTACAGAAGATGTACAACTACAGAAGAAGTACAACTACAGAAGAAGTACAACTACAGAAGATGTACAACTACAGAAGATGTACAACTACAGAAGAAGTACAACTACAGAAGATGTACAACTACAGAAGAAGTACAACTACAGAAGAAGTACAACTACAGAAGAAGTACAACTACAGAAGAAGTACAACTACAGAAGAAGTACAACTACAGAAGATGTACAACTACAGAAGAAGTACAACTACAGAAGAAGTACAACTACAGAAGATGTACAACTACAGAAGAAGTACAACTACAGAAGACATGAAACTACAGAAGATGTACAACTACAGAAGAAGTACAACTACAGAAGAAGTACAACTACAGAAGAAGTACAACTACAGAAGAAGTACAACTACAGAAGAAGTACAACTACAGAAGATGTACAACTACAGAAGATGTACAACTACAGAAGAAGTACAACTACAGAAGATGTACAACTACAGAAGATGTACAACTACAGAAGATGTACAACTACAGAAGATGTACAACTACAGAAGAAGTACAACTACAGAAGATGTACAACTACAGAAGAAGTACAACTACAGAAGATGTACAACTACAGAAGATGTACAACTACAGAAGAAGTACAACTACAGAAGATGTACAACTACAGAAGATGTACAACTACAGAAGAAGTACAACTACAGAAGATGTACAACTACAGAAGAAGTACAACTACAGAAGAAGTACAACTACAGAAGACATGAAACTACAGAAGATGTACAACTACAGAAGAAGTACAACTACAGAAGATGTACAACTACAGTAGGTGGTAAGTAAGTGCACCTTATCAGTCGGCTGCCAACCACCATTAACATCAACAACAAAAGCTATCAAAACTTTTCCCAAAATATTGACTAGTTCAGTACATAATAATGCCCCTATTTGTAAAGCAAAGGGGCGATAGCACCACGGATTCGGAGGTAGGTGTAATAAAAGGAGGAAAATAAAGACGGGTTAGTGCCCCCTCCTCTTGCGTTTTGGGGTGGCGTGGCTGCTGTGGCGAGGCCCGATCATTGCCACTTGCGGCTATATTTATTAGGGCCGAGCGCCAAAAGCTGGCGAGAGGCCGATTAGTTACGTAAGGTCTTGCAAAGCACAGCTGCGAAAGTGCACAGAAATTATGATCTTAACGGCGCAGCCACAAATTTTTCCAAAAATATTGATATTTTCCGTAGACAATAATGACCCTATTTGTAAAGGGAAGGGAATGAGTTGTGATAGCGCCACGGGTTTGTAGTAGTTGTAATAAAAGGAGGAAAATGTACTCTTGCGTTGAGGATATATTTATTATAATTGTTGTTATTGTTGCTATAATTTTATTTTTAGAGGGTGGTAAAACTGTATAATTGTAACCGTGATAGGAAATGCTTCATATAGCTAAATGTATGTACGAACACTGAAAAAGACAAATTAATTGAAAAAGATGAATTAATTCAAAGTCCAAAGTCTGTAGAATTTGTTCATTTCCAGTCGGAAAGTCAGTTTTTCCATTTGTCTGACATCTGTAAAAGTGTCAGTCCAGTCCTTGATCGTTGGTGATGTTTGTGTCATCCATTTCTTTGTGATGGCCAATTCCAAAGGTATCCATCTATTGTGTCCATGGCAGGAGTTCTGAGGCCCAAATACATAGTTCTGAAGTTCAGAGGTGTTCCTGTGATAGTGCTTTGCCACCTGGTGCCACAGTTTCTCCGACAGTCTGCATTTTCTTTGTTGTAAATGTTTCTATTAGAGCTGGAGTTTGTTAGTCATTTGGTCCATAATGCAGTTGATGAGTCCACATTGAAAAAAAAAAAAAAAAAAAAAATAATATATATATATATATATATATATATATATATATATATATATATATATATATATATATATATATATATATATATATATATATATATATATATATATATATATAAAATTAGTTCACAAAACCCCACAAATACGAAATTTCCCCATGTGTGGACAATAAAGGAATATCTTATCTTATCTTAAAATATTTTAGGACCAGAGCAGAAAGGTTTGAGTTCAATTCAAATGTAGACTTGGTTTGGTCCTGCGCTCCGTGCAAGCGAACCTGCCCGCACCTGTTCGTTTGCCGTGATCTTAACACCTGGCAGCATATTTTTAACCCCTCAGCGAGAACACTGCTAGTTTAACTCTATGTTTAATGTAGTGCTTGTGCTTGTTGACTTTACAAACTCGTGAGAATGCATCTTGTTGGGCTCCTGTTGTTGGCCCAAACCACTAGTGGTGCGGGACTGGACCAATCAGAGGCCAGCATTGTGACAGAAGCCAAAACAACAGAACTAAAACAAACAGATGTGAACTTTTAGCGAGTGCTTAAAGTGAGCACAAAGAATGCTTTTCCCCAATGATTCTCTTAAAAGACTCTTCAGTGGGTTAGACCCCTGATCTCTTTGAGTGAGTCAGAATAATCTCTAGTTAACACAAAAACATATTTCACGAACTTTTTAAAACTACAAAGATGTGCTCCATACGTTTGACCTGATCTGCACAGCTGCGTGACCCTCTCGTCTTCACCCCCCTTTATTAACACACGTATCCCTGAACTATTACATGGCAAACCTCAAACTGTAGAAAAAGTGGCACAATGTGTGTCAGTCCAGTCGTTGGTCGTCGGTGCAGTTAATGTGAGCCATTTTAATCATTCAAAACGTTAAAGTGTTAAAAGTGGCCCGGGTCGACCACCCTGTTCGTAAAGTTTGACGGACACTGCGCAAGGACGTCATGTCCTGCCCACGCTCAGAGCCGTTTTATCAGTTTATTATGAGCAGCAGTAACTGTTACAAACACACGATGTTGTTTCAAGAAGCGGCTGTAAACACCACTTACCTCACGCACTTAACGTATGTGGACCGTGAACTCTCCGCGCTCTCTTCTCTCAGCCGCAGTTTCCGCTGCAGCTTTCGGTTTTTTTAACCGTTTCCCATGAGCAGGGCCGGCCCAAGCCTTCAGGGGGTCCTAAGCGAAAACATTTTTGGGGGCCCCTCACCACGTCATCAGAATCAGTTTTATTGCCATTGTCAGTGAACAATTCACATATGGGAACGCCACCAAAACGCCAGGGCATCCGTTTGCCATCTAGGTATATTCTCAGCACCTCACAAGCTCAAATATTGATAACTTAAAGGTGCCATAACATGCTTTTTTCACGTTTCGTAGTCTATCCTAAGTGTATAATTGATCATAATAAGTGTTGTGCAACGCCCTTAACATAATGGTTAAGAAATATCACCCAGACCTTGGACCCCTCACCAACCCGGAAATGCAGACGGCTTGGTTTGATATTCGCCCCCACCCTTGCGAAGAGCGATCTGGCTCCCCCGCCCAACCCGTGACGTAGTCTCAGAGCGCGTGTGTGCCCCGCCCACCCGTGACGTAGCCCCAAAGCTGTCTTCTCCGCAATGAGCAGCTCTTTAAACGATAGAACTTCAGATCAACACTACTTTGAGCCGAAATAAATCATGCGCAGGACAGATATATCTATAGATCTATATATATATATATATATATATATATATATATATATATATATATATATATATATAAAAGTCTTATGTCCATCATCGCGCTCTTATTTCCTGGTTTTTCGGTATCGGATAGAACTTCTCGTTTATTTTCCCGGTTGCTGCATCAAGTGCCACATAAACCTTCACCATTGTGATAATAGTAAAGAGTGTGATATCATTAATGACATTTTGGGCCTCTTTGAACCGTGTTTCGTCGTAAATCGAAGCAGAAAAACTCCGGGGCTTGTATTGGGAGACGAGCCTGCAGCAGCGCGGAGCCGGGGAGGAAGGGGGCGGAAGGCGGCAGGCGGGTGGAGAGGGGGGAGGGGGAGGGGGGATGATGACGCGTGCCTGTGAACACCCCCCGTCAGTTTGGAGATTCGAGGAAAGGAGATAGTCTGTAATATAGCTAAACACTGGGGGAATCAATCAAAAAAACACTCTGGCTACATATATGAAGCACAAATAGCAATGTAAGAAGGTTAAAAGCTCTGAAAAGTCGATTTTACATGTTATGGCACCTTTAAATCCCACAATGCAACTTGATATTACGCTGACATCACCTCTACTCCCTGTACAAATAACACACGTCCCAGATATGTTTTTGGGTGTATTTGTGGGCGTTAAGGGTCTACAGCCACATAAGCACATTAGCTGTGCCAGGAGAAAATGACTAAAGCCAGTTATTAATACATTAGTGTACTTAATTACTCAATACAATATTGGCTATGAAAAATAATTATGGTCAAATTGATTCATTTTAACTGAAAATGTAAAAGTAATAGTTATCCTTACTAATTTATCTTTTACAGCTCCCAACTGTTCCTTCTTGCTAAAGTGACAAAACAAGTTATATTAAATTAAACAAATGGCATAAGCATTGCTTGATTAACAATTAACACTGATAAAACAGTGCAAACATGTTATTCCCAGAGAATGAACAGAACGAGAAGTGAAGGTCCAAACCTCGCTATTGTGAAGAGACTGCGTTTTTGCAACTTTGCCACTTTTGTATAAAAATATATAGTATTATTCTATAACAGACGTAATCATAATATGTCTGGTTATTTTTCACTATCAATTTATTATAATTTATAACAAATAGTCTAATAATGCTTTTTAAATAAATTGAAATGTTTTATTGCTCTATTAAAAGTTAATTAGAATATAAATGTTTGTTCTGATCTGAACATCACACACTGGACTCCTGCATGAAACAATGCTGCGATGTGATTGGCTGATGGACCTTACATGCATAAACCTTTACGTTCCTCTCATTCCACGTTAAGAAGTAAAACAGACATCACGAGTCACGATTGATCTCACACATGGTGATGTGAGAGAGAGGGGACCAAACTCAAACCTGCTCATCTCTAAGTGAGGCTGCACAGGGGCTCGGGACAGGGGCCCGGGACAGGGCCGCACACTGTTCACTCCAAAGTCTCACGTCAGAGGTTCTGGACGAGACGGCGCTCGTCCGGACCGGATCTCCGCCTCTTAGTGACCCGGGGCATAGACGCCCCTCACCGGCCTCACCTGCAGCTAACACTCCCGGGCTGGTGTAAATGTTAAGCTTATTATCTTTCATTCAGACATATTATTATGCGCGGGGCAGAGCTCTCGTCGCCTCCAGCCTGAGCGAACTAATGTGACAGAATCGTGTTGTTTCAAACAGCAGCATTAACCGTCTCTTTGTAAGATAAGTTCAATACCTGGAGAGTGTTGTTGAGTTTGCAGTTTCTTTACATCGTCAAGAAGTTATTTCTTTCGTTTTTCGGCATCGGGGGGATATATTCCTCTGGACATGACATGAGGACCACGTTCTGTTGTGTTTATGTTTTGCTCTCGTTCTGCTCGCGCACAATGAAGTTGACCAATCAGCGCAGGTTTGGTGCCTTGGTTGCCATATTGTCATTATAAATAAACGCGGTTTGTGCGTTATATGTTACCGCTGTGTGCGCTGCCGCGCCAGCAGCGCTACACCAGTGGCGCACGCTGCGCTTGCACTTCGCATAAGACGGGTTGCCAGATTGGGGGCCCTCTTAACGCCTCGGGGCCCTATGCGGCTGCTTAGGTCGCTTATAGGCTGGGCCGGCCCTGGCCGTGAGTTCAGACAGTGCAACGGGACAGACACGCTTCTCCTGAACATGTCAGAGAAAGACAAGAAAATTACACAAACGTTTCACAGATATCGTCATTTCTTCTTAAACGTGGAAAATAAAATGAAAAATGCATAAAATTGAATAAAAAAATAAAACTATTTAGACTATAAATATCAATAATAACAATATTTTTTTTTAAAAATGTTAAAATGTAATAAGATATAGCTAAACATATCGCCCTTGATTTCCTTAAGACAATGAGAGGAAAGACTTGACTCTGAGGTCACGTTGATTTTTACGACGGAGTATAAGGGCCAACCAAGAAAAAAAAAATGCGCTGCACTACGAGAATAAAGTCATTAATTAATGAGGAAAAAGACGTTAATTAATGAGAAAAAAGTCAAAGTCAGAAAAAAGTCGTAAATTAACAACAATAAACTCATTAGATAACGGGGGAAAAAGTCATTAATTAATGAGAAAAAAAACTCGTTAATTAATGAGAAAAACTCCTTAATTAACGAGAAAAAAGTTGTAGTTTAGGGGCCGATTCAAAGTGACTTGAGCAGTTCACTTTCAGCCCCACGGTCAGGACGCAAAAGAACGGGCTTGGATGAGCTGACATTTTAGAACTACATAAAAGTCAATTTATGATAATAGATGTAAAAGTGTTTCCTAGTCTTTAAAACGATGTCTTACGTGTGTTGATTACAAGACAAGACACTGCGTTTAGCAGCACCTTTCCTGTTACGCATCATCCACAAACTGTTGGATAAACGCTTTACTTTCTCCATGATGCAGCTGTAGTGCACCATGGGCTCAAACAGCAGCCGTGCTCCGTGCCACAGCCGCCCGCAGACAGGTGGAGCAGCCTGCAGACAGGTGTTCAAGTAGCCGCGGTGTATGACCTAGCGAAGTCGATGTCAGACACTGTAATATTTTCTGGTCCCCTGCCCAATCGGATCAATGCTGAATTGTACAGCCGTCTCTCAGCATTCAACAACTGGTTATCCAGATGGTGCCCTCAAAACAACGTTGTCTTTATTGATAACTGGAGTGCATTTTGGGGAAAGCCCGGGCTCATACGCAGGGATGGCATCCATCCGACTTCGGAGGGTACATCCCTATTAGTTCGGAATTTGACCGATAGTCTTAGTCGTGTTAAGTGACTGTGGCACGACGAGGGTGTTGCAGGCAATTTTACATTAATATTTAACTAAAGGGGTAGATTTAACAACACCAACAACGCCACTTGGGATAGGCCCAGGACCGAAATTAAAAGTGAAGGACACACGGGTTTGTTATTGGCAGACACTTGGTTCAGTTTAGATATATTTTAATTGTCTTTTCGGTTAATTAACCAGTTAAATATACATTCAGGTCAACTCGCATCCACACTCACGGAGCCTGCCACGCCAGATGCAGGACCGCCACATCAGACAGTACCATTACAGGAAAATAAAACAATGAATAAGAAAGAGACAAGACCAGACTAAAGACAAGACAATTCACAGGTCGTCCTCAGTGCCGCCGCTCCACGCAACAGCTTCCGCGATCTCCCATTACCACTTCCCTGGCGCACCACGCCTCAATCCACAGGCTTTACGCCAGACAGTCGGGGCAAATGACAGCGGAACCGACTAAACGTGGATGAGAACGTGACCGACAGCGACAGTGGGGCATAGGCCACCAGACACACGCAGGAGCGTTACACCAGCGAGACGTTGCAGAGGTGAGGGCCTAGGAGCGACGGCACTGAGGACGACGGGAGCCCAACCCTCGGCGCAACCCGGAAGTGACAGCAGTGTCAAAGGCCAGAGAGCGAGAGCTAGCGGGAGCACCCTTTTATAGGAGCCCCCTGGCGGTAGAAAATGGCAGGCGCGCCCTGCCACATGACCATCTAGGGATGAGCCCCAGGTGCAGAGCAGCAGTTCAAGACGCTCCTCTGTCGCTGAACTCTCGCCCGTTCTGTTACATGTGAAGTGTTCAGATTCAAGACAGATAGAGACTGTGTGTGTCCCTCATGTCCCTCGTACAAATAATGCCAAAAAGTCACATCTCAGAAAAAATATTTCAGGCGTCAGACCAAATAACTTAAGGAAAATAACAATCACAAATGACACAAATACACAAATGAATAAACACGTAAAATGTGGACTGCTAAACATTAGAGCAATTTCCTCCAAATCGCTCTTTGTTAATGAATTAATTAGTGACTATAACATAGATCTTCTAGCTCTAACTGAAACGTGGCTTCAACAAGACGACTACGTCAGACTAAATGAGTCCACCCCACCCAGCCATGTAAACTTTCAGACTGCCAGGAGCACAGGCCGAGGTGGTGGTGTGGCAGTGATCTCCCACTCAAGCCTACTTATGAGCCCTAAAACTAACAATGCATTTCACTCATTTGAAAGCCTTATGCTGTCGATCACATGTCCAAATATGAAAAACCTAAAAGGAGTTTTGTTCATAGTTATCTACCGACCCCCTGGTCCCTACTCAGAGTTTTTAACAGAGTTTTCTGACTTTACATCAAACTTAGTGTTAGCCTGGGATGAAATAGTTATAGTTGGAGACTTTAATATCCACGTGAACATGAGTGATGACGCTCTAAGTAATGCCTTCAGCGCCTTGTTAGACAGCATCGGTTTCACTCAGAATGTAAATAAACCGACTCACACTCACAAGAACACTCTGGATCTTGTCCTAACGTATGGAACAGAGATTAGTGACCTCATTGTCCTCCCTCAAAACCCTATATTGTCAGATCATTTCCTAATTACCTTTCAGTTTATTCTTAAAGATCATCCAGTCCCACAAAATAAAGTTATAATGAAAAGGACAATATCTGAAAAATCTATCTCAAAATTCAAAGAAATAATAGAGCCAATATTCAGTGACATGTCATGTGATCCTGCTGAGAACAGTTTTAGTCCCAGTTTAAGTGATCAATGTGTCGACTTGACCATGAATTCTCTGAAGTCTGCTCTTGACGTTGTCGCGCCGTTAAAACAGAAGATCATTAGGCCAAAGCGCGCCTCCCCATGGTACAACCAAGAACTGCGTTCACATAAACAAAGAGTTAGAAAGTTAGAGGGATTATTTTGTCGCTCTCACACCGAAGAATCCCTAAAAGCATGGAAAAGCTGCCTGCTGTCCTATAAGCAGGCTCTGCGTAAGGCCCAAACCAGATATTATTCAAATCTAATAGAAGTCAACAAAGGTAACACTAAATTCCTTTTCAGCACTGTAGCTAGGCTAACAAACTGTCACAGTGCAGTAGAGCCCTAAATCCCAGCTTCTCTCAGCTCTGATGATTTCCTCCTATTTTTTAACAATAAAATAAAAACAATCAGAGATAAATTAGATGAAATTACCCCCGCTATTAGCCCTGAACTAGCCCAAGCTGTAAATCTAACGTCCCATATAAATCCACCTGTAAACCTAGAAAGGTTCACAGCTGTTGATCAAGCAGAGATAACTTCAGCCATTATGTCCTCTAAAAGCTCAACTTGTGTCCTAGACCCCATTCCAAGCAGACTCCTCAAAGACATTCTTCCCCTAATTATAGACCCTATTCTTAATATAATAAATACTTCACTCGAAAGTGGCTATGTTCCACAGTCCTTCAAACATGCAGTCATTAAACCTCTTCTGAAAAAGCCTAATCTAGATCCCGACCTATTGGTAAACTACAGACCTATTTCAAATCTTCCCTTCGTCTCTAAAATCCTTGAAAAAGTTGTAGTAAAACAGCTTTGTCGCCACCTGCAGGACAATAACTTATTTGAAGTTTTCCAGTCAGGGTTCAGAGCCCACCACAGCACTGAAACTGCACTAGTTAAAGTCACAAATGATTTGTTATTAGCCGCTGACGATGGACTGGTCTCAATCCTGGTTCTGTTGGACCTCAGCGCAGCGTTTGACACCATTGACCACAACATTCTACTGCAGAGGTTAGAATGTGATGTAGGTGTTGGAGGAACAGCCCTCAGCTGGTTTAAATCCTATTTATCTGATAGGTTCCAATTTGTTAATGTAAACAAGAGCTCCTCACCATGCTCTAAAGTAATTTACGGTGTGCCACAGGGTTCGGTACTCGGTCCAATTCTGTTTACTCTTTATATGCTGCCATTAGGCAACATTATCAGAAAGCATGACACTAACTTCCACTGCTATGCAGATGACACTCAGCTGTATTTATCAATGAAACCTGATCAGAGCGATCAAGTAGACAGACTTAGTGCTTGTGTGAAGGATATAAAAGCCTGGATGACACTTAATTATCTGCTTCTTCACCCAGAAAAAAACGAGGTCATTGTGCTTGGCCCTAAGCATCTACGAGACGCTCTATCTGAGCAGATAGTCACACTGGACAATGTTAGTGTACCCTCCAGTTCTACTGTAAGAAACCTTGGAGTCTTATTTGACCAGGAGCTCTCATTTAAAGCTCATATAAATCAAGCTTGTAAAACAGCCTATTTCCATTAGCGCAACATCGCCAAAATCAGAAGAATCCTGCCTAAAAGTGATGCCGAAAAGCTTATCCATGCATTTGTAACGACTAGATTAGACTACTGTAACTCCCTGCTTGCAGCGTGTCCTAAAAGCTCCATAAAAAGCTTTCAACTGGTTAAAAATGCAGCAGCAAGATTACTAACAGGAACAAAAAGAAGAGAGCACATTACGCCGGTGCTGAAGTCTCTTCACTGGCTCCCCGTCGAGTCTAGAATCAAATTCAAAATTCTACTCTTGACCTACAAAGCCATAAATGACATGGCCCCATCCTACCTCAAAGATGCTATAGAACCATATCATCCAAACAGAGCTCTTCACTCTCAGAATGCCGGCCTTCTGGTGGTGCCAAGAGTCTCTAAAAGTACTGTAGGAGGTAGAGCGTTTAGCTACCAAGCTCCTGTGTTATGGAATCAGCTCCCGACCCATGTTAAATATGCTGACACAGTCTCTTCATTTAAGTCCAGGCTTAAAACGTTCCTCTTCGAAATCGCTTATGGTCAGACTAGTTAGGAACAGAAAGATAAACCCACAGCTTCAGCTACGCTGCCCTAGGAGTAACTATGCTGGGGGAAGTATGACAGCTTGAGCACTATCCTCTTCTTCTGACTACTTATGCTATCAAACAATATTTATTTTTTGATTCCACTTGCAAACTGTTCACCGCCTTCTTTTCTTTCTCTCACTCCTGAGGACCTGTGGACCCAGATGCCCCTCCCCTGGTGAAGTGGTCCCTGCCCTGTGTGGACGGTCCCTCATCTGCCTGAGGAGTGGGTCCAGCTCGCCCCCGATGGTCCCTCATCTGCCTGAAGAGTGGGTCCAGCTCGACTCAGACGGTCCCTCTTCTGCCTGAAGAGTGGGTCCAGCTCCAGTCTCCTCGTGTCCGTCTGTCCGTCTGTGAGAGTCGGATCTCTCCTTCACTGGAACTCCTCCAGGTTTCTACGCTTTTTTCCCAAAGAGGTTTTTTTTGTAGTTTTTCCTGGCCGAGAAGGAGAGTCTAAGGACAGAGGACCCTGGGACATCGTCCCTCGCCACCACAGACATTGTCTGACTCCATCGCCACCACAGACACTGTTGATTCATTTCTACCTGTGGCCCTCAGAGGCAACTGTTGTTGTGATTTTGGGCCTTACAAAAATAAATTGATTTGATTTGATTTGATTTGGAGCAGCCTGCAGACAGGTGTAGCAACCTGCAGACAGGTGGAGCAGCTGGAGCAGCCTGCAGACAGGTGGAGCAGCCTGCAGACAGGTGGAACAGCCTGCAGACAGGTGGAGCAGCCTGCAGACAGGTGGAGCAGCTGGAGGAGCCTGCAGACAGGTGGAACAGCCTGCAGACAGGTGGAGCAGCCTGCAGACAGGTGGAGCAGCTGGAGGAGCCTGCAGACAGGTGGAGCAGCCTGCAGACAGGTGGAGCAGCCTGCAGACAGGTGGAGCAGCTGGAGCAGCCTGCAGACAGGTGGAGCAGCCTGCAGACAGGTGGAGCAGCCTGCAGACAGGTGGAGCAGCTGGAGGAGCCTGCAGACAGGTGGAGCAGCCTGCAGACAGGTGGAGCAGCCTGCAGACAGGTGGAGCAGCTGGAGCAGCCTGCAGACAGGTGGAACAGCCTGCAGACAGGTGGTGCAGCCTGCAGACAGGTGGAGCAGCTGGAGCAGCCTGCAGACAGGTGGAGCAGCCTGCAGACAGGTGGAGCAGCCTGCAGACAGGTGGAGCAGCCTGCAGACAGGTGGAGCAGCCTCGGTGTTCACACATGCTCTGCTCCTCTGTAGTGTTGTTTCTCTACGTGGGCACTTTGCGCACAATCACTATTCCCACGTGCTCTTTGTGTGCACTTAAGTTTTATGCACCGATTCTAACCTTTTGTGATCCCTTGGACAAACTCAGTAAAACACACAGAACACAAAACATCTGTCTGCAATCTGCGCTTCCACTCAGCTCGTCCTGACGCCTGGATCGTGATTGGCACAGCCAAAAAGCAATATGTTTTACGCACATGCATCATCCATACATCATCCATACAACATGGCATGAGCTCCAGCCCGCATCATAAAGATCATCTATTGTGGGCTTTTGTATTCACTTTTAACCAAGCGCCATTTGCGTCCTGGCGGTGGTGTGTTTGTGTGTTTAATGAAGACTCCAGACAGATGCATTTGACTCAGTGTATTATATTTATATACTTGTCAGATCGGCTTCATAGCTTTATACACAGTTCATACAAGAGCGCTGTTACTGGACTGTACCATCAGAGGTGGAGCCAGACATTCTAAACATCCGGGGCTTAGCCCAAAA
>NW_027316167.1:35510393-35521440 GCF_026437365.1 Eucyclogobius newberryi
ATATATATATATATATATATATATATATATATATATATATATATATAGCAAGTGCAGATTATCTACTAATTTAAGAGGAATATTAATAGGAACCCATTATTTTTACCCTTAGTTTACGACACAAATCTGCCATCTTCATTTTTGAGTTCATATACAACACAATCTATAGCAACGTTTAGTTTGTTTCATGTTCAAGTCATACATGGGTTTTTGGTAAAAATATAATATATTTTTTCTTTTAGATTTAGCTTTTTTTTTGTAATAAGAGATATTTCTCACCCTCCTTAGTAAGTAAGTCGTGCTCTTGTGTCACGCTCCGTGTTTGTAACTCCCACGTGCACGAGTGTGTAAGTCGTGCTCCCGTCTTTGTGAGTCCGAATCCCGGGAAAGTGCACGTGCATGCGCATAATCTGCCCAAACACAGCAGAGCGTCTGGAACATCTAATCTGAAGTGTGGTTCGTGTGAATCCTTTGTTTTATCATATGTTAAAATGAATGAAATCTCAAGCTGTCATCACTGTAGACTGTTTATATCCAACTCTGCGTAACTCAACCCTCTATTTTGTGAGTGCGTTCCTTTATTTTTGTTTTAAATGAGCAGTATCACTTCCACCCAGTAGAGGGTGCTGTAGGCTCTGGTTTTCATCGCAAATAACTGAATTGAGCTAAGATCTTGTGCATAATAAAAGCAAAAAATCACACTGCTGGGGTAGATGCAAAACATTGTTGCAAAACAACTTTTCGTTTTTACAACAAGAGACAATTTATTTGGGAGCATTCGAAGAGAACAAAAGGGTTGATGGGGTGAATGATGTGTGGTAATACTTGTGTTCAATAAATGCTTTGTTAATTTTTCTTTTAACAACTAAACTGTGATCCCAATTTACTGCATCATTCCTCCTTTGGAACCTATATTCTTGGGCATGTGTATATCTCAGACAGTAGAAGTTCACTTGATATAGGTTATGTCTGTTTGTTCAAATGCAAAACATTGTGCATCATTTGCCCTTTGTATCCAAATGGGTCTCCAACGTGTACAGAGTGGCACATCAGTGACCATTAGCCAAATCGTCTATCTACACCAGGTATGTCCAAACTATGGCCCGGGGACCAAATGCGGTCCAATTTTAGTTTTTAATAGGCACACACTGACAAATAACAAAATGAATACTAAGAAGTCAAGGTCAAGGTCAAATACTATAGAAAAAACATGATGACAAAAATGTGACACATGAAGGACCAACTGTGTTAAAAAATAGGGGGGAAATGTATTTTATTTTTGTATTTTTTTTTTTTAAACTACAACACCTACATCCAATAAAAGTAATAGCAGACATTAGGCAACTGGAAATAATTTAAAACTTACCTTTTATATATATATTAGAAAAACTGGTAAATAAAAACACAAGAACAACTAGACACTGTGGAAGCATTTTACAGTCACTCAACAAACATCCAATCCTTAATAAACGTTCATAAACATGAACAGAACTTGAGCTACGTCACAGACTTGTCTCTAAAGATTTTCAGTCAGTTTGTTGAAACATGGCACTGTTGTGCTTCACTTCTCCTCTGCACATGCTCAGTTAGGGCTTCACTTCTCTGCACATGCTCGGTTAGGGCTTCACTTCTCCTCTGCACATGCTCAGTTGGGGCCTCACTTCTCTTCTGCACATGCTCAGTTGGGGCCTCACTTCTCTTCTGCACATGCTCAGTCTGGGCTTCACTTCTCTTCTGCACATGCTCAGTTGGGGCCTCACTTCTCTTCTGCACATGCTCAGTCTGGGCCTCACTTCTCTTCTGCACATGCTCAGTTAGGGCCTCACTTCTCTTCTGCACATGCTCAGTTAGGGCCTCACTTCTCTTCTGCACATGCTCAGTCTGGGCCTCACTTCTCTTCTGCACATGCTCAGTTAGGGCCTCACTTCTCTTCTGCACATGCTCAGTTAGGGCCTCACTTCTCTTCTGCACATGCTCAGTTGGGGCCTCACTTCTCTTCTGCACATGCTCAGTTAGGGCCTCACTTCTCTTCTGCTCATGCTCAGTTAGGGCCTCACTTCTCCTCTGCACATGCTCAGTTAGGGCCTCACTTCTCTTCTGCACATGCTCAGTCTGGGCCTCACTTCTCTTCTGCACATGCTCAGTTAGGGCCTCACTTCTCTTCTGCACATGCTCAGTTAGGGCCTCACTTCTCTTCTGCACATGCTCAGTTAGGGCCTCACTTCTCTTCTGCACATGCTCAGTCTGGGCCTCACTTCTCCTCTGCACATGCTCAGTTAGGGCCTCACTTCTCTTCTGCACATGCTCAGTCTGGGCCTCACTTCTCTGCACATGCTCAGTCTGGGCCTCACTTCTCTTCTGCACATGCTCAGTTAGGGCCTCACTTCTCTGCACATGCTCAGTTGGGGCCTCACTTCTCTGCACATGCTCAGTTGGGGCCTCACTTCTCTTCTGCACATGCTCAGTTAGGGCCTCACTTCTCTTCTGCACATGCTCAGTTAGGGCCTCACTTCTCTTCTGCACATGCTCAGTTAGGGCCTCACTTCTCTTCTGCACATGCTCAGTCTGGGCCTCACTTCTCCTCTGCACATGCTCAGTTAGGGCCTCACTTCTCTTCTGCACATGCTCAGTCTGGGCCTCACTTCTCTGCACATGCTCAGTTGGGGCCTCACTTCTCTGCACATGCTCAGTTGGGGCCTCACTTCTCTTCTGCACATGCTCAGTTAGGGCCTCACTTCTCTTCTGCACATGCTCAGTTAGGGCCTCACTTCTCTTCTGCACATGCTCAGTTAGGGCCTCACTTCTCTTCTGCACATGCTCAGTTAGGGCCTCACTTCTCCTCTGCACATGCTCAGTTAGGGCCTCACTTCTCCTCTGCACATGCTCAGTTAGGGCCTCACTTCTCTTCTGCACATGCTCAGTCTGGGCCTCACTTCTCTTCTGCACATGCTCAGTTAGGGCCTCATGGGCCTCACTTCTCTTCTGCACATGCTCAGTTAGGGCCTCACTTCTCCTCTGCACATGCTCAGTTGGGGCCTCACTTCTCTTCTGCACATGCTCAGTTAGGGCCTCACTTCTCTTCTGCACATGCTCAGTTAGGGCCTCACTTCTCTTCTGCACATGCTCAGTTAGGGCCTCACTTCTCTTCTGCACATGCTCAGTTGGGGCCTCACTTCTCTTCTGCACATGCTCAGTTAGGGCCTCACTTCTCTTCTGCACATGCTCAGTTAGGGCCTCACTTCTCTTCTGCACATGCTCAGTTAGGGCCTCACTTCTCTTCTGCACATGCTCAGTTAGGGCCTCACTTCTCTTCTGCACATGCTCAGTTGGGGCCTCACTTCTCTTCTGCACATGCTCAGTTAGGGCCTCACTTCTCTTCTGCACATGCTCAGTTAGGGCCTCACTTCTCTTCTGCACATGCTCAGTTGGGGCCTCACTTCTCTTCTGCACATGCTCAGTTGGGGCCTCACTTCTATTCTGCACATGCTCAGTTAGGGCCTCACTTCTCTTCTGCACATGCTCAGTTAGGGCCTCACTTCTCTTCTGCACATGCTCAGTCTGGGCCTCACTTCTCTTCTGCACATGCTCAGTTAGGGCCTCACTTCTCTTCTGCACATGCTCAGTTAGGGCCTCACTTCTCTTCTGCACATGCTCAGTTAGGGCCTCACTTCTCTTCTGCACATGCTCAGTTAGGGCCTCACTTCTCTTCTGCACATGCTCAGTTAGGGCCTCACTTCTCTTCTGCACATGCTCAGTTAGGGCCTCACTTCTCTTCTGCACATGCTCAGTTAGGGCCTCACTTCTCCTCTGCACATGCTCAGTTAGGGCCTCACTTCTCCTCTGCACATGCTCAGTTAGGGCCTCACTTCTCTTCTGCACATGCTCAGTCTGGGCCTCACTTCTCTTCTGCACATGCTCAGTTAGGGCCTCATGGGCCTCACTTCTCTTCTGCACATGCTCAGTTAGGGCCTCACTTCTCCTCTGCACATGCTCAGTTGGGGCCTCACTTCTCTTCTGCACATGCTCAGTTAGGGCCTCACTTCTCTTCTGCACATGCTCAGTTAGGGCCTCACTTCTCTTCTGCACATGCTCAGTTAGGGCCTCACTTCTCTTCTGCACATGCTCAGTTAGGGCCTCACTTCTCTTCTGCACATGCTCAGTTAGGGCCTCACTTCTCTTCTGCACATGCTCAGTTGGGGCCTCACTTCTCTTCTGCACATGCTCAGTTGGGGCCTCACTTCTCTTCTGCACATGCTCAGTTGGGGCCTCACTTCTCTTCTGCACATGCTCAGTTAGGGCCTCACTTCTCTTCTGCACATGCTCAGTTAGGGCCTCACTTCTCTTCTGCACATGCTCAGTCTGGGCCTCACTTCTCTTCTGCACATGCTCAGTTAGGGCCTCACTTCTCTTCTGCACATGCTCAGTTAGGGCCTCACTTCTCCTCTGCACATGCTCAGTTGGGGCCTCACTTCTCTTCTGCACATGCTCAGTCTGGGCCTTCACTTCTCTTCTGCACATGCTCAGTTGGGGCCTCACTTCTCTTCTGCACATGCTCAGTCTGGGCCTCACTTCTCTTCTGCACATGCTCAGTTAGGGCCTCACTTCTCTTCTGCACATGCTCAGTTAGGGCCTCACTTCTCTTCTGCACATGCTCAGTTAGGGCCTCACTTCTCTTCTGCACATGCTCAGTTAGGGCCTCACTTCTCTTCTGCACATGCTCAGTCTGGGCCTCACTTCTCTTCTGCACATGCTCAGTTGGGGCCTCACTTCTCTTCTGCACATGCTCAGTTAGGGCCTCACTTCTCTTCTGCACATGCTCAGTTAGGGCCTCACTTCTCTTCTTCACATGCTCAGTTGGGGCCTCACTTCTCTTCTGCACATGCTCAGTCTGGGCTTCACTTCTCTTCTGCACATGCTCAGTTGGGGCCTCACTTCTCTTCTGCACATGCTCAGTCTGGGCCTCACTTCTCTTCTGCACATGCTCAGTTAGGGCCTCACTTCTCTTCTGCACATGCTCAGTTAGGGCCTCACTTCTCTTCTGCACATGCTCAGTTAGGGCCTCACTTCTCTTCTGCACATGCTCAGTCTGGGCCTCACTTCTCTTCTGCACATGCTCAGTTAGGGCCTCACTTCTCTGCACATGCTCAGTTGGGGCCTCACTTCTCTGCACATGCTCAGTTGGGGCCTCACTTCTCTTCTGCACATGCTCAGTTAGGGCCTCACTTCTCTTCTGCACATGCTCAGTTAGGGCCTCACTTCTCTTCTGCACATGCTCAGTTAGGGCCTCACTTCTCTTCTGCACATGCTCAGTTAGGGCCTCACTTCTCTTCTGCACATGCTCAGTTAGGGCCTCACTTCTCTTCTGCACATGCTCAGTCTGGGCCTCACTTCTCCTCTGCACATGCTCAGTTAGGGCCTCACTTCTCTTCTGCACATGCTCAGTCTGGGCCTCACTTCTCTGCACATGCTCAGTTAGGGCCTCACTTCTCTTCTGCACATGCTCAGTTAGGGCCTCACTTCTCTGCACATGCTCAGTTGGGGCCTCACTTCTCTGCACATGCTCAGTTGGGGCCTCACTTCTCTTCTGCACATGCTCAGTTAGGGCCTCACTTCTCTTCTGCACATGCTCAGTTAGGGCCTCACTTCTCTTCTGCACATGCTCAGTTAGGGCCTCACTTCTCTTCTGCACATGCTCTGTTAGGGCCTCACTTCTCTTCTGCACATGCTCAGTTAGGGCCTCACTTCTCTTCTGCACATGCTCAGTCTGGGCCTCACTTCTCCTCTGCACATGCTCAGTTAGGGCCTCACTTCTCTTCTGCACATGCTCAGTCTGGGCCTCACTTCTCTCTGCACATGCTCAGTTGGGGCCTCACTTCTCTGCACATGCTCAGTTGGGGCCTCACTTCTCTTCTGCACATGCTCAGTTAGGGCCTCACTTCTCTTCTGCACATGCTCAGTTAGGGCCTCACTTCTCTTCTGCACATGCTCAGTTAGGGCCTCACTTCTCTTCTGCACATGCTCAGTTAGGGCCTCACTTCTCCTCTGCACATGCTCAGTTAGGGCCTCACTTCTCCTCTGCACATGCTCAGTTAGGGCCTCACTTCTCTTCTGCACATGCTCAGTCTGGGCCTCACTTCTCTTCTGCACATGCTCAGTTAGGGCCTCATGGGCCTCACTTCTCTTCTGCACATGCTCAGTTAGGGCCTCACTTCTCCTCTGCACATGCTCAGTTGGGGCCTCACTTCTCTTCTGCACATGCTCAGTTAGGGCCTCACTTCTCTTCTGCACATGCTCAGTTAGGGCCTCACTTCTCTTCTGCACATGCTCAGTTAGGGCCTCACTTCTCTTCTGCACATGCTCAGTTGGGGCCTCACTTCTCTTCTGCACATGCTCAGTTAGGGCCTCACTTCTCTTCTGCACATGCTCAGTTAGGGCCTCACTTCTCTTCTGCACATGCTCAGTTAGGGCCTCACTTCTCTTCTGCACATGCTCAGTTAGGGCCTCACTTCTCTTCTGCACATGCTCAGTTGGGGCCTCACTTCTCTTCTGCACATGCTCAGTTAGGGCCTCACTTCTCTTCTGCACATGCTCAGTTAGGGCCTCACTTCTCTTCTGCACATGCTCAGTTAGGGCCTCACTTCTCTTCTGCACATGCTCAGTTGGGGCCTCACTTCTCTTCTGCACATGCTCAGTTAGGGCCTCACTTCTCTTCTGCACATGCTCAGTTAGGGCCTCACTTCTCTTCTGCACATGCTCAGTTAGGGCCTCACTTCTCTTCTGCACATGCTCAGTTGGGCCTCACTTCTCTTCTGCACATGCTCAGTTAGGGCCTCACTTCTCTTCTGCACATGCTCAGTTAGGGCCTCACTTCTCTTCTGCACATGCTCAGTTAGGGCCTCACTTCTCTTCTGCACATGCTCAGTTAGGGCCTCACTTCTCTTCTGCACATGCTCAGTTAGGGCCTCACTTCTCTTCTGCACATGCTCAGTTAGGGCCTCACTTCTCCTCTGCACATGCTCAGTTAGGGCCTCACTTCTCCTCTGCACATGCTCAGTTAGGGCCTCACTTCTCTTCTGCACATGCTCAGTCTGGGCCTCACTTCTCTTCTGCACATGCTCAGTTAGGGCCTCTGGGCCTCACTTCTCTTCTGCACATGCTCAGTTAGGGCCTCACTTCTCCTCTGCACATGCTCAGTTGGGGCCTCACTTCTCTTCTGCACATGCTCAGTTAGGGCCTCACTTCTCTTCTGCACATGCTCAGTTAGGGCCTCACTTCTCTTCTGCACATGCTCAGTTAGGGCCTCACTTCTCTTCTGCACATGCTCAGTTGGGGCCTCACTTCTCTTCTGCACATGCTCAGTTAGGGCCTCACTTCTCTTCTGCACATGCTCAGTTAGGGCCTCACTTCTCTTCTGCACATGCTCAGTTAGGGCCTCACTTCTCTTCTGCACATGCTCAGTTAGGGCCTCACTTCTCTTCTGCACATGCTCAGTTGGGGCCTCACTTCTCTTCTGCACATGCTCAGTTAGGGCCTCACTTCTCTTCTGCACATGCTCAGTTAGGGCCTCACTTCTCTTCTGCACATGCTCAGTTAGGGCCTCACTTCTCTTCTGCACATGCTCAGTTGGGGCCTCACTTCTCTTCTGCACATGCTCAGTTGGGGCCTCACTTCTCTTCTGCACATGCTCAGTTGGGGCCTCACTTCTCTTCTGCACATGCTCAGTTAGGGCCTCACTTCTCTTCTGCACATGCTCAGTTAGGGCCTCACTTCTCTTCTGCACATGCTCAGTCTGGGCCTCACTTCTCTTCTGCACATGCTCAGTTAGGGCCTCACTTCTCTTCTGCACATGCTCAGTTAGGGCCTCACTTCTCCTCTGCACATGCTCAGTTGGGGCCTCACTTCTCTTCTGCACATGCTCAGTCTGGGCCTCACTTCTCTTCTGCACATGCTCAGTTGGGGCCTCACTTCTCTTCTGCACATGCTCAGTCTAGGGCCTCACTTCTCTTCTGCACATGCTCAGTTAGGGCCTCACTTCTCTTCTGCACATGCTCAGTTAGGGCCTCACTTCTCTTCTGCACATGCTCAGTTAGGGCCTCACTTCTCTTCTGCACATGCTCAGTTAGGGCCTCACTTCTCTTCTGCACATGCTCAGTCTGGGCCTCACTTCTCTTCTGCACATGCTCAGTTGGGGCCTCACTTCTCTTCTGCACATGCTCAGTTAGGGCCTCACTTCTCTTCTGCACATGCTCAGTTAGGGCCTCACTTCTCTTCTGCACATGCTCAGTTGGGGCCTCACTTCTCTTCTGCACATGCTCAGTCTGGGCCTCACTTCTCTTCTGCACATGCTCAGTTAGGGGCCTCACTTCTCTTCTGCACATGCTCAGTCTGGGCCTCACTTCTCTTCTGCACATGCTCAGTTAGGGCCTCACTTCTCTTCTGCACATGCTCAGTTAGGGCCTCACT
Organism: Eucyclogobius newberryi; assembly: GCF_026437365.1. Taxonomy (NCBI): domain Eukaryota; kingdom Metazoa; phylum Chordata; class Actinopteri; order Gobiiformes; family Gobiidae; genus Eucyclogobius; species Eucyclogobius newberryi. The sequence goes on from NW_027316167.1 coordinate 35,518,857, forward strand.
TCTCTTCTGCACATGCTCAGTTAGGGCCTCACTTCTCTTCTGCACATGCTCAGTCTGGGCCTCACTTCTCTTCTGCACATGCTCAGTTAGGGCCTCACTTCTCTGCACATGCTCAGTTGGGCCTCACTTCTCTGCACATGCTCAGTTGGGGCCTCACTTCTCTTCTGCACATGCTCAGTTAGGGCCTCACTTCTCTTCTGCACATGCTCAGTTAGGGCCTCACTTCTCTTCTGCACATGCTCAGTTAGGGCCTCACTTCTCTTCTGCACATGCTCAGTTAGGGCCTCACTTCTCTTCTGCACATGCTCAGTTAGGGCCTCACTTCTCTTCTGCACATGCTCAGTCTGGGCCTCACTTCTCTCTGCACATGCTCAGTTAGGGCCTCACTTCTCTTCTGCACATGCTCAGTCTGGGCCTCACTTCTCTGCACATGCTCAGTTGGGGCCTCACTTCTCTGCACATGCTCAGTTGGGGCCTCACTTCTCTTCTGCACATGCTCAGTTAGGGCCTCACTTCTCTTCTGCACATGCTCAGTTAGGGCCTCACTTCTCTTCTGCACATGCTCAGTTAGGGCCTCACTTCTCTTCTGCACATGCTCAGTTAGGGCCTCACTTCTCTTCTGCACATGCTCAGTTAGGGCCTCACTTCTCTTCTGCACATGCTCAGTCTGGGCCTCACTTCTCTTCTGCACATGCTCAGTTAGGGCCTCACTTCTCTTCTGCACATGCTCAGTCTGGGCCTCACTTCTCTTCTGCACATGCTCAGTTAGGGCCTCATGGGCCTCACTTCTCTTCTGCACATGCTCAGTTAGGGCCTCACTTCTCTTCTGCACATGCTCAGTTGGGCCTCACTTCTCTTCTGCACATGCTCAGTTAGGGCCTCACTTCTCTTCTGCACATGCTCAGTTAGGGCCTCACTTCTCTTCTGCACATGCTCAGTTAGGGCCTCACTTCTCTTCTGCACATGCTCAGTTGGGGCCTCACTTCTCTTCTGCACATGCTCAGTTAGGGCCTCACTTCTCTTCTGCACATGCTCAGTTAGGGCCTCACTTCTCTTCTGCACATGCTCAGTTAGGGCCTCACTTCTCTTCTGCACATGCTCAGTTAGGGCCTCACTTCTCTTCTGCACATGCTCAGTCTGGGCCTCACTTCTCTTCTGCACATGCTCAGTTAGGGCCTCACTTCTCTTCTGCACATGCTCAGTTAGGGCCTCACTTCTCTTCTGCACATGCTCAGTTAGGGCCTCACTTCTCTTCTGCACATGCTCAGTCTGGGCCTCACTTCTCTTCTGCACATGCTCAGTTAGGGCCTCACTTCTCTTCTGCACATGCTCAGTTAGGGCCTCACTTCTCTTCTGCACATGCTCAGTTGGGGCCTCACTTCTCTTCTGCACATGCTCAGTCTGGGCCTCACTTCTCTTCTGCACATGCTCAGTTAGGGCCTCACTTCTCTTCTGCACATGCTCAGTCTGGGCCTCACTTCTCTTCTGCACATGCTCAGTTAGGGCCTCACTTCTCTTCTGCACATGCTCAGTTAGGGCCTCACTTCTCTTCTGCACATGCTCAGTCTGGGCCTCACTTCTCTTCTGCACATGCTCAGTTGGGGCCTCACTTCTCTTCTGCACATGCTCAGTTAGGGCCTCACTTCTCTTCTGCACATGCTCAGTTAGGGCCTCACTTCTCTTCTGCACATGCTCAGTTGGGCCTCACTTCTCTTCTGCACATGCTCAGTCTAGGGCCTCACTTCTCTTCTGCACATGCTCAGTTAGGGCCTCACTTCTCTTCTGCACATGCTCAGTCTAGGGCCTCACTTCTCTTCTGCACATGCTCAGTTAGGGCCTCACTTCTCTTCTGCACATGCTCAGTTAGGGCCTCACTTCTCTTCTGCACATGCTCAGTTAGGGCCTCACTTCTCTTCTGCACATGCTCAGTCTGGGCCTCACTTCTCTTCTGCACATGCTCAGTTAGGGCCTCACTTCTCTGCACATGCTCAGTTGGGCCTCACTTCTCTGCACATGCTCAGTTGGGGCCTCACTTCTCTTCTGCACATGCTCAGTTAGGGCCTCACTTCTCTTCTGCACATGCTCAGTTAGGGCCTCACTTCTCTTCTGCACATGCTCAGTTAGGGCCTCACTTCTCTTCTGCACATGCTCAGTTAGGGCCTCACTTCTCTTCTGCACATGCTCAGTTAGGGCCTCACTTCTCTTCTGCACATGCTCAGTCTGGGCCTCACTTCTCTCTGCACATGCTCAGTTAGGGCCTCACTTCTCTTCTGCACATGCTCAGTCTGGGCCTCACTTCTCTGCACATGCTCAGTCTGGGCCTCACTTCTCTTCTGCACATGCTCAGTTAGGGCCTCACTTCTCTGCACATGCTCAGTTGGGGCCTCACTTCTTCTGCACATGCTCAGTTGGGGCCTCACTTCTCTCTGCACATGCTCAGTTAGGGCCTCACTTCTCTTCTGCACATGCTCAGTTAGGGCCTCACTTCTCTTCTGCACATGCTCAGTTAGGGCCTCACTTCTCTTCTGCACATGCTCAGTTAGGGCCTCACTTCTCTTCTGCACATGCTCAGTCTGGGCCTCAC